>NC_070590.1:22991901-23326068 GCF_027409825.1 Scomber japonicus | reverse complement strand
GTTAAACAAGGTCTGAAGTGCTGTCCATGGTGCTGAATGACACTGAAATATGTGACATTATTCGAGCTGACTGGCCTGTGACAGACATTTCTGCTAATTTGAGCACATTGGAGGATGTGATAGTGTGGATATGTGAGCATGTGTGGAAGGACTCGACAAAGAAACCTTTGCATCGGTATCACGGGTTTGACTGAGCAGCACTTCCTCTTCTCTTACGCAAGATAGGAAGATATATCACCATCTGACTCTCCTTTACAATGAATTAATAAACCAGCTACAGCAGTGCTATTTAGTATTTCACAACTACATCCTGCTAAGATGATAACAGAAAGGGTAAGTCAATTAAAGATCATTTTGATGTATTCATATTCATACATGTATTTAATCTGATTAAATGTGTTTGAATATGTGCCCCTCTATGTTTATTTCAATGTATGACATTTCTGTAGTCTTTTAACCTTTTTATACATTTACATCACATACGGGAGGTTAGGATTTCTCTAAGAAAGTCAACAGTGACCTTATTATCTATTTTATAAACCAGAGGCTGCAGAGCACAGGACTGCTGGAACGAACACTTCCCCACAGGTAATATATGCAATCCTTTCCATAGGTTTCAGTATGGTTTTAACTGAGTCTTCTCTACAGGAACAGAAGCTTCTATGTGCTGCTGCTCATGGTGTTTGTGGTGTTTCTCCTGATGCGGTGCTCTCTGCTCTCCAGATCTCAGTCTAATCTCTTTTATTTCTCCCCAAGATTTTTTGTAATCAACACTCCATGCGGGCAACCTGCAGCCTCAAATTCAAGATTATTACAGGCAATCATCCACCAATAAAAGCAAAATGATTTTTTTTTTCCCAAATGAAATTTATATTTTCAAGCTTTGCAAGCAGTCGGGCTCTAGGGGAGATGTGGAGATGGTCTTCTGTCAGTCAATGATTCAACACTTCAAGAGTCAACAACTACCAGATGCTTTTGGATATAAACACTCATGGGCCTCAGAGGATGGACTGTGATTACATTGGTCTTCAACTGGAGAATTAAAATTTCCACTTGTCCAACACTTCAATTAATCACTGTATACTTCTGAAACCAAAACCCTCATCGCCTTCAGCTGTTGTTTGAGATGACTGATACAGTATGTAGATGTAAACACACTACCTGTAGGTATGTTAGCATTTTAACAAGCACAGCTGAGACTAAGTACTCTACATACAGAGTTGATGGAGATTTATTCGTGTCTGATTGGGCGATTAATATTGATATATTGATTGATATAGATTAAATACACACGAAACTCCAGAAAGTTAGTATTGTACTTCCATAAAGAGACAGATTTAAAGAAGTATATTCAAAATGTTACCACTAGGAACCAAACTAAAAATAAATTCTGGATACTATAATTCTCATCATGCAGCTCAAGTGCATATTTCATTAGACCATACCTGCCTTAATCTTTCAAACATACATTGTCTGTCAAACATATGACAGACCAGACTCAAGACCACCCTGATGTCATTATTAGGATATTCCCCTCCTCTAGTTCCACAGAAGACATTATGTAAGTGTTTTCCCAAGCTGGGTATTACCCACCATGACGACTTGACTAATTGCTATGTGTGAATTCTGTGTTTTTTTTACTCTGGCACCACCCTAAGACCAAACTACAACTCATTTTACCCCACTACTGGCAAAGTTTTTCCTCGATTTCTCACCAGTCTTGATATTGTTTGTTGGTGTGTATTGAGTAACATGTTTGAGGCCACTATGACTAGGCTACTCCATAGACTTTTAGATTCTTTTTCTCTTCCTCTTTTTCTTGCTTTCGTTTCGTTTCGTTTATGTTTTTCTCTCCAATAATAGCTAGTGTGCCTAACTTCTACCAGTGTTATAGTATCATTTACTTCAGGGTAAACTCTATTTAAGGTGTGTTTACTCTACTTCATCTCTGCCTTTAACGATCCAGACTAGAACAAAAATCAAACCACCAACCCACAGCAGACCATGCAACAACATCTGGGATTACTGAGTCTCAAAGCAAATCTCAGGTCTTCTTACGCCTTTATCCTATGGCTGGTTATCTGATATAATGAGTGCTAATGAGCAAATTATGAGGAGGGGGGAATTATTGTGGAGTGAAATGGTCATTCATCCTGGACTCCTGATGCGCAGTCAGGAGGACCAGCCGTGCGTGTAGCGCTGTTTCTGAACGTCTCCTCCCCTGTTTCTGCAGTGTTACTGCTTTTGCTTCTCGCTCATCGTTTCTTGTGCCAATGCTGCCCACCGCAAGAGTAAGACGAGACTTCCATTTGCATAACACCACACTCCTCTTTCTTGTCTGCCACCATCCCTCTGCTTGATATCCATCTTGTCCTGATCCGTGTAATGTGTGGTTTGCGTCCTCTTAATCCTTCACCATTCATTCACGCCTACTCTCATGTGCAGTCCTGTTTGGTTTCTTTGCGTTATCCAGAGCAGAGAGAAAAGGAAGGGATTGTTGTCTTTTTTTCCACTCAGTGTATTTTTCGGATAAAAACACCCTTAAAGCTTTTTATAAATTGACAGTTTTGAAGAATTTCTGACTGATACAAGCCGGACGAAGGAGGACAGAGTCAGTAATTTAATTTATTATTTTACGCATCAACAATCGCACGTAGCCTGGAGAGGATAAAGCTGAAAACGCACTACGCTTTTTTAACAACATTATTTAGGTTTGCAGAAGGTGAGGCCGCGGTGGAACAAGGGGATTTTTAAATGAGAGGAACTAATGTGTTAAGTTTGCTGAGGTAGGGTACCTGTCAGTGGGAGGATAAAATAGAGAAGAAGCACCGTGGAAAGCTACGCGTCATTTCCAAGACACCAGCGCAACAAGACAACAGCATTACACCAGCCTGCTGGGTGAATGGCACACGGGTTGTCTTCTTCTGTTGAACTGGTGCAGGGTGGGCACGCTGAGACCAGGGTCCAGCTGAGATTCAGGGCTTTCTGTGAGTATCTGTGGGACTGCTGTGCGCACCAAATGGACCAGTCTATTTGTCTCTCATGCACAGCCTACTGAGGAGATAATCGGCTTTTTTTTCTCTGCATCTGTGATGTGCAATAATCTAGTTGTTTCAGAACCCATTTATAACTTAACATTTTTAATTGTTTTTAACCCGGAAGAGTGATCTTTTATGTTTATTTTTACTTCAGTTGCTATACTGGCCCACATATCCCTGGCTTTTAATAAGCTTTTTAAACTCTCTAATGTGTGCTGCTTTTCATGGTGATTATGAAGCTCTCTTTACAGTTTGTTAATTGAAGATGACCTTTCCCTCTACAGAGTGATATGAAAGATAAGTTTATCTCCTGAGGCCACAAGTTCCACACTGAGCTGACTCACTGACATCTGCACCAGGTGAGTAATACACTTTATTAGAATATTAAAAATAGGAAATATACGAGCATCTTGGTTTTTCTACATCGAACTGCATGCAAACCAATATTACCTGTCATCTTTGTTAAGGTTTTCAGTCTGTTGAGGTCTCAAAAGAATGCATGTTTTGCTCACAGTCTTTTCCCCTTTTTGTTTACACATTTTTCCCACTTTGTTTTCCTTCTGTTTCTTAATTTATGACTTCTCATTCCCATGATAGTAGAAATGTCACATATGAGGAGGCTCCTTACAAATTGAGACAGCTACCATTTGGGGAAAAAACGCCTCTTTCACAAAGCGAGCGCTGGCATCAAAGTGTGACTCATGATGTGAAAGTGTTTACTTGCCAACCTGAGACCTCTGCTTACTAAACAGGAGCCTGTTTGACGATTAAATCATCACAGTTTTATTTGGGTTAAAAGTGTTAATTCTTTTTAATAGGTTTGGATCATTTTGGAATTACTGATTGTTATATGAGGAGTGTATAATATGTAAAAGTGGCATCTAGCTGAGTTTGTAAATAGTTGATGAATAAGTGTTGCTAAAGTTCTCCCTGGGGGGGGGGGGGGGGGGTAACAATTGGAACCAATAACGATTGGAACCAATCGAATATCTTTGGCGAGATTTGCAAATGATCAAAGTAAGGTGAAAACCTCTCAGCCTTGGTAGCTGCATTGACTGAAACAACTTGTAATCTTCAGGGAAACAAGGGAGCATCTCTAACAGTAAGTTACTGCACCCTGTGAGCTTGTTACTATCTTGTGTTTTTAGTGAGGAATGCTTGTCACTGAACAATTACTGACACCACAAGAAAAAGATGTAGATGCCTTTTGTCTCTGTAGTATTGTCAAAAAAAACACGTTTTATTTCTTGCTTTCCCACCAGTTGGTGAGCTTGCTTTTACCATAGAAACGTCACCCACTCAAAATTTGTGTAAGGCAGTTTGCCAGAAGAAAACTAACTATATATTATATTATATTATATTATATTATATTATATTATATTATATTATATTATATTATATTATATTATATTAACAAGTCAATGACACAACATGTTAGTGCTGTGGAGTATGTATTTAATTCCCTAAATCATATGAAGTACACAGTTTTGTATTCTTGGCTACAATGTTATGGGCTGATGATTCATCTCAAAGCTTTTAAATCTCCAAACTCTCAGTAACAGGAATTTCTGAGAGTGGAGAACATGGATGAAACGTTCTTTGAAAACTGGGAAGAGGATCACATGTTTCCTTTATAACTGGTTCTGCCTGTTTGGTGCTGGAGTCACTGTCCATGGTGCTGATCTTGCTGATGTTTCACTCAATCTGATGAGCAATCTGTGATGCATTGTTGTATAAATCTGTTGTTGGTGAATAAGTCCAATCATTTACTCATTTGTTTGTGAGGTAACAGCTTAATTCCTGCATCTATGCTTCGCTGCTTCACCCTGAAATGTAGCTCTGATGGAAAACATGCACTCCTGCTATGCAGGTCAGAGTGGAGATGGCAGGTTTTCTCTGCTGCATGTCAATGAGAGCATGCGCCGTACTTAAAGCATTGTCAAATCTCCTCTGCTGTAGGTAGGCAACCTATTTTTGAGATGGGTCTTCAAATTTTAATTAAGAAGCATCAGATGACACATACCTTGATGTTTCTTTCTGCTCACTCTCTCTGTTCACATTGATGCAGATGTTAATCTCCTGGATAGCATTGGTTTTGTACTCTGAATTGTTCACCCAAGCTATAGTGATGGCCATGCTGCTGCCAAGAAAACCTCTGTGAAATTGTTCTGGGCTGTCCCCCTGACTTAGTTTAAATGGCTTACTCAAAATGAAAAAGGGCTATGTATGTATCATAGTGTTGAGAGGCACCTCCACGAAAGACAAGGATTTTTTTTCTCCTGTAGATAATCTTAAATCTTTATCTATAGTTCTGCATCCCATTTCCCAAAAGCACCTGAAGGCTAAGATGATTTAGATCATAGACTTACAGTGGGACTACAATAATCCCAGCTTTAAAATGCTTTGGGGAAACAGGGCCTGCGGCTGTTAAAGAAAAACTGCTCCCTTCTTGTCAGACTCATGTTAGAGAAAATTATTTTTGGAATCCCATCTAACTTGACAGTACATGGTGGACTGAGTCAGTTTTTCCCTCAGTACTACAGGTGCAAAGGGTAACTTTTTTTCTTTTCTTTTTTTTTTTTTTTTTTTTTTTTACAGCTGCTTAGCTCAAAGTGACCACATTACATGTGTGGGAGTTTGACAGGGTAGTTCAATACCAATGACTCAACCATTAGTAGGTGCCAATATTTCTGGTGTTCGAAAGTCGGACCAACCAAACTGTTGGATCCCACGTCATTTGCATAGAAAAGAGCATGACTGTGAGCACTTTTGTGATGTCAAGCCTTTCCTTATAGAGGTTATTTCAGGAATAGCACTCTAAATGATGAACATCTGACTGATGCAGTGAGAGTGAATATCTCATCCTCCACACAGTGCAAGTGCAATGTCTTTTTCTTCTTTTCTCCCAAAGGTTTGTATAAACCTCCACATGCAACGTGGATTGAACATCAGAGAAGAAGAAGTATCGTCGTGCCGCCATGTTACTCCACAAGCGCATACTGAACTGCACTCCATCTTTTACCCCTTGTATGTTCATCTCTATCCTGCTGGTTCTGCTACCGGGAGTCACTCATCTCTCTCTGGGCAGCGCCAGCCATGAAGATGCTGGCAGCACACCACGCAACTGCTCCAGTGAAGATAACTGCTCTGATGGCGTGGTGCTGCCCATGTGGAATCCCCAAAACCCTGCAGTGGGTGACAAGGTGGCACGCGCCATTGTTTACTTTGCAGCTCTGATATACATGTTCCTGGGCATGTCCATCATCGCAGACCGCTTCATGTCTTCCATCGAGGTCATCACCTCTCAGGAAAAGGAGATCACCATTAAGAAGCCCAACGGTGAGACCACCACGACTACTGTACGCATCTGGAACGAAACGGTGTCTAATCTGACCCTGATGGCACTTGGATCATCAGCACCAGAGATCTTACTGTCTGTCATTGAAGTGATCGGCCATAATTTCGAGGCTGGGTCTCTGGGACCCAGCACCATTGTGGGCAGCGCTGCGTTCAACATGTTCATTATCATCGCTATATGTGTCTATGTGGTGCCGGAGAATGAAACCCGCAAGATAAAGCACCTGCGGGTGTTTTTTGTCACTGCAGCCTGGAGCATTTTTGCCTACATCTGGCTGTATCTCATCCTGTCTGTGTCCTCCCCTGGAGAGGTGGAACTTTGGGAGGCAGTCCTCACCTTTCTCTTCTTTCCTCTCTGTGTGCTGCAAGCCTGGATTGCAGACCGACGCCTGCTCTTCTACAAGTACGTCCATAAGCGTTATCGAGCTGACAAGACCCGCGGCATTATCATTGAGTCAGAGGGAGATGCAATGTTTACCAAGATGGACTTGGAGATGGACGGCCAGGGTGTAAACTCCCACACTCATCCCAAAGAGGCACTGGACGGGATGCTGGAAGGGGTGGAGGAAGGTGGAGGGATGAGTGCCGAGCAAGACCAAGAGGAAGAGGCCCGTCGGGATATGGCTCGCACTCTGAAAGATTTAAAACAGAGGCACCCAGATAAGGACATGGAGCAGCTGATTGAGATGGCCAACTACCAAGTGCTGGTCCAGCAACAGAAGAGCCGGGCCTTCTACCGCATTCAAGCCACACGCATGATGATCGGAGCTGGGAACATCCTAAAAAAGCATGCCGCTGACCAGGCTAGGAAGGTGGTGAGCTGTCATGAGGCCAGTGGACAGGAGGAGGATCCCAACACCATCTACCTGCAGTTTGAACCCTCTCACTACCAGTGTTTTGAGAACTGTGGCTCCTTAAAGCTGTCGGTGAGCAGGCATGGAGGAGAAAGTGGCTGCACTGTGAAGGTAAGAAGTAATGATAGAAATATTGTAAATGATCAAGGTCGATTTAAAATCAACTTTAACAGCTTGGGGCAATAATAATTCAACATTTTATTATAACTCAAGTAACTAAATATTTAATAAAGCTTCTTTCTTTCTTTGTGCCACACAGGTAGACTACCGTACAGAAGATGGAACTGCCAATGCTGGCTCAGACTATGAGTTTGCTGAGGGCACTTTGGTCTTCAAGCCTGGTGAGACCACAAAAGAATTCACCGTTGGCGTTATTGATGATGACATTTTTGAAGAGGATGAGCATTTCTATGTGCGCCTCAGTAACCCACGTATAGTGCACCGAGCTGAGGTCTCCCTCCTGGAACCAAGTTCTATCACCTCCAGCAACAGCACAGTGGGCCACATCCCCCCAAAGGCAGCCCTGGGTAGCGCTCACACCGCCACGGTTACCATCTACGATGACGACCACGCTGGCATTTTCACGTTTGAGAATAACTCCATGAGGGTCAGTGAGAGCGTCGGAAACATGCAGGTGAAGGTTCATCGGACGTCCGGGGCGAGGGGGAAGGTGGCGGTGCCTTACCACACCGTCGAGGGCACTGCCAAGGCCGGAGAGGACTACGAGGAGGTGTCAGGAAAGCTGGAATTTCAGAACGATGAGACCATGTGAGTGAAAAATCAGCTTTGATATGACGTCTTGTTGTTTCTTCTCATGACTTGAACAAACATTACAGCCCACACATTGGTATGTTAAACAGTCCTGCTAGATTACTGTAGGCTTCCTATTCTGGTAAAGGATAAAAGGACTATTTTTATGAGTCATAGATACGTTCACTCTGAGAAGTTAAGATCTTTCAAAGGGAAGACGTGGGAGGATAAAGGGATATAATTGTGAGGAAGATAATGAAACACTGGTTGATGTAAAGAAGGAGGAGAAAGAGAAGGAGAAGGAGACGAGGCATCTTTCTATGAATGAATGCAGAATGTACATGCAGCCCTTTTGGGATTTCTGTGGAGGTTATACATGAGCTCATTGTAATGCAGAGGAATGAAAAAGCCACTGCAGAAAAGAAAGAGAAAAAAAAAGAAAATCAGACAGGTGACTTTACACAGCATCAAGAAAGTGAAACAGGTACATGTGATTAGCATGTGTGATAAATTTAAGAAAAGGATTCATGGATGCACCAACAGAGAGGTACATAAAAAGGAGCAGGGAGAAAGGGTGAAAGTGGGATGTTTTTTCCAGCCTTTCCCTTCCACGCTTGTGTAGAAGGTTTAAGCTGAGCGAGGAGTATACTTTGATAGCGCTGAACATTTTCTTGTCTTTGTTTTATGATGTGATGTGAGCAAAGAACCTGGCAATTATCCACAGTAGTGTTTTTTATGGGGTTTTTTTGACTAACAAAGAAAATGCCCTCATCTGCTTCAGACTCATCAAAAAATGATTTACAGCACGCCAAAGCAACAAGAGCAACACAATTAAAACAAAGGTGTGGAATGAAATGTGTCAGATGAAAACGTCTGTGAGAGGAGGATTTCAGGGCCTGCGTGTAGGTGTACTGTGTAGGTCGGCTGAGTGGGAGGAGAGGCAGGTGAATACATGGTGTCAAAGAGAACACAGATCTTTCTATTCCGTCTTTTTTACGCCTCACAGTGCAGGTGAGATTTGAATATATTTGTCAGTTTTCTTGTGCACATATCTGCGTGTTTGCTTTGCTTTTTGTTTTTGTACATTTGTCTGTGTGTATTCTTTAAGGGTGTAAGTGTGTGTGTGTGTGTCTGTGTGCTCAATCCACTTCAAACAAAATGTTGCTCCAATGGGAAATTTTTAAAAAAGCTTTTTGAGCATCCAAAGCAATTAGAGAGAGTGAAGAAGGGTTAAAGGAGTCCCAAAAGTTCTCAACACATCGCAGACAGCAACAGAAGCTGCAGTTAATGAGACAATAGTGTGTGACACTGTATGAGATGGGAGGCAGTCAGCTAGTATCTGCATTGAAATAGAGACTGAACATTAGATAAAAAACCTCACCCACTGTGCCAAGACTCTGTTCATCAGATTGTAGCAAGCTGACAGAGACACAAGCATCTGCACACTTTGTATTATCTGGAGTCATGCCTTCCTCGACAGTCGCCATGCAGCAGGAGAGGAGGGACTCCAGCAGAGCAGGGCGGTTTGTTACCAGAAAAAAAAACACAATGAAAAGGAAAACCCAACTGTACCTATGCTCCTTGGAATAGCAAGCAAGGGCTAAAAGGGGAATGTGGGAGTACTCTGAACAGAGGAAAAAAAGGTTTGACTCTGTTCTTGAGTCAGAATTGAAAAGTCCAGTTGGGTTGAGTCACAGCAGCTTAGTTTTCTGTTTTCTGAGTGTTAGAGAAAGACATTCTATTGCAGGAAAGGAGCATTCCTCTATATTTGCCATACTGCTTTGTAAGATGAAATGTATTAATCAAAGTTCTACAGCTGAACAGATTTTTAAGGGCCACAGACATTCTACAAGCTCGCATTTTGTTCCTACTTCACTCAGATTCTCGAGTCAGACTGAAATTTTTATGAGGTTGTTTAATTTGGAGAGTTCGGTCAATAGATACCTCATTACTGCGTGGTTGCGTTGTCATCTTAAAGCATTTCTGCATGTTTATGTGTGTGTACGAATGCATGTGTGCGTTTATTTTTGTCTCCGAGCAGACGAGCTTTCGCATGCTCTGTTTTAAATGTATATCTGTGCTCCTTACTGCTGAGCTGGCTGCCACAGTTCATCCTTCAAACAGGGCTGGCTTCTCTTACCCGAGTGTTTCCCTGGGCGTTCAGGACAAAGAGCTGACACCAGGCAGGCGGCCCCCAGGCAGCTCTTTGTCTGTGTGTGTGTATTTGTTATAGTGTCTGTGTACATCTGTCTGTCGAGTTCGATGTTTGAGCATGCAGAGGAGCAAAAGAGCAGGAAGCCAAGTTTTTAAGCTTTTGACATGGCTCCAGAAGGAACGGTTTAACATCAAGACGTACAGTTAAATAATAATTTACCATCTATATTCTGCACTGCAGTAAATAGATTATGATGTACAGACACAAACCTCTGAGCCAAAATAAACAGGCTGACATAGAGAACCATTTTACATTATGGGTATGGATTAGAGGAAGATCTGCACAGACCCTTTGATGCTTGTGTGTAGCTTTCTCTTGTATCTGTTTTTGTTGGCGCCTCAAAATGTGTGGCACTATACACTAGTTGAGGCTCAAGTGGATAACGGGGCCAGTTATATAAGCTAAGATGAAAGCGATGTAAGGGTTCACTTCTGAAAAGGGAAATCAATACCCTGGTATTTTTTCTATTTCTCACTTTTAATATAATCAGGATCAATAACGTGTTGAACTTCCTAACAAACATGAATAAATCAGAGCAGCAGAATCAGGGTCAGGTAACGTTAATGCATTCAGAACGGTTAAAACCTTTTCTGAAACGCACGCCTCCACTGAAGACTCATCAAAGTATAAGTGAAGGTGCTCCATTTTAACAGCACTAATATAACAACATTCATTCTCAAATGTCATCTATGCTCACAGAAATTCATAAAATCGAATTGTAGCCCCTGATATAGATACTGTAGTAGTAGAGATAGCAACATCAGTCCACCGCCGTAGTGAAATGTCTCAACAATTGGGTGATTGCCATTTTGTACAAACATTCATTGTCCCTAGAGGAGGAAGCTTACTTACTTTAATGATCCCCTCACATTTCCCTTTAGCGCCACCATCAGATCAAAGTCTTTTGCTATCCTGTGAATATCTCAACATCAACTAGATTGACGCAAAATGTGGTACAGATCTTCGTAGTTCTGAGACGATCCACCCTCCTGACTTTGATGATCTAAATTAAAAGTTGGGGTGGATAACCCCAATATGCAGGCACCGCCCAGCAATTGAGCAGCCATGCACAGAGCCGCTAATGTGGCTGTAGATTCTTAGTGTTGTTGTGTGTTATATGGTGAATTTCTCATTATCGCTCTGGCTTCCTCGTGTGCTAATTAGCTCAGTTGTCATTAGGGTAGCCCTCTTTGTTATGTTATGTTTTTCCATGCAATATTTGCCAGTATAAGTTATCAGCAGTAGGGCCATATATCACCATTACTGTCAAAAAGCCACTTTTTCCACATAAATATCCTGAGTGTAATCCCCATTAGAGTGGAGACAAGATAATGTTCATATTTTATCTGAGGAACACTCTTTCTTCACTGTGCTGCTGCTCCCTGCCTATACTCTGCTACAATGACGTCTCTGGAACTGGGAGAAATCCACTATCTTGATTCAGTATCTTGTTCAAGAACCCTTCTGCATGGTAGATACACAAACTGGTTTTATCTATATGGATCTTAAACCAAATGTTAGTGCCTCGCTCATTCTCGGGCATTTGACATACTTTCATACATTTAAGCATTCACTCATTTTCTCTTCTCACTTCATTTTTGTCAGTGTCTCAGGGGGACTGGAGCCTCTCCCAGCATGCAAAGAGTTGAGGGCAGAGACACACTCCCTGGGTGAATATGCAGCAGAGGCATAAAATCTCTCATACTCATACCTGTAGGCAGTTTGGAGTCTCCAGTCCTCAGGGTTGACTGTAAATGTATTTTGACTGTGGGAGGAAACTGGTGCATCCTTACCAAACCAACGCAGAATGTGGAGGAGAGGGAACCTCCAAATAAAATAAAAAAGGTTCAAAAGCACTGTAAATATCACAGCTGCCTGGTCCTACTTCTAGAGGTGACAGTGTCAACTACTGAGGCAGCATATCATCCAACCTCGGGGCCACAGCTTTCTTTTTACTCAGCCTGAATTCAAATAGGTTAATACAGGTTAATACGGATTAATATGGCTATTTCATTTAAAGATGAAGAAACATACGCTTTTTACTTTTTCATTAAATAGAACAAGAGTCAAGAGAACAACGCTCCTTTGGTAGTTTTATTGGAACTTGTAAAGAGGAAACCTGCAGTCTGTAGTGAATTACACACTTAAAGTGGAGACTGTGGTTGCTTCAGGGGAACAGATATCAATCTTAAGAGGTCGGACAATACTAGAGCTGTCCTCCATGTTTGTGTGTGACAGATACAATAACAAGGTAGGTTACCCACTGTGGCTTCTCAGAAAGTATCCATGGGAGCTGACATGTGAACAGAGATGGCTGATATACGGTGAGATGTGACATTCAGTAAGTGAGAGATTTATAGTCTTGATAGGATTCAGCTGCACCTGAAGAGTTTATACAGACCTGCAGAAATATGGAGCTCAAGACGGAAAAGCTGGTGATGATTTCAGTGAGTCTGATTCAAACTCACATGCAGGGAGAGGTGTTAAAAATAAATACACACACCTCTTGAATTTATCACCAATTTTAAAGGAATAGTTGAACATTTATAACTTTACACTTATAACTTGTTCATTAGTGAGCTTTAGGCAGATTTCTTACCTATAGACAGAGCCAGACAAGCTGTTTCCTCCCTCTTCCAGCATTTGTACTACAATTAACTAGATCACTGTTTGCTATAGATTCATATTAAGCATACGATCTTCATATTCAAGGAGAATAAGCATGTTTCCCAAAAATGTCAAACCATTCCTTTAACTAGTTTATGAGCTACTAGATTAGTTTCTGAGAGTCTTTCAAAGTCAGACCTCGAGACAAATAATAAGCTGCATGATTGTGAAATCAGAGAAGTCACACAGAAGTATTAAGAAGTAATAAATCAACTCATAAACATGGAAGTCACATTTATAAAGAGCATCACTGGGGTATATCATGACCATTGGTTCATTTTTCATTCAGTTTTGCAAGTTGCTTTATAGCACATCATCCATGAGCCTCAGTGGACGTTGTAGTAAGGTCAGATTCCAGTTTTAGCCTTTTTTATTGTAGCTTATACAAAATCCTATTTTAATTGATTATTGATCCTTGATTGATTGATGCTAGAAACTCTATAGGACTGTATACATTTCTGTATTTATTCAGGTAGGCCTACTTTTATATGTTTTTATGTTTTCAGTACAGTTGCTCACTTTTCAAAATACTTCAAAATGTAGCATTTAGTAACAATTAACTTTGTAAGATTATTTCAAAAAACAAATCAGACCTCTGTCTAATTTAGATTTTATATTGCCAGCTAATCAGGCTTAATGCAGCATCTGAATCTGTTTCCCTGCTGCTTTTTGAGAGCCTTTCATTTCTAGTTTGTGTTTTATTGGAGCTACAATCTTGATGCGCCACAGCATCGAAATGAACATGAACCAAGTGTGATGTAACACCAAAATGGCTGCTGCATGAATATGGTCTATATCAGCTGAACTATCATATTTTAAAAGGTCATTCTATGATGCTTCAAAGTGAACCTACCTTGTTCCTACACAAAATACACTTGAAATGCCCGCTAGTTTAAAAAATAAACCCTTTTCGTTTCCAATGCAATGACTCTAGGCTATACTACAACTCCCCCTGCTCCCACTGGCATGACTCTCCCTGACATTAGACAGCCGATGACATATCATTCATGTTTAAAATAAACTTCTTTTTCTTCTGTGAGCAAAAGCTCTTCCTGCGTGTTGTCGAATCCTGAGCGTATATGTGTAGACAGAAATAGACAGCCACCCACATATCATTAGGGAGATGGAGGGAGAGAAAGACTCACTGTGACAGTGTAGGAGAATGAAGCGGGCTGAGGAAAATATGTCGGTCACAGTTTGACACCACAGCTTCACATGTTTCCATAGCACTAACATTTAACAGTACAAACTGTGGTTTTCAAATGGTCTTAAGAGTATGTTTTAACCTGCACGGACTCCTAGATAGACAGCGTTTAATTTCCACAGAGAACAAGATAATAATTATATTTCCCATTACATGCACTTAGTGTGTGGGAGGGTTGTGGGCTATCTCACTATATTACTTTTATATCTCTTGTGCACTAATGGAATATACTGGCGTTGAAGGAGTCCGCCCTCTTGTGGGGTGATGGGGAAAAAGTGTTTCAAAAAAATGTGACTTCTATTATTTTTTATTTTGTACATGATGTTCTGCACTACAAGATATATTTATTCATTTGTTAAAATCTTGTGCTGCCATCTTCTTATCTAACAGCTCTGCTTCATGATTCACTGTGTAGGCAGTCTATATCTTGGCTTCACTGTTTTTATTCGAATGTGTACAAAAGCTGGGCTTAGCATTATAAACTGCTTTTAGTGGTTGCTATTTTTGATGGGATTTGTTCAACTAGTGCACACTGCACTGATCCAAAACAACCGCAGATTAACTCATGTTGGAAGGGTTAATGAAGAAATCAAAACAGTTAAGGCTAACCCTAACCCAGCTGTTGTTATTTCCTGAATGACGCAAATTTATTAACTCATCCACCTCTCATCTCTCCGTGACCCCTGTACTTTTAGGAAGCTGTTAAATGTGAAGGTCATCGATGATGAGGAGTACGAGAAGAACAAGATTTTCACAATTGTGCTGGAGGAGCCAGTTCTGCTGGAGGTGGGACAGAGACACGGTGAGTACAGCTACAGCAGTCATACTTAGCTGGAGAAGGGTTTTCTTCATTATTTCAAATCTAATACATTTTACTTCATATTTGATTTAATTTATTAGGTGACAACAGTTCATTTCTACTGGCACAAATTCCTCTGAACTCTTTAGTGTGATCTCTTTATTTCCCCCGTGGGAGGACTAAACGTTTAATTCTTAACCTTTAAAGTAATTTGTGCTACAGAACATGGGTCAGGGTTGGAGTTAAAAAGGATAAGAACTTAAAAAGGTATTCGTCATTTGCACATTTCTACACATAACTTAAACAGTTGCACAAAAGCAGTAAGTTCATTCATTTTGAAATTGGCATACATTGTATTTATGTCCTGAGTTCTTCATTTAATGTAATCACATAATCCTTCAAATAATTAAGCCAACATTGTCACAGCATTGACAATTTCATGAAAAACGTTGTGGATGAATCAGACAGTCATTGGAAGTATAATTCATGTGTCGTGTTATCAGCAAATGTTCCAACACAACTTCCAATGTCACTGGCGAATGTGCTTATATCTTGTGCCAGCAGTAGACAAGGAAAACTGGGCTTCATTAATCTTTTATACTGTATCTTATTCTGTAACAAGCCTACCTAAGCTCATGCAGGGAACGCTGGCTGACAGTTTACAAGCTTTTCCGTTTGCTGCAGGAGACACCAATGATAACAAGACAGCGGTGGGACCTGAAGACGTGTCAAAGATGGGCTGTCCCTGTCTGGGAGAGCATACCAAGCTGGAGGTGGTCATCGAGGAGTCCTATGAGTTCAAGGTAATTCACAATAAGCAGCTTTTTTAAATCAGGACTACTTCAGTCATCACACTGATGATGTTTTGGAACTTCTCACAAGTTTAAGAGAGCTGATGAACACCAGAATTTTGTTTGTTCTCACATGATTTACCTGCTGTCTTCCTACTGAATAAACATCACAGTAGTCCTTTCTACATCCTGAAGTAGCTTTCCTTTCATTAAATTGTTTGTTCAATAAATAATAATAAAAATAATAATATAATGCATTTATTTAAATAGCACCTTTAAAAATAGAGTTTAAAAAGTGCTTTGACAGATAGCAAAAGTAGGATACTCACAAAAAGAACTATGACAAAAGAAGCAAAAACACAAGAGAGAAAAGACAAGTCACTGATTCTGCAGGCCTTTACCTTTAGATTTAAGCTTCAACTTGAAGTGGGCAAAAGAGCCCCATCTGAGGAACTGTGGGTTAACTGGCTCATATGGGGTTAACATTTCTAGTTTGGGACCAAATCCAGACATGCTTTAAAAGTAATCAGTTAAAGGTGATTCCAAGTCGAACAGGGAGCCAGTGGAGAGAAACCAGGATTGGGGTGAGGTCATCTGTTAAAACCAGGAAGAAGCCGAGATGCTGCTTTCTGAGCTAGCTGAAGGTGAGAGGGATTTTTGGTTTATGCAAGAAAGGAAAGCGTTGCAGGAGTCTAGTCTTGAGAAGATTAGGCCGTGAATAACTATTCCCCGGTCACTGTGTGAAAGCATTGATTTAATTCTGAATATAAAGAAGCAAGACTGAACAACTTGTTTTGATCTGTGGTTCAAAGCATAAATCTGAATCATATAGTACGCCCACATTTCTGGCAGCAGACTTTACATTAGCAGACAAGGAATTAAGGCCATTTCTGATTTTGAGTTACTGAGTTGAAGAAAATTTTGTTGCATCCAACAGATGATATCACCGAGACAATGTACTACAGCAGCTAGGCTTTTTGGGTCACCGGGTCTCAGGGGAAGGTACATCTGTGTGTCGTCTGCGTAGCCATGAAAAGAGACATGGCAACATTGGATGATTTGGCCAAATGGAAGCATGGAAAATTAAATTGTGGAGCACCCTGGTAGCCGAATGGTTAATGCAGAGGCAACAGAAGTGCAACGTCCCTGGTTTGAGTCTAGTGAGAGACCATTGTTGTGTTTTGTAGCCATCTCCCTCTCCCCTTGTTTCCTGTCTGTCTCTTCACTATCTACTATCCAATGAAGGCAAAACTTAAAAAAAAGACAAGTGTAGTGTCCTTGATGCCCTGATGTCATTGATCTACTGAGTCAAAACTGTGCTCTCTTAGCTGCTAAAATGTGGTGATTAGTTATATTTTGGAGGGCAGTTTCTGTGCTTTGTAAAGCGTGAATGAAACTTCTCAAAGATGTTATGATACATAAAAGTTAACAGATTGGTTAAAAGCCCTTTTCTAAAACTTTTGATGAAAATGATGATGATTAAAATTGGCCTAAAATGATTAAGAACAGATAGATTAAGGTTAGATTTCTGTGAAAGAAGGTGGACTACAATATGTTTAAAAGTAGATATAAAAATCATTTTGCTTGGGTGCTACTAATAGTCAATAAAATACAGAGCCTCATTGTCAGTAACATCTTTTAGACATTTAGTGGGAATAATATCACAGCTGCACTTGGTAATTTTATATAGGATATGATTTCAGATAAAACAGGACAATGATACAGGTTCAAAATGGCAAAGTTGCAAAGCAGCTAAAAATTCATTCATCTCTTGTGAGGCATCTGTAAAATGACGGGGGGGGGGGGGGCAGGGGGGGGGGGGGACTGATGAATAAGCCTTGAGTTACCTTGAATAACATTCTGAGGTAAGAGTAATGTGCTAACATTAAATTAGAGAATAAGGATGCTCTCGCTTCTTTAACTGCCTTTTGATGATTCTTCATTGCATCTTTCCAGATCTCATAAAATAGATGTGAACTTGTTGTTTTCCCATTTTTATTCCTTTCTCCTACAGTCTCTCTTTAACTCCTTAGTGGGTGCAGGACTGCCATGTTCTGTCTGACTCTTTCTGTTTGTTGGGGCCAAGAAGATCCAGAACAGTCTGACAAGTGTGATTACAAAGAGAGACCAGTTCCTTTGTGTTAAAAGGTGGATTGAATGAAGAGGAAGAAGCAGCAGTAAAAAAGCTCAGAAAACCAGCAGACACAGAATTCAAAACATTCTTACTGATAGGTGTGCTGTGCTGTGATTAATATGTAGTTACGATAAAACCACATTTAATAAAGCTGCTTTGTGATCAGACACAGATATCATTAGTCTCAACATTGTCAAGGCCGAGACCTCCGTGCGTAATTAAAGGTGTGGGTTCCCTTATTGCCTGAGTCAGGTTAAACAATTCCAGTAAGTATCCATTAAAATCAGTGAGGAAATCTGAGAGACATGTTAAATTCACCTAAAAGAAGAATATTTTCATAATTTGATATAAAATAAGATAATAACTCAGCAAACTCTTGGATAAAAACATTGTTTGACCTGGGCGGTCCGCGGATTATTAAAATTATCACTGGATCTTAAGAATTTACCATAAAACCAGATGTTGCAACCCCAAATTGCATGACTGCAATTTAATTAGAGCTTGGTGAAAGTGACAAAATAAAACATTGATTTTTTTTCACCCATCTTTACATCAGTTATGTCACAATATTTTGGATGTAATGGCAGCAGATTAATATTTAATCGAAGCACACATACTGTAGCTAATAAATTATTACTGATGAGCATGAAACTAATGGCCCTGCTGATATAGGCATGTACTCATCGTTTCAGTCAGCTGGAATATTGAAATAAATTTAGAAAATTGTCGTTTAACCTTAATGTCGCCGTTAAAGGATATTCAATTGATTTATTATTTCACTCTCATAAAGTTGGAAGACTTGAGACAGACTTAAGAGTAATTAAAAATGAAATATTTAAAAATGATGCAGCAGAGCCAGCGATACACTGACTCTAAACTCTAAAAACATTATATCCTGACATCACTCTGACATCATCAGATTTGTTTTCCCAGGATTTGGGATTTTAAGCCGTATCATGATACGACACTGACACTTAAGGCTCCAGTTTCATGTGCTGATACAAAAGGACTCTATTTTCTGCTCTGGTGTAAAGCTGATTAATGCTGGCAAAGTGCCTTTTTTCCTGAGGGACAGTACGGCTTTCTGCTCCCCTGCATCTGTTTTGGTGACTCACTGTGCACCACAGTGGGAGGAGAGTCACACTTAATAGCACCTTAATTCATCAGTGTCCCTCGCCTGAATGACTGTTTCGATTTTGTTGATGCTGTATATCTTGTATCTGTAAACAGAAGTATGTCCAGAAACTACTTGTCCTTTTACTTTTGTTTTCTTTGTGTTTGTGGCCGTCCGCAGAGCACCGTGGACAAGCTGATCAAAAAGACAAACCTGGCTCTGGTGGTGGGGAGCAGCAGCTGGAGAGAGCAGTTTGTCAGTGCCGTCACTGTCAGCGCAGGTGAGTTGCGGCGTCCCGAGATGTCTCATCTGTTCATCCCTCTGAGATCAGACCTGGGGAAGACTGAGCCTGCAGGCTGGATCCGGTCCACCAGCTGCTTTCCACCAGCCTCAGTGCAACTTTTTTAGAACAAAATCCCAAATGTTCCATCATGTCATTGTGGGATTAAAAAAAGACCAATTTAACAGATAATGAATGGAAGACGTTACAAAAACAGCCTTTTTTAAACATTTTGGCAATTCTATGTTTATTTGCGGCATCATTTTAATCCTGAGAGTTTATTAAAAATGCATGACAGTGAATTCCTCCTGTGGCCCACTGTAAAAACTAAACCATCCCATTCTGCCTGAACAATTAAAGGCTCTGAAGAAGTCATGTTAATGTATGTGGTATGGTGAACCCTTTTTATTTTTGCCCTTTCAAAAAAAGCAATTCATCTGGCTTTCTGAGCCTTTTAGATATGCACATGTGCTCAAAACATTTGGGCTAAAAACTAGCTTGCACTCCAGAGATGTGTCATTTTGTTAATGTGTTCTCTCATTTTCTCTCTTTCTCTCTGGTTGAGGTCACTTAAGTTTGTATGCTGAGTGTGTTTAAAAATAGAAAGTACACTTACTGGCTATATATATATATATATATATATATATATATATATATATATATATATATATATATATATACATATATATATATATATAATCACTGAGTCATAGCTTTATTTATAGGTTTAAGATAATGATTTGAAAAGCTTAGCTCCCACACATTCGTCAAATGGCTTAAAGGTGGTGAGGGGTATTTCGGAGAATTAGAATTGTCTAGTCTTGGCTCCATTTTGTTGTCAGAGATGTTCTCTAAGTTCTATTAAAGCATGAAACTGGAACTTACTGTTTCACCAACATTTTGAGCCAGCACTTAAAATAATATTTAATATCTAACTCACCCAAACGAAGGTTTAAATCAGGCCTTCATGCAACTCTTCTCTGTCTTTGCCAGGTGATGATGATGAGGAAGAGAGCGGCGAAGAACGCTTGCCGTCCTGCTTTGATTACATCATGCACTTCCTGACGGTTTTCTGGAAAGTCCTCTTTGCTTTTGTCCCACCCACTGAGTACTGGAACGGCTGGGCCTGCTTCTTTGTGTCCATTTCCCTCATCGGCGTTCTGACAGCCGTGACCGGAGACCTGGCCTCTCATTTCGGCTGCACCATCGGACTCAAAGACTCGGTCACCGCCGTGGTGTTCGTGGCCCTCGGCACCTCTGTTCCAGGTGGGTGTCTGGTATCAGCTCCGAACAGTGGACTTGTCTAGGTGTTTCCTCTGAGGTTTGCGAGCAGCTGCTTGGGGAGACTTGTGTAACCTCTGCCTCTGTTCTGTCTGAGCAATTCCCTCCAGAGTTCTTGTTTCGAGTATTAACAAGCTGTAAACAAAAGAAAAACAGGCTTTCACTTGTTATTCTCTGCCTAATTGTGCTGCATAATTGTCTGAATCAGTGCCACACAGAAGCACAAATGAGACTTTACAAAGACTATGAAAATTAGGTTTTGACAGGTTCTACTAAAGTAAGCCACCCCACAGTCTACTTTAAGTGGGCAGTGTAGTTATGCTGGAAATTGCCCTGCATAAATTAGCCAGCAGGCAATTATCAGGAAATGACAGTATCCTTATCATGTAGTGGCAGTATTAGCTGAGGCTATCACTTCATTTTATTGGGTAGGGAAATTCTAAGACACTGCTTTCTTTTTACAAGGGCTGCAACTAATTATTTTTTCATTATAAATTAATCTGCCAACTGTTTCCTCTATTCATTAATTGTCAAAAAGTCAAAACTCCCCAGATAACGCCCTTCACAATTTCCCAGAGCCCAAATGAATGTGTTCACATTGTTTATTTTGCCTGATCAGCATCCCCAAACCCCAAAATACTCATTTATAATGATCTAAAGCAGAGGAAAGCAGAACATACTTACATGTAAAAAGCTGGAAGCAGCAAATGTTTCATTATGTAGCTTTGAAAGTGAAACTGTTCATTATCAAAATAGTTTCCTACTATTTTTTTGTTTCAGCTCTACATTCTGCATTTGTTGGGGAACTGCACTGATTTTACACATCAGAGTTTACAGGTGTTGGGAGGTGCAACACTGTAAAACAAATGTCTTAACTCAGTCAAGTCATCTTGTTGCTTCGACTGAGTTAATTAGTGTCAACAAAAGGTGTCAAGTTTATTACACTTAAAGAAATGTGTTGATATAACATATTTTCTGTTAACTCAACTTAGTGTGTCAAATAATGTACATTTCAGAAGATTCATTAGAACAAAATATTATATATTATATTATCAAGTTCTTACAAATTTGAATACAGTTTTTTTTCAATTTACATTATCAAGTCACCAAAGTTTAAAGAAGTTGACAGTAGGGTTGGGTACCAAGGTTGGTATTTTTAGTGGTACCGACCGAACTATGTCAGCACAACCGAATATTTATTCATGTCAAATAAGACAATTCCAAAGTTTGGTACATAAAGACACATCAGTCTTGAGCAGAATGCAATTTGTGGTTCCGTGATTAAGAGTGCACTTCCACCATTGGCCAGAATTGATAATAGTCGAGAAATCTCATGAACATCATTATACCTAAACTTAGCCATGGTGTCACCTGTGTAACTCTATAAAAGCGCTAAAACTACACAGATGCATTGTGGGGAAACACTGACTTATTTTCTTGAGTTAGTTGAATAGATTATCATGAGTTTTCAAGTTTCTTTCAGGTAGAAGTTGTAACTTGTTTTACTTTGTTGTAAGAGCCAATGAGTTCACTCAGCATGATAGCATTCATCCATCTGACTTAAACCCCAAATCCTTTTTTACAGTTAACTGCAGGTGTTAAAAAAGTTGTATAAGTGTGTCTCGTGTGATGTCACAAGTGTGAAAATGAAAATGATCATCATCAGCAACTTTTAGACCATAACACATAAATTATTTTAAATGTGTGGCATGAGTGTGTCTGAAAGAGTTACATTTTAGTTGTTTAATGTTCATACAACATGTAACTAATGATTTGTTATTGGTGCCGAAGTCACTGGTAGAGTTTAGGGTCTTTAGAAGACACCCTTGTCAGACCACCATGAGAAGCTTATGTAAACAAAGTCTACTGTGTCCTTGATTCATATTTCTGTTTCTTTTCTTACAGACACATTTGCGAGCAAAGTGGCCGCCATCCAGGACCAATACGCTGACGCTTCCATCGGGAACGTGACAGGCAGCAACGCGGTGAACGTGTTCCTGGGAATCGGTGTGGCGTGGACCATCGCAGCTGTTTACTGGAAGAGCAAGAATAAGGTGTTCAGGGTGAACCCGGGCTCCCTGGCCTTCTCCGTCACCCTCTTCACCGTCATGGCGCTGGTGTGCGTGCTGGTGCTGCTCTACCGCCGGCGTCCAAGCGTGTCGGGCGGAGAGCTCGGGGGCCCACGGACAGCCAAGCTCCTCACCTTGTTCCTCTTCATCTCCATCTGGTTCATCTACATCCTATTGTCCTCCTTGGAGACCTACTGCCACATACCTGGCTTCTGAGACAGAGGGAAACACAGACACAGCTCCTCTCCTTGTTTTTACAGTCTACTGAAACGTGTTTTCTCTCAGTTTTTGTCTATTTTCACAAAAGGTTTATAACTATTTGTATCATTAGTTATTATTGATACGGCACAATATCTGATCTGACTTTGAATCGTTGGACTTTGGAACTTTGCTACCAGACACTATGCTGTGAAGGATAGCTTTAGCCACTGAAATTCAACCTCTTCTCAACTTTTCTTCTTTCCTTCATTGTTTTTAGCATAAATCGCATCAGACATGTACAACTTGTTGCTTCATGTCCTCCCTCTGTGTGGACAACTATTTGCATTTTTACATTTTTAAGAATTTAAAAGGTGTTAAAGAAAGGAAAATGACCGATGGCGCATGGGTTGACATCATACTCTTACACGAAAGGAAAGACATTACTGAGGCAAAAAGTGAGTGGTAAAACATATTTGTGTGTGGATATTTATTACTCAATCTATACATTAATTATTCATTGTATATCTTGTAAAAGATGAACATTGTGCGTGGGAGTTTTGTGAAAGAGTAGGTGTGTTTATTTTTTTTTGCACGTATCTGATTAAGAGTTTCTTGGTAATCTATTTTAAAGTACTGTATGTAATATTTTTGACATGGCTGTTGACGTGTTGATGTGTTCCTGTACATGTGAATCACGGCTGTATCATAATCTCTCACTGCCTGGCGCCCTTCTTCTCCATCAGTATCATGTTTGACATTACTGAGGTTAAAAAATATATATATTTTCTTTTTTTTTTTACATCATAAGTCATCCTGGAGAAGAGTGCCCGCTTTAAATTGTATTAAGAAGCACACATTTTTTGAGCACATTTCTGTTTTTTGCGTGTGTGTGCGTGATCCTCTGCTCTACAGCACAAATTGAGGAAAAGCATGGCACTATCTCGTTATTTATTCTTTTCTTGACAAATGGTACGGGTGCTCATGACACACACACACACAAACATAATAATAAAACTCCAAACACAAGGTCTGATTTCAGACACAAGAGGAAAACTGGTTTTCTTATCTGTCACACTGGCACTGTGAACATTTTACAACAACATCACTTTTAGAAAAAAGCACAGAGTAGAGCGAAGGGCCACTTTACAGATGCCTAGTAGAAGAGTAATGTCCTTATCATAGCACAATCATTAAATGGGTCCATCATTTGAGATGAAACACTAAAAGCTAAAAGAGAAGACATGTACAGAATTACACAAAGTGTCTCCTTGTGTCGCACAGCAGTTGATATTGAAGTTTGTTTTTTATTTAACCTAGAATCTGTAGAGCCATATTTATTGTAACAGTATTACAGTAGAGGTATTTATATGATCAATTTTAGTTTTATTGATATGCACGTTTAATGTATAAAAACTGGAAATAAATGTTGCTGATTTATGATGTTGTAAGACGCCTTGTTGTCTTAATTATGCATTTCATGGAAAACAAGCAATGTTATTATTGAAGGGTAATTTGTTCTATACAAACACCAAAGCACATGATTAAAATATCAGATGCAGAATATTATCTCTTCAAATAACATCAAAGGAATTACAATGTCAGCAAAGACTGCACAAAGTCCAGCCTTACATTCACTATATTCACTCAAAATAAGACACTGATGTTTTTAACAGAAACCAAATAAATATTAAATTGAATGTTTTTAAGCTGTTGCAGATCAGTTACATTGGATTGCATTATAATCATAATCATGTTTTGTCCACCTCATGTAAATATAAATTAATCACAACAAATGTTCTTTTAAGGCACTTTTCACATAGAGCAGGTCTAGACTGTACTCTTGAATTTAATTTAACTGTTAGGTCATATTTTGACAGCTCTAAAAACACCATAGACACATTTATTTTAGCCAGACTTTTGCTAATGTGACCCACAGTTTACAAAAATGGAGACAAAATGCATCAAAATGATACACTTTTTTATATATGCAAATGAATAAGTTTGACCTGCTTTTATTATGTTTTAACCAAAATAAAACTCAAAAATCATCATTCATACATGTTGTATTCATCATATTCTATAAAATCGTCTGGACTATAAAATAGTGATTGTGAACTTTTTTCAATAAGATTAATTGAACAGAGGGATTGATAAAATGTATTAATGACCGATGGGGAATTTATGAATGTGAATTGGTGTGTAGACTAATTAAGAATCAGAATATGAACAGTATGTGAGGGTTAAAGAGATTCAACATTCCCCCATGAGAGGCACCTGGTGATAGCAACAAGGAAAAACTCCCCTTTAATGAGAAGACACCTCAAGCAGAACTGGACTCTAGGCAAACATCTGCCTGGACCAGTTGGGTTGAGAGAGGAGTAAGAAGAGGGGGAGGACAGAGGAAAGAGGGAGACACAGAGAGGCACAGTAACAACAACGATAGCTTTAACCACTGAAATTAGTCACTGAGAAGTATGACTAATGATAATGCTGTCAGCATGCATGAGTGTCACCTCTGTGAATGTGAGGCAGCTGGGCTCCACTTCTCACTCAATAATATAAATACTATTATTCCACTTCAATCTATCTTTTCTTAATTCAGGACAGATGTGACTGACAGTATGTTTATGAGCCTTCTCAGCCATGTGAGATTACTATCATAATAAATTAAAGAAAAGTGAAAATGGAAGTCAACTGATGAGGTGTGTCTTTCATGAGAAGGACCTCTGAGTTCTACTTATTCCATTCTGTAAGTGTGAGGACGGAGCGCCCCGCAGCCGAATGGTTACAGTGCATGCCATATACCCACAATGTCCCTGATTTAACTCTGGCAAGGGACCTCTCTCTCTCTCTCTCTCTCTCTCTCTCTCTCTCTCTCTCTCTCTCTCTCTCTCTCTCTCTCTCTCTCTCTCTCTCTCTCTCTCTCTCTCTCTCTCTCTCTCTCTCTCTCTCTCTCTCTCTCTCCCCTTGTTTCCTGTCGGCCTCTATATGCTACTAACAATCTAAGTTGTACATGTAAAGGCAAAGAAAGCCCCTCAAAAAAGAAAGTGTGAGGATACGGCTACATTATGTTGATGATTGTTTATCCTGATGCTCAGCAGCAGCAACAAATTACAGAGACAATATCAAAGAGGTGTCAAAAAGAAAAATGTTTCCTCGCTGTACCCTACAGTGTCTTGATAATTGGACTTTTTTATTGCAAGTATAAATATGTACTAATTGCAAAGTCATTAGCTGGAAAATGAATCCTGCGTAGTAAAAGATTATATTATTTTTTATAGGCATATATTTCTGTGAGTTTTTTGGACCTTTTGTTTTGCTCAAGTAACTCAAAACAGTGATTTATCATGTTATGAATTCTTTGACAACTAAAATATGAGTTCCACACACTGTCAACTCTCTATGGCAGGGTTTGTATTAAAGGTCACTCCTGTATATCATGAAGTTCTGAGGGATTCAATAAAAACACTGGATAAAAATGCAGGAAGCAGCTTGTTCTGCAGAACGACTTGTTCCCTGAATCCTCAGTTCCTTTCTTTTACATCAGTGTTGAAAAGCTACTGGTCTGATATGTTTGACAAAATAACTTCAACAGAAAACAAGTTAAGTACACATAAGTGTGCACTGCCGCGCCACTTAACCATTTGACCAGAACCAGAAAGAATATCTTATTACACATTTTCTACATTTTCTTCAATAAAATACATGTTTGTAATGTTTTGTTCAAATCTAATGGCATTGGCAGTGGACAGTCTAAATAATTGTTCTGTTTACATTAAATTCACTCTCTAAAAACCATTTCATCAAGGCTTTTAACACATTAGATTATTATTTGTCATCCATGTTTCCCAGCACTAACATTTTGCTGTATTGAGTGGGAAATGAGATATGGACTTAATGTATTGAGTGGGAAATGAGACATGGACTTAATATGCATGTACATGCTGAGGCTGGATACAAAGCATGCTGGGATATGCTCTAGCACTGTAAGAAGGAATCAGCAGGTGAAGAGAATGGCTGATTTACTGATAATCTCAGTTGTTTTTCAGAAACGAGCGATCTGTGTTTCAAAAAAGATTTATGTCTGATCTGCCACCTCTATGATTAAAATTTGGTTAAAGCTGTACTGACCAATATGTTTATTTTAACAATGGATCAAATCACTATGTGTCATATAAATGAATAAATATAAAAATATATGAACCCACAGAGAATCATCACCCCACTCTGCACCTCCTCTCAGCTCTACAGGGCTTTTATTTGTGTCTTTAAATTTCATTGTTTTCCTTCCGTCTCACTAATCTCAACTCTCAGACTCTGCAGCACATATTTCCTATTTGTTCATCCTCATTGTCTTTCACATATCTGATAGATATTGGGCTAAATTCTAAACAGAGAGGACATTTGCCAGTTCAACAGGCTTACAGGAGAAGCAACTGACTCCTACTTGAACTGCAGATTATGAATTAACTTCCTACATAAACAGATTTTGAAAGCTAAGAGAAGCATATTGAAATTCAACACTGTCCTTCTGTTCCTGCTGTTCTGAAATGAAAAGAGAACTATGCAAGTGTGAACCACTCACAATGAACATTTATTATCTCTGTCGTTCAAGATGGAGTGGCGAGAGATAAAACTTTTTAAAGGGGGATGAAAGGTCACTGCAGCAAATAGATAATAGGTTGGAAAGATATTTTACATATGAATAGTAAGGGTACGAGGATTTGGCTTACAGTCGTGATACAATGTTGAATTTTTTTGACACATTAAGAGGTTTACAGATGTTTTCAGCAAGCAAATTGAAAACAATTACGCCTTAAGTAAATCCAGGGTGTAAATTTTGCCTCACTATCTTCTCACACACATTTACACTGCAGGTGTCAAATGTGCTGGGTTAATTATTCACATTATCACATTTACACTCAAGTGCAGGAGGTGCAGACATCTCCATAACTTATTCATTGACATGGCAGGTGAAGTGTCTCCAGTGTTGGCACGAGGGGGTGGGGGGTTCGGGGGGGGGGGGGTGTTAAAGTAACGCAAGAAGGGTGAAGCTATGATTTATCCTCTGTGAGGAAGCTGTGAGACAGGTTGGGTGTCGTTTTATCACCGATCTGTTGCAATTCCTCTAATCACCAGCAGGATGTGGTGAGCAGGTGAGCAGGTTTGTGTGGGAGTCAGCCAGCCTGAGATATCCACAACCAGGGCTTTTCTCCAAGGTTGCAAGTGGGCACAGATGGTCATAGTGCCAGTTGATTAGCATTCAGTTTGTGCCAAATTACTGTTTGGCTACAGTTGATGATGTCTTTGTCAAGTTAGATTCTATCTTCTTGTCATCTTTCACGGAGCTTTGAAATAAGGATGAAAATGTTACTTGTTCAGTTGAAACTGCCACTGAATGAAGACACAGGCTAAAAAGTTTCACAGCTGTGGTTCAAACAGAAGCTGAAAATAGCAACTAAATGTGTTTATGAAGGACAGGAGACATATATGCAATCTAAGCTTGACCCAAACATGTAAAACACTGATTCCTGATTGGGTGCAAATGAGCTGACAATGAAAGACCACCTTCCAGGGGCTCTTGCTGACTGCACAGTTAATGCCCATCTGTCTTAGATCCAAAAAGCGTGTGTCAGCCTGATACTGTACAGTGCAGCTGATGAGTCAAAACCCTGATGTGATGTGTAAACTGTGTCTTGGCCTAGTCAGTGTGGAGATGCTGGGGCCACTCATGCTTTGCAAAAGCAGGACAGGAGGCCGCCTCCAGCCAGGGGAGGGCTGTTCCTGCAGCAGAATAGGAGGAGCAGGCCATCCAGAGAGGCCCCATGGGTGTGTGGAGTAGATCCCGCAGGTCATCAGTCAGTCATGAAACAAGTGAGTGGCAACATTCTCACTGTAGCTATAGAGGAGTCTCAAAGGGGAACTATGTGAAGAAGGGAGCCCATTTCACCTGACCGGGCGGTGAGTCTCTTCATCTGTCCCCAGGTGCTGAGGTGTGAAGCAATAGTGCTGCTCGTTAGAGTGCAGAGCACGTACGAAACAGATCTCAGTCCTTCAGCTCGATTTATTCCATTATATCCTTCCTTTCACAGCATCTGTGACAGTTAAAATTGCTCTAACAGTTAAAATTAGCCTGGAACTGGAGGCTATATTCTACTTCAAGATTTCACATGATGAGAGGATCATTTCCTGATCAGCATGACATCCGCGTCAATCATCTTCTCTGCTTGTGAAAAAAGAAATGTGGATTTTTCTTTACAAAACAGCTTAGCCAGAAATAACACACAGATACAGCTACTGGTGTGTGTGTGTGTGTGTGTGTGTGTGTGTGTGTGTGTGTGTGTGTGTGTGTGTGTGTGTGTGTGTGTGTGTGTGTGTGCATATTTAAAAATACTTTTAAACTGAAGACAAGCGTGACAAAACTGACCATTAGGCTGATCAGCTATCAGGCTCCTCTCCTGTGGAACCATCTTCCAGATTTGGTCCGGGGGGCAGACACCCTCCCTACATTTAAGAGTAGGCTTAAAACTTTCCTTTTTGATAAAGCTTATCGTTAGGGCTCTTTGAGCTCTTGACTTATGCTGCCATAGGCTTAGATTGCCGGGGGACCCCCATGATGCACTGAGCTCCTCTCTCCTCCTCCCTCTCTCTCTATCCATCCATCTATATCCATTAACATTCATGTACTATTAATGCATTCAATAAACTAAACTTCTTCCCCGGAGTTGTCTGTGCTTTCTGGTCTCATAGGTAATCTGGGCCTGTAGACGTCCGGATGACAGATTCCAGTCCCGGACCTTCTAGCTTCATTGTTGATTTTCATTGTGCTTCTCTCCTCTATCCTTCCTTTCTCTCCTCTCTACCCCAACCGGTTGAGGCAGATGTCCGCCCACTTCTGAGTCTGGTTCTGAGGGTTCTTCCTGTTAAAAGGGAGTTTTTTCTCGCCACTGTTGCTCATGTGGGAATGTTGAGTCTCTTTAAAGTTAAAACCTGAAGAGTTCGGTTTAGAACCTGCTCTATGTGTAAAGTGCCTTGAGATAACTTTGTTGTGATTTGGCGCTATACAAATAAAGATTGATTGATTGATTGATTGATTGATAGGCAAAAAATGTAATGCAATTTTTGAAAAGTAATGTAGGAATTGAATCTTTAAAATGACAATATTATAATAACATCATCTTTTACAAAACTTAAGTACAGTTTTCAGATACTTGTACTTTCTACTCTTTTACACATATATTTCACTACATTTCAGTTACTATGAAAAGTACATATTCCTTTTATAGGCCTATGTTTTATTATAGTGTTTAATAGTGAAGGAAGAAGTAGTATATCTATCTATCTATCTAGCAGTAAAACTATATTTATGCCTGAGAGATGAGTTTGAGCCTCATTTACAATAACATCGAAACAATTTACAAAGACAGAAAAGGAAAACAATGTAATAATAATAATGATAATAATAATAATAAGTCCAAATGGTACAAATGGGTTTAATTTAAGGAGCTGCATCTATGTATCTGTCTGTCTAGGTATGATATTATTGTATTAGTAGCATTTTACTAGTTTGTCGTGGTGGTACCAACATTAATTATTTCATATTATTGTGTAGTTTAATATATAACTGTGTATCACATGAGGTTATGATACATTGTATATATTATGTATAATATAAGTGTTTATAAATCTTAATCTGTAAAGAAAACTTCACTAACTAAAGCTATCATATAAATGCAGTGCAGTTAAAAAAATGTTAGCTATATTTATCTGTGAAATATAGTGGAGGAAAAAGTACAGTATGAATCTCGAATACTCAAGTAGCTACATAAAATCTAAGTACTACTGGTGCTTCCTAGTGATCTGATCTTTAACACACTTTAAGACATTTTTATTCAATGACATCACACGCAAACTAAGTTATTATCTGGCAAGCTTCAACATCATCATCATCATCACCACCACCATCACCAGCATCATCTTTCCCTTCCTCTTCCTCCTCCTCCAACATCCCGCACGTGCTGCGTGCTCGCCCCTGAGCTCTTCATCTCGTGTGTTTCTCCATTGGTCTGGGATGATGTCATCCACAGTGGAGACAATAGAGCCCACCTCCCCGTCACTGTCCGCTCACACACGCATCGCAGCGCAGAGTGACACACGCTCAGACGTGACGCCAGCTGAGTTGGCCAAAGCACTTCTGGTGACATTTATTTATTTATTTATCTATGCATTAGAGATCCGGCAGAGCTGTGCCTCCTCCACTTAGACCACGTCTTGTTTTTGAAGTACATTAATAAGCGAGCAGGCAGAGAAGGTGTTACACATCTGGATCATACCAACACATCGGGTCGTGCTACTCGGACCAACACAGACATGAGGATTCATCATTACGCTGCGCATAAATGATGAATATACTACGGGACTACCACTGCTGATGTAAGTGATGTTTCTTTTTTAGTAGACCTATGATAGCGGTTTGTCCGGCCGGCCTGCAGCCTGTGCTGCTGCTCAGTGTCGCGGCTGTCACAGCACTACGTGTTGGTCAGGTTTAGCTTACAGCACAGAATGATCGCTTTCTGGATCTCTTGATGCTTCTCGTGTATTTGCATTCAACAGTCAAATCGAAACCACATATTAACAGCAAGCAATGCATCCTCGTGTTATTCACCGCTGCCCAGAGGATGCCAGCAATTATGAGTGTTTGTTATTTAAGCTGCATGCGTGCATTATTCATTTAGACCCATAGTTGCAGCCATGTGAAAGTGCCAAGGACTACAGTAGTAATAATAACAATAATAAATGAACCTTAATGATATTATCCGCACACAGTCAGTGAGTGCAGGCCTGCTGGCTCAGGCCCTGTCGCCCACATCAGCTTTATTCTCTCATCATGATAAAGGTTCAAAGCGAAGACTCGATTAAAAATACAGTGAAATTAGGCAGCGCGCCATCTAGCGACAGAGTAAACAAGAACTAATAGATTTTCCATTGCCAGCCTGCAGAATAGCCCCATGAACAACAATGCAGAGTAATGTAAATATTAATAGCTGCTGTGTTTCTGCTTGCGGTGCCGCAACAAAGAGCTGCTGAGAGGGCACAAATGTAACATACAGCACAGATTTGAAGGAGCAACAATGATTTATTGAATTGAATGTCAAGCTTCGGGTCAGTCACATTGTGAGTTGTGTTAAAACCCAGCTGAAATGTACAGTAAGGTGATGTTAGTCAAGTCTTCCTGCCATTGGATGCAGATCCTCCAGAGACACACATCTGTAACCCTAACCCTAGCCCTAACCCTCACTAAAATGTTTTTACACATCCAGAGCCATTTAGAAATCAAACATATACATGGTTAAAGTTTACTGCTTCATTTTCTTAAAAGGCAGAAATGCTGTAAAAGTTAAGTATAGTGAGCTCAGATATCCTGTGCTGTTCATATGAAGACAAACAAGGACAGTAGAGTCACTGCAGTGCATTTGCAGGAATACACTGCTTTTCAAGCAATTGCAGGGACAAACCGATTTAAAACCTAAACCTGCATTAAATAATAGATTTGATATCAATATGGCTCTGTAATTTCAGGATCAGTCATCGAAACCACCCCAAACCACTGAGAAGAAAGACTCAGCTCAGTTGGGTTGAAGCTGCTTTTTAGGGTTTAGCTCATAGTTTTAGTTTCCTGACCTGAATGTAGATTGAGTTGCTCTCGTTGCTTTCATAAACCTCCTCATATAAAACCATATGTGGTCATTCCTCCTACCGGTCTAATGTTTCAATCCAACAATAACTGAATTGACTTGGGTTATTTCGGGAAAGATACTGTGTGTCATCAGATCTTAAGTTCTACATGATTCGATTTGACCGATGATTGATTACTCCTAAAAGAACAGGAGCACTGCAAAGGTAACTGAGGATACAGCACAGATTCAATTCTATTCTATTTATCCATTTAACTTTATTTACTAGTAGAAAGCTATTTGTCATCTGTTTAATAATATCCATGTGTCATCTGCATTCTTCATAAGGGCTTTATAAAAGTAGTTTAATATCACTATCTATTCAAAAGATAAATAAGCTTAACCCAGGTCAAAATGCTACTTTAGATGAGTAGTTATAGGTTAAAATAGATTTAAATATGAAATAAGAGATTTTAAAAAATATAAGTGATATGGGTTTATTGTTGCTACATGGCAGTAAAGATTGAATACTCCAAACATAACCTCATACTACTCCCATCATTAATAATAATTATATTATTAAGTTTCTCTTCCTCCAAATTGTTGATGCTGCAGGCCGGCCTGGCGCTGAGGGAGATGATGTGACGGCCTAAAGGCTGCGTTGTTGTTTTCATGCATGTTCATACTTTCAGGCTTTCTTCCAGGATATTAAAATGATCTTACATAAAACTCCAGAGGGGAAATAGAAACAGACTGTTGTTACCACACTGCAGCTGCTGAGAGATGTTGTTGAGTTTTTGCTTGTTGTTTTTTTGTTGTTTTTTTTTGTTCAGGTTGAGCAATCCGTTGTCAAAAAGAATAGTGTCAGAGAGTTGTTTTGGTTTTTACTTTTCTGCAGTGAAACAATTAAAACCCTGCAGGAGATTCAATGGTTTGGGGGATGAGGGAGGGGGAGGGGGGGACCAGTGGATCTATGAACCTGTGCTCGCTTCATTCAACAAGTCCCTGCAGGTTGCTGTGTATTCTGTGAGGCCGAGCAGCAACACCTGCACCGCTTCAGATCAAAATACACAAAACAAAATCGATCTGATACTGCAGCAGAACACACTCACACAGTCCGTGTCAGGTGGTAATATTACGCCGTGTTTGTTCAGTTGTTGCCTCCAACAATGAATTTTGAAGAATCATGTTTCAAGGCTGTCTGTCTTTTTCAACAACAAGATCGAGTATATCAGAAAGTTACAGTTTGGGGTGATAATCAGTAGAGGTACATGTCTTCCAAGTGCATTTTAATGGTGGTCAGTGGTCAGCTATGCAATCACTAACCATGACTGTGCTTTTTCCAACCACTCCTACTGACATCACTCTTTAAAGATTTTAAAATATACTCAAAGCATATTTTTCTTATCTTTATCTGACAGAGGGCTCAAATCCTAACATCCAAAAAATCTTTCTCCAAGCTGCTTTTGTCTGTTTCTATTTTTGGTATCCTATTTTAGGATAGTGTCTTTTTTTTGGGGGGGGGGGGGGGGGTGTTTTTTTAATTTTTATTAAACTGCACCGAAGTTCAGCTCCTCCTGTCTCATTATTATAACATTACAGCTGCAGGCAAAACTTTCTTTATGGGGTTTAATAGAAAGTATTGTGCTGATAAATGTGCTACCTGCAACTGTTTAGCATTGATTTGCTCGGTGAATAAAATTATTATTAAAGTTATTTTGCAGTTAATTAAAAAAGAAAAAAAAACATGAAATACTGCAGACCACATTTTTCACATATAAAAGAATCTTACTGAAATTTGACCTTTGTGATGTGATGGTGCTGTGTTATAAAAATGATGTGCTCAAGGTCAACACACACTCCACTCAGGATTACCGAAGTGTTTGTCTCTGTGTTAAATCAGTCCTGTCTGGACAGTAGTGAAGGGGAGAAGGAGTGGCTGAATGATTCCTATCACGCCACCCACTGATTGGCCAGTTTGTGTTGTTGCTTCCATCACTTTCTGTCCGCTGACTGTGGAGATTAGCTGATGTAATTATTTTGACTTCCCCTTAGTAGCCTGTAGTGGTGTGAGCCCTGATGAGACAGAAACAAAAAAAAAACACAAAACACAGAATGGCCGTAAACGTGGAGACTTATTTGTCTTTTCCAGGTAATTTAGGGTTAATGAAATGTCAGGAGGAGCAGGATTTTAGACTAGTCAAATTAACGCTTATGTATGAGTCTCATCCTCGTGTGTCAGTATTGTAACATTATCATGGCATTGTTGACATCATACTCTGATTTAGGCATCTGAATCACAAGCACGTCATCTCATACAGCTCAAGTTGCTCGTCATTTTCTTTGTCCTGACTAAATCTTACATCATTAGATGTGTGACTTAAGCCTGATTACAGTGTGAGTCATAATGACTTATGCCCACACCACTGTGCATTTATGAAGCTGGCAATTATCTATTACAACTCACATGTTAACTACATGTGGTCCTTTGTTGAGATGTTCTTCAGTTATTTCATTATTTCACACAAATACCTGACTTGTATTGTAAAATATTGCATAATTTGTACTATGTTTAGAGCAGTTGTGGGTAATGTGGCTATAACTGATTAATTATTCAATACTTGACATTTACACACGTGTCCCACTCACTGCATCTTGCTGTTAGTAAATTAATATCTCAAGTTAAAGATGTGTGGGGTTAAATATCTCATTTAAAGGTGCTTTTCACCTTGTCTACCATTTGTGCAGGGTGCTTTAGTATTCATTATCATTCATACTATATTTGCAATGGGCAGGAGGCACATCACTCTCTGCTGCCTTCCCCCATCTACAGCCCATTCTGCTGCAGACACAATAAACACTTCACCATGGTGGAAGTTAAATGGGAGACTCTATATGCTGCTGTGACACTAGTGTCAAGGCTAACCTTTATCACACTACAATACTGTGTATTTCTTAGAACTGGTCTTTAACTAGATTTGTCAATTTGGCACTTGGTGTCGGAATCGAATGTTACTACCTACAAAGCTTTGGTTGTCAGTCGAAATGTATTGTCAGGGTGTAGTGATCCAATCTGCTGTTTGGCTTGTTAAAAATTGATGGCAAATCAAGCTTGAGTGTTTAATTTTTGATAAACCTGATCATTATTTGTCCCTCTTCTGATGTGTGCATTAGCTCGTTCTCTGATATCAATATCAGTGCCGGGAAAGGAAAGGCATTCTTATAAATTCATAAGGCCAACATTTGCTTATAGCAGAAGACTCTTTTGCTCCTCCTAAGATAGCATGTAGCTATAGTAAATTATTAAATTTGTCCTATGTCTCAGCATTAAAGTCAGAAGTCTGATACAATCTGTGCACACATACCTCCAGATGTTTCTGAAGATTAAAAAAGCTGATATCATATGAAATTACACAGGGAGCAACTACAATTTATTTTCCTATTAGTTCCTCTTTGTCAATCAAGTGTTCAAGTTGCTATTGAGTAGAAAATTGACTCAAGGCAGCTCACACAGACTGTTTACCATCTGGCCCTCTGGTTTGCAGTTGAGCAGAGCTGTCACACAATGAACAGAGACAAAGCAAAGACCATCTCTCGTTTATTTAAAAATTGAAGTGTAAAAACAACAAGTTGTGCTTTTACAGGAGGCTATGTGCTGGACTATGTCTTGTTGTCAAGCTGAGGTTGCCAGGTAACCAGCGGCCTGCTCTTCCAGGCCAAGAAATAGCCACACACTTAACTGCCTGTAAAACCAAGAGGGGTAATGATGCTCTCACCACATCATCACTCTGCAAGAAAGCAGATAAAATGTCTGAAAATGTCAAAATATTCCTTTAACATCACAACTAATCCTTTTTTGTGTGGCATCATGTGTTGAATTTAGAAGAACTGTATTTTTTATGACATTCTGTAACTGTAAGAATTTGAGGTATTAATTTACTAATTTGTCATTAGACACAGTTAACAGCATCCAGCTGTGTCACACATCAGTCTTTAACCTCTGTCAGTTTGCTGACAGTGTAAGTTAGTAAACACATTTTCTTACAGTTAAAGCACATTGACACTGCTCTCTTCACTGCAGGAACCTGTTCATTGATTTTCAGTCACATCAGCAGCTCTGCAGCAAACCTCCCCAGTCTGTGTTTGATGTAGGACTCTCCTGTAGCATCTGACTCTTTGATCTCCACATGTTGTTATGTGTATGATTGTGAACATCTTTTGCTTTTATGACCAGTGCCCATAGCTCTTGCTATCCATCTGTCAGTTTGGTTATGTGAGTGGATGACCATAAAAAGAGAGAAAGTGGACCACCTCATGTCATTTCATGCCATCCCAAAGCTAAACATGAGCAAAAATATGGAAACATGGATCGTCCTCTGACAGAAACAGCCTGACCATCAGCCTCTGGAAAAAGAGTGACTAATATCCTCCCATCCACCATCCCGAGAAGCTGCCACTGTGATCTGTGAAGATCTTTTATCATGCAGCAGAGAAAGCAATTCTCTAACTCGAGCAATTTTACAAGCCAGCAAATGAGCACATCCTCTTATTACTGCTTATTCTTTTCCCTCTGGCTCGTCCTATTTCAAACCTCATTGTATTGTCCACTGGGCAGCCTTTGATGGAGGAGCTGCATACTGTAAAGCCGGAGCGGAGAGAAGGAACGGAAAGATCGCCATCAATCTTCCACAGTCAGACAGCCATCTGTTTCCAAAAACACCAGCTCCCTTAACACTTTCTCCCCAAAAACATTCACTGCACTGCATCTTCAGCCGGAGATGTACTGAACAACATGCTGCCTAAATGATGCACAGTGATATATTATTCTTGATAGTGTACTCTCCACTACAAGTCTCGTACTGTCCTCCTGCTCTGTATGTGAGGCCTCATCATTTCATACACGTCAGTACACGTTATGTTATGTTCTTGTCCTCGTTTCTTTTTCTTTTCTTGCCACTAAAAGATTTTCCAACTCGATTATATTACATCATTCAGAAGTATTACGAGTAGGAAAAGGAATGATTGGACACATTTAACTAAATTAAAACTATGTATGATATTGCAGGTTTCAATCAGGTGTTTGGGAAAGTGAAATCATCTGGAAAGACGTGTACCATTCTCGTGTCTGTGGCTCACGCTTGTAAAGCTGTAAAGCTGTTATGTTCATTCTGCTGGTGGGGAGCAGCAGCAGTGAGCTCAGGGAGGGCATCATGATCTCCCCCGTAGGCCTGGCTCTTGCTAACTGGAACTGAGTGCCACTCTTCCTCTATTTTTTTTTTTATATATATATTTCTTTTCCTCTGTGTGAGTTTGCATTTCATCTCTCTACAGTTTCATTTGCAGCTAACATGATTGCAAAGTTTAGTACACCTGAGCGTTTTTCCTTTAATATTAATACACACAGAATCATGTGTATACATTTGCATCTGCCTTTCTGTTCGTTGATAAAAACCTGTCATTTGTTGATTTAGTCCAATATAAGTAGCTCACTCTGTCAAACATTTCATATAGACCATTATGCCTTGGTTCCTCTGTAGGTTGCTCTTACTTACTCACATTACTGTCAACCTCAGCAGTCATAAATGCCTAGCAGATATATTATGCAATCTTGCACACTAATGTGACTTGTCTGATATATAATATGCTGCAGTTATGCACTCAGTAATAAGCTATGATTCTTGCAAAGGGATAAACTACCTCGCACCGGTTTAGGAGTCTACACTCACACAGTTGAACAGAACAGATTATCTGATGGCATCAGGCCAGTAAAACATTGATTTTGGCCTTCAAATTGATGGAAGAGTTCCTTTTTTAACTATTTCTCAGTCAGCAATTAGCCACTTAACATTTGTCTCTCTGCTCTGCTACCCTACAGTAGCACTCTGTTGTTCTTTTTACAAGCTGTCAGATTGGCTGCCACCTCAGAGGTCGTCTGGTATCTGGCAATTGAAGCTATTAACAAGGAAGCAATAAAGAAAAACTCTCAAATCACAGACTGACAAGAACAAGTCTGTTTTCTTTTATTGTGCGAGCAACAGTTTCCTCATTTGATGAGCATCAAACATGCCAATAGGAGCTTAGTACTATATGGTTGGAACTTCCAAGTGAAGCAGATTGAGGCAGCTCAATTTTGAAAAGGACACACAACAGCAACATTAGCATGTAGCGTACAGTGGCACAGGAGGTAGTTTACAGCCTTTTATCAGATTAAATTAATGTGCTACAAAGGCAGATTAATTAGGACTAACCAATCGGAGTCATTTAATATAAATTAATTAATAACAGTTAATTAAACACAATTCAATTAAACTCCTTATCAACAATGTACACACCCTTTTACATTATCCTTCTTGTTGGTGAACACTGTCACTAACCACCTCTGGCAGCAGTCTGGCCTCACGTTCAAAGAACCAGATAACAGGATATTTAAATTCTTAATTGTCCCAAACTGTCCCAATTCTACCCCGCAAAACCAGAACACTCTGACTGACACGACCACAAAGAATCAGGATGCAAGCACATAATAAATCTTCCTTTTCTTCTTAATGTGCCTTGATATTGCAGTGTGGCTTATTGCAGTAACCTGCTGTGCAGATGAGAAGGCTCTGCACAGGAAAACACATGCATTAGACATGGTCGGTCTGTAACGATTAAAAATATGAACATGAGAGAAAATGCAAAGTAAAAAAAAAAAAAAAAAGCTACACTGACAGATACCTGACTGCTCTTTCATGCGCCCACAGACCTGTCACATCTGACATTATTTTCAATTTTTGTGCACTGAATTCATGACTTTAATGTGTTTCACTGCAGCCTCTGCTCTCCTTCCTATTTAAGTCAAGTCAACCTTTATTTGTATAACCCAATATCACAAATCACAAAATTGCCTCAGGGGGGGAAAAACAGCCTTTGCAGCAATACAGCAGCCTCTGTCCTTATACCTTCATTTTTAATAAGGAAAAACCTTTTAACAGGGAAAATGTTGAAGAAGAAAGTCAACCACGTTGTTCTATTTGCATTCATTTGTTGTATTCATGTACTTTGTGAGCCTTGTTTATTGCCTTGACACACTAAATATAACACCACACTAGATTCATTATGTAGATTTGGCTGAACATTTGACTGAAGCCTCATCAAATAATCTCACATAAAATCACAAAGCAGACAATTTCAGTGCTTGTTTTATTATTTCCTTTTATATACTTGACTGTGTAGTGATGTGAAATTTCCAACGGAGACATTTTATTGTGACTTAACCAGCCTATTAGATGGGTTCATGTTTCCAGAATAATGCTTCACCATAGTCAATAGTGCATTATTTTTTATCCTTGCTGTTAAAAATCATATTATCGTGTACCAGTGACAATTTAAGAGGTATCATTGCATTACTATGTCTGAGTATTTTCCATGTCTCTCTCTCTGGCTCTTACTGTCTGCTGAAACTATGACTATGAGTGAGTGAAAAGGCCACTAGCCAGGCTGCAGTTTACAGTGTGTGAGAGAAAAGTGATCAGAGTGATAGTGACTTCCACCATGATAAAACTGGGTCAATGTAACCCCCACCCCCTCCACCACAGGCAAGGCTGAAAAAGGAAAAAAAAAAGATGAGGATACCATCACCAGACTCTGTGCCTGGATATAAGCATGGGGACACTGGAGCGTGGTTCTCTGTGGGTCGGTATCTGTGTTGTGTTAGGACTCCAGGCATCCCCAGATTATTTTTGACATGTTGCTTCCTTCCCTTGTAGTCTGTGGTTTATAGTGTCATGTTAAAATCTGTCTCCCTGTATATTCTCTCTACCCACTCTGTGTCTGTCAGCCAGTGTTGTTCACAGTATCTACTCCTCCTGGTCCCCCGTTCGACTTTTTGCTCTTCTGCTCCCTGAGAGATTCTTTATAAATATGGCTCAAAAGGCTTAAGATGAAAATCCACCATAACACTGTTTAAAACAACTATATACAATGTATGGTGTAATCATGTGCTTTTGGTGGTGCATCTTGAGGAGTTTACAAAAAAAAAACACATTTAGCTGTAGTGCCCACACAGATAATTTGGGTTTTACTTGTCTAGGTTTTGGGATGTCTGCCTCTGGGAATTCTACCTCCAACTCAATAAAAAAGAAGTTAAAAAAGACAATGGAGAATGCACGGCCACCCATTTTAACAGGGACTATTTCTTCAGTAGGAATTAATTCCCATAGAAATTGTTGACATTGGGGTCTTAAGATTATCCAGAGTAACTAGGCCATTTTTTCTGAGTAGAGATGTTGAGCTTGTATTTAGCACCATAATCGAAATTCCATTCATCTCCATCAAGGGTTTTGGCAGAAATCTCAGAGATATGTCACTCAAAATGAAACCGAAAATATCTGCGTGGTCAGTAGGAGCACATGACAAAATTATTAAAATCACATTTTGAAATGTGAACTGACCTTCAAATATAGTCAGATTTTCAGCCCACTGTAAACAATGATTGCAGGCTTCTGTCTAGATACACTAGTGAACACCAACTTATGAACATGAGCGGAGAATCCATCATACACAAGATAGAAGATACAAAAAGCTTCAACTAACCAGAATACCAAGTAGACTTCATACTTGTCATGTGTGCAGTACTTTTCTTGCTCTCCCTCAAACAGAAGTCTGCACTTTGTTAACCTCAGCTGTTGTTTGAGCTCAGTGCTATTATTAGCATGTTAAAATGCTCCCACCTGAACTGCATAAATGCGCCACTGGTGTGGCTAAAAAAAGGAGCTAAATTGAAGCACTTCATCAACTAAACAACTTCTGGGTGCAATTAACATCACAGATTAATTGTATTTAACAGTGTGTGCATTAGATGGTGGATTTTCACCTTAACAATGAAAATATTTCATCTGAATGTTTGAGAACAGCTTTATAATGAATTTACTGTACAAGAAACTGTACCAATATTTTATTAGTAGCATTAATCATAAAGGTGATTTAATGATACAAAAACTTTCTTCAATGTGTATTTTATTACAAAGTTCATATTTATACGGCACGGTCCATTAATCTCTTTTTGCTGTGTCATAGTGAGAAAGCTTTCTCTCCAGCTAAGTTGTATTGGTGTGTATGTGGTGACCTCTTGTTTATACCATGGCCCAGACAAATGCTCATTTATAAGTGGCCCAAGGGATTCAGTTAATTTTGTTTTCACCAGAGGTAGGATGAACAGGCCAAATGGCTTGTGGCAAGAAGTGTTTCATTTCAGATAATCACATGGCTCCCCAGCATTAAACAGTTTAATGTGACTGTGCTCCAAGAATCCACTGAGCCATTAGCTAACTTTGAGAGTCGGACGGTTGTTTTTCAGTGACAAAGCAGTGCAAGGACAGCAATGAAAGCTTTGGCATCATTATATAGTGCACCTCTTAAAGAGAAGAGCACATCCAGCTATGTTATATATTTTGTTGTTCTTATCATCAGTCATGACTTGACTTGGTTCATTATTTCACATCAGTGAATGTGTCTTGTTAAGAATGATGAGTCCTCAGAGGGATGAAGGTTGTTGCAGTTCAGCATTTGTGACTGAGCTTTTAAGAAGTGTCACTGACATCAGGATTAACTGAGATTATATGCTTCTAATAGCAAACAGGTACATACTCTTACACCTTTGTGTACTGAATTTTATACCCTGATGGTAATTTGTATTACAGGGAAAATATTTGAATGTCAAACTCATAAATATAAATGAGCATTTAATTTTCTGGCATGTGGCCCTGGTATAAGCAGGTAGCAGACTGTGACGTGCATGTTTAAATGGATTCGGTAAAGGTAATCATTGAGTGAGGCTACGATGTTATCCATTCAAATCAAACATGCACCTCAGTGGGTATATTCTCCTTTCAATTGCAGCAAATATGAAAGGAATTATGTGTGACAAGTTAATGGGCAAAACTGAGATGCAATATTTTTGGTTTTGTATTTGTTCTCGCTATGTTTTGGTATGCAAAAGACACCGTAGAGGTGACTTACAAAAATATGCAAAACATAACAATCTATTATTGTTGTTGTGGTGGTGGATTTGGGGTTTTACTTTACATTTCACAGACAATTGACCATAATCCTTCATGAATTAATTTACACAAGATTGTACTAGTCCACATCAAAAGAACAAACTTTTGTGCTCCCAATTATGTGTATGTATTGTACTATTTAAATATTTTATAGATGCAAGGCAATGTTCCTAGTTTGACTAGTTCTGCATCAACATGAATAGTTTGTGTCTGAACTGATGGAATGTAAAGTGTGCCCCACATTTTCAATGTTTGTGAAATTACAATAATTTGCTAACTACTCTCTTCCTGTTTTTCTCTCCCTCTTCATTGGACAGCTTTGCATAAACCCAGATGCCTCCCCTCCCTCTTGACGAGCGCATAGTGGTCATTCAGCGCCCTAAAAACATAACCCTGTGTGAGGCTTCCCCACAAACTATCCCACAGCATTCCTCTCAAATATCAACTTCCTCCAATGGACAAGTCGCCCACCCTCCTCATATCCACCATTCTCAGTCCCATTTCTATTCACCCTCCTGTAAACCTCTGACTCTGGAATGCAAGCGCAGATCCTCCCGCGTACTGAAATTCAAGGGCGACCAGCCTATTATCCCAGCGGGCGTCAGACACATCCCTAGCCACTGCCACAGCAATGGCACAGTAACTCTCGGCCCACGGCTACCGTCCCACACACATACTATTGATATCAGGGTAAGTGTGGACAAAGGAGGACGGGGAGCATACAGCAACTCATTAGGTCGTAGTGGAAGTGTAAAAGGTGGCAGAGGGAAATGCACTTCGTTACAGTTTGATCAAGGACAATGTGAGAGAAAAACTGGAACTGCAGGGAGGCCAGGTGGAGCCGAACAGAAGTCACAGCGAAGTCGCCATAGTCAGCTGTCGACTTCCCCTGGAGGCATTCTACAATTTGTCCCCGCCCAGGCGCAGCAGCATAAGTTCAGGGGAGAAAAGGAGAAGGAAAACACTAGTTTTCTTAACAGAAACGACCAGGAATTCCCCTCTCTGGGTCACAAGAAGAAGTCCAAACTGGGAACTGTCCATCAAAGCCATAATAGTCACAGTCTGTCCTACCACCACAACTCTGTCCCTGTACCCCATGCTGCCATCCTAAACTCCAACTATCCCTCATCCCCTCCCCCCCAACCCACCCATGTCCCAATCTCATTTCAGCAACTCAACCAGCCCCGCCCGTCCCGTAGCAGGGATCACCGTCCTCACATTCTCCATGGTCTACCCCTTTCCCCCTGCTCCTCCCATGCCGGAGGTTTCCCCAGCCCTGACCATACCTGCACCATCGACTGTACCCACCCGCTCAGTTGTGGCTGTTGGAGGCTGGTAAGATGCAGAGGGTATAAGGGGCACTCAGCTGGCTGCCAAGGAGGTGGTGGAAGCTCTTCCACCTCATTTTCCTGTGTTCACAATGTCGGCGCTATGAATATGAAGACAGGAGGCAAAGAAATGGGTATGAGAGACTTGGGTGGGTGTCTCTCCACCGCCTCCACCTCCAACACCTCCTCCTCCAACAGCACTGCTTCTGATTGCCGAGCAACCCTGTTCAAACCCCTTCGCTGTGCCTCCTGCTCTGGTGAGGCTGGAAACTTTGAGAGTCCTGCTATCCTTCGTAAGAAACTTGTTGGAGGATGCCTGCCCTGTAACCCGCTGTGCTCTTCAGCCCCTCTCCGGGCAATACAAAGCTGTGTCACAGGCTGCAACCCAAAAGCTTCTCAGACAGGCAGTTCCACCTGCAGCTACTGCAGCAGCGACCCCATCGTGGTGACATTCAACCCTCGCCGAGGCAAACCTCCAGGAAGGGGCATGGGAGCACCTCATTCAATGGGTATGTTCCCACCCGATGATGATGACTACAGCGTGCGTACTATCTGGCCTGAAGAATTGGCAAAGAAGATGACCCATTCTAAAGCCCAAAAGAATCACTGTGCCGGGATGGGAGTAGGGGTTGGGAAGACTGGTGCGAGCCAGGTCCAAAATGGCAGCAACGGAACAGGCCTTGTCCTCCTGGACTGTCAAAACCTCCAGGACTATGCACAGTCTCAGTTAACAGACCACGCTGGCCGAAGACGGCTGCAGCAGGGTAAAATGGCTGCCCTCGATTTTATGGGCTACAGATCAGGATCTGGGTATGATGAAGGCAGAAACTCCCTGAAAAGGCTCCTGAATAAAGCCGAAGATGCAGGAATGGGGGATTCTCCTGAGCATGAAAGAGATATAGCATATCCTTGTTCCCCATCTCCCCGTTCCATCTCTCCACCATCACCTGTGTCCTTTTCGCCTCCACCGTCTGCCCCTACCACACTCATCAAACCCAAACCCTGGCAGAGAGACAGAGAGGGAGGGCATTCTCTGCCATCGGCTCAGTCGCTTCACCTGGCCCTGAACTCGTTGAACAGAGAGCAAGATGAGGAGAATAGCAGAAGTAAGAATTTCTGGCACTTCACCTTTGCAAATGATAAACTGTATAGGTCAAATATAGTGCGCACAGCACATTCAAGGACATTATCTCAATATGCACTGCAATCAGTAACATAAAGCTAAATTACATTAGGCTGAAAGCATTTTTACAGTATGTTCAGCAGTTATTCATCAAATCCCTCTTTAGTTTCAACTTGTGACCACTGTTCTTCTTTGTGAGTGCAACCTGTATGTGCATGGCGTATACTGTCATGACTCTAAACTCAGTATTTTGTCAGATGCATCCATATTTCATCACCATGTATGTTTTTTTTCTTGTTCTGTCAACATAGTTTAAAGCATAACAGTATACACATCATGCACAAAACATCTCTCAACACTTTTTGTCTGTCTTGTCTTCTCCCAGTGCACCTTTCACTGCCACTCTCTTCATCATTGCCGGCCTCTCTATCCGATGAGACTGTGATGACTCCCGATGCAGAGAACGCTGTGGTCAGTCCTATCCTGCCCTTCCTGTTTCTAGGGAACGAGAGAGATGCCGAGGACCTGGACCTGCTGCTACGCCTCAACATTGGTTATGTGGTCAACGTGACCACACACCTGCCCCTCTACCATGTCAACTCTGGACTGCGCTACAAAAGGCTGCCAGCCACTGATAACAGCAAGCAAAACCTTCGACAATATTTTGAGGAGGTTTTTGAGTTCATTGGTGAGACTCCCATCTCTGATATTATATTGTGTTTATGAGTGTATATACATAATATGAATATTTTTCTTATGGCGCTTTTCCACTATACAGTTCTAGCACTACTCGACTCGGCACAGTTCCAGGAACGACTTTTTACATTACAAAAAAGTACCTACTCAACGTGGACGGGGTCATCATAGCACTCCGCAAAACTGCCGTGATTTACGTGACACAAAACACATAAACAATGGAGGACATGGAGGCAATGGTGTACTTGCTGCTGTATGTGGCTTTCTGTCACACACAAAGCAAGAGAAGAGAAATGAATCGCTGTAACGCTGTTGCCGGTATTTAAAAATGCCAGGTTTGATTCTTGTGTGGGACGGCTCATGACTTCCAGCGACAACTCTTCTGACCAATCAGCGGCCAGCAGTCTGTTGACGTCACATTTAGTATCAGCTCGTCTCGCTTGGAACCTCAGCAGAGCAGGTACTAAAAAAGTACCAGGTACCAGGTACTATCCCTAGTGGAAACGCAAAAAAAAGGAGCCGAGTCGAGTCGTAATGGAACTGTGTAGTGGAAAAGTGCCATTAGTGATTATTTCTACTCAAAAAAGAGGATTGCATTGACTTGCAATGTGATCATCAGCTAGAATATTTCCTTTCAAAGCTGCAGCATTGACTATTGTGACTGTCATCATGAAGTGAGTTCCCATCCCTGCTTAATGCCACAGAAACTGTGGTAGATGAGATTCAAGTTTTCTAGTGTTTTGTGTTTATAAAAACGTTAGTAAGTAGAATGAAATGTTGAGAAGGATTATTGTTTAATGTATATTTATACTTTAAAAGAAACCCCCTGAAGTTTCATTGTATGTTAAATAATATTAGAAAAATGTTGGTGGTAAATGAGCATAATTCTGTGTATCTTTCACAGGCCTTGCTTGGCACTTGTTAATTGCAATAGTAGTAACCAAGTTTGAGTAATGACAATTATGATGAGCATATAGTCTTACAGCTGGCCAGCAAGCAACATCAAGCCAGTTTTTACTTCTTTAATTCAGAAAATTGAGATCACCTGTTTTATTGTTCTTATCCACAGAGGAGGCCTATCAGAGTGGACAGGGAGTGTTGGTGCACTGCCAGGCGGGTGTGTCTCGTTCCGCAACCATCGTCATCGCCTATCTTATGAAGCACACCCTCATGACAATGACAGATGCCTACAAATATGTGCGAAGCCGCCGTCCCGTGGTGTCCCCAAATCTAAACTTCATGGGCCAGCTTTTGGAGTTTGAGAGGGACCTCAACTCTGGGGTGACTCCTCGTATTCTGATGCCTAAACTAAACGGTGTGGAGACGCAGGTGTGAGAAAGGTCTGGTGGTCAGGAGTGTGTAAGGTTATCACAAGTTAAGAGGAGAAAACATGAGATTAAAGTGGCTTTAATGAGCGTGAAAGAAAGAGAGCAGCACATTTAAAAAGAAATGTTACACTTTTAATACTGTGAAATATGAGACAAATGACTGGATGGCTCATTTGTTTAAGTAGTAACTCTTTAACAGTTGACCATCATTCAGTAAACTGTTTATAAGATAATGTGCCAATATTTTGTATAGATTTAACATCACTCTCAGATATCTAACTTCTTCCTTTTCTGATGCCTCTTCCTTTCTGTTCCCAACGTTTACATTCATAACCTCAGACACAGAAATACAGTGACTTTGTCGCCATTAATCATACACGCATGCAGAACAACAACACAAACATGGAAGGAACATGGATTCACTCTGTTTTCACCACATGTAGCAACACACAGGTTATCGCAATGCACTTTACTTGCCATGCATTTCTAAAATGTATTTTATTATCACCCACTGAACTGTCACAAGAGTAAGAATTTGTCACACAGTCCATGTTTTTGGTTTCTATGATCATGTCTGTGGGTTACTTCGTATTTGGGATCTGTGCATCAGAGCAGCACAGACCTAGTACAGAAGTGAGTAGCATAAACCCAGTAAAGTTATCTCTAAAGGGACAAACACCTCATATAAGTGAGTTAGGATGGCTTTATTTCAGTGAAGCAACCTGTACACAAGCAAAGGAGAAAGTCTACAATAGTCTAAAAGTCTAAATTAATGATGTGTATTGAGAACCTGTCACAGATGAAGTGTTCAGAGTAGAAATACAATGCAAGCAGAGCATTAACACAGAGTTAATGTGTATGAATAAAAGCTACTGTTAGGTATATGCAGGCTAATGCACTGAAGTAAGGTCATTATAAACACATTTCCTTCAAAGCTGAAACAACAACAAAACTTTCTGATATATTTTTTATGCACATCATGATTTACAGTAAATTTAAGTGGATGTGTGATTTGGCAGGTATTGTGCTGCTGTTAAAATGTGCTTTAAACAACAGACCTTCTCTAACTGTGCACCATTTATTTTCTGGTTAGTTCATAAGTGTAATACATTTTTTTTTTTTTTTAAGATGTTACGAAAATCTTGTTTGGTGTTAAGCATGAAACAGTCCTTTCATGATGCATGGACTGATATTTCTTAAAATTCAAAGAGCACATGGAAGATTTATTGGAGTTGACACAGTAATAGTAACAAGGCAACATTTAACATCCTGCTTAACTTCTCTGGTTGAGATCATTTGTCAGACCGTAGAGCAAAAATATTCATTGTGTGTCATGGTTATGTGTTACGGTGAAGACACTGTGAGAGACTAGAAATGCTTTTGATTTCTGATCTTGACTGACTTGCATTAACAGCCTGTGGCAGATTACATGTTATTTCCCAAATGGAATCACGAAAACCAGAAAGGGAAAATGTGGTGTTTCTCACATTACACCATCTTGAATTCTATTTAAGCCAAATCTACTTTATATTTTATTGTCTTACTACTTTTGTGGAGTCAAAAATGTTTTGCCAGAGATGGTAACGTCTTAGCTGATGCCCGTTGTTACTCCCTTACTATGTTCTTTTGCCTTACTGTCCTTAATGAACTTCTTGACTGTGCCCCTCATGACTATGCATTATTTTATTAAGAAAGCTCTGGTTTGATTAGAGGTGGTTACGTGAATCACTGTGAACTCCTCCTGAGTCCTATTCAGCATGCATTGAATTACAGTTAGAGCCCCTTTACAGCCAATCTGCACACACTGGACACAGATAGATATGAAGGAAGATATGAAACAATGGGATTCGCCTTTGAGAAAAGTTTTTTTTCAAAGTATCTTCATGTTACAAAACACTGCAGCTGTGGCTCATAAATCAGTGCAGATGGCCTTCTGTGTTGTTCAGTACTTTAACAATCTCTTAAAGTTGGGGCTACAAAAACTGTAAAAGTGTTATACAAATAGCAGTTTTGATTGGCAAATTTTTGAAAGCTTCCTGTTAACACTCCATATAATATCAGTTCATTGGTTTTATGGGAAGAATTAGTGATTAGTGGAGAACTAATGTTTTCTAATCTGTTCACTAAGAATGAGAATTATTTTGCACATTTTCTAAACTGATGCCATACACTGTTTTTGATAAAACGCTGTTAATGTATTCAGTACTTTAAGATTGAAACATTTGAGAAAATAGTATTTTTTGCTAGCATCAATTGTAAAACGGTGTCACGAATGACAGATCTGTAAAGAAAGATTCACTTTCTTAATGCAAGGCTGATGGCAGAGGGGTCATTTTTGCTCCTTATTATTTTAAACACACCCCCTTCTCTTAGTCCTTTGAAAGCAGAGGAAATAAAATGTTTGTGCAGTCTGGCAGAGACACTTAGGCGCTCTGAAAGTCCAACGATTTGACACACATCTCTTATTGATTATAGATCATTTGGCAAGTGATCAGGTTGAGAGAGGGAGGGAAGCACAACAAAGCCCTATTGGAATTTTTTTTAAATAAAAATGATCCAAATTCCAGTTGCCCCTTTTCCAGATTTTAACATTTGATTAAAAATGCCCTGCAACATGTTCCTAAAACCAAAATGCCTTCAGCTTATGTAATTTGGTCCTCCAGTGTCATTATAAATATGACTTTGTAAAATGATAGTTTCTGAATTTTGCTTGTTGGATTTATTTTCTGGCTAAGTGACTTTGATATAGGCTATATATTTTTCTACAGTCAGATTTCTTCATCACATTGGGTATACACATGAATCTGTGTATTTACAGTTTTTTACATGAATCTTTGTTTTGTATGAAAGGCTGTTTGAACAGAATGACATCTTCAAACTGTGCAGTGACAATATGGACCTCCAGCCATGCTTCGCGTTGCAGTAGTACACTCTCACTGTTATCAGACCTCAGTAAACGTGGGTCAACATACCGTACTCCTGTTTTTACCTGTCGCCTTTATTTCGACCGGAGAGACTTCAACCAAACATGCTATACACACCTCCGGGCTCTCCGGCTCAGCTCACAGTAGGTGTCGTGTTAACCTTTGAAGAGGGCCTGATGTTATCACTCCTTGATTATTTTTTTTTATACAGACTTTATATGCAAAATGGCTGTTGAAGCAGTTTCGTTAACTCTATGCTGTATGGATTTACTGTGCAGTTGGGTCAATGCTGACCTCAGACATTTGTACTTGAGAGACACATCGAAAGGAAACTGAACATTTTCTCTTAATTCATATGAACTGAAGGGCCAGTGTCTCTGTAAGTGTCAGTGTGTGTAAAAAAAAATCTTCTGTTTGTGTTTTGCACTTGAAAAGAGGAAACATTTGGAAGTTGTTACTGTATGTATGATAACTTTTTGACAACATTGTATATCCGTGCATTGCTTATTTGTGGGAACTGAATTATTCCTGTTTGTATTTTATTGCTAATTTTTAAACAGTGTGTTATTTCCTCTACCAAATACTGAATTAATGGTACTACTTCATAGGAATGATGATGAGATGATTTAAGAAAAAAAAGAAGCAGATCACCTCCTTCCTTCCTAATGGTGGTAAGAACTCTTCAGGTATGATGATCATAGTAATGCTGTGCTGTTTCTCCCTTACCCACGTTATCTCACCTGTGATGCTCTTCTGACGCCCTCTTCCTTTTCATAATGGATTGTTTCTCTTAAACAAATGTAATATTTTCATATTGTAATAACTGGTCCTTGTATTTAGACGATGTTTTTACCTTCATGTACCGACTATACTCTTCATAATTCTTTGAGGTGCACTGTGACTAATACAATGCTGCTATATCACAAAGACTTTTATATGTATGTCACATTTATCGCTAAAGGTGACAGATACAAAGTGGGCTTGAAACTGGAAGCCCCCCTGCTTACATTGTTCCAATTTAATCCAAGCTTCATTGTGCTGCCTTGGTGCAGTGTATTAACCTCAGAGCGACTGTGTGCACAACTGTAGGATTTGTAGCTGTTCCTGCTGGTCTTCCTTTACGAGCATGATAGAGAGAAAAAGAAAGAGTAAAATGTAGCGGTAAAGTGTTTTTTTAAAAGACCATTTCATTACTCACTGTGGTTATATAAAACTGTGATGATGCTTTTTCTGCAGCAGTGTTGATTTCAGCAGAAATTATGTTGTTTAGTCATTTAGTTATATAATAAAAAAATATCCAAATAGGGATATTTGACACACCTGAAAGTCCTGAAAAACATAAGAATCAGGTGATTTTAAAAAGCCAAAATACCTAAATCCTGGAGCTGAAATATTGACAAGATGCATGTTTGTATCACATTTTGCAACATGTAACAAAGTGTTGTCATGACAAGTATATTAAAATATGCAAATGCTGAAGTTTTAATTGGTAATTCGAATCAAATTGAGTCACAAAAAAGACCCCTTGACCCCACTTGACAAGAATCATAATTATTTCTATAGACATACATACATTGCAAAAATGTACAAGCCATGTTAACATTGTCAAATGTTTGGACCCCCCTTCCCATTCTGTGAGAATGTATGTCCAAACCTTTGACTGGTACTATATTTCAGATGCAGGATTTAATTTGATTTTAGCTCCAGAAGATAAAACTGTTTGTCCTGATTGTTTGTTAACTAACTGAGAAAATATTGAGTTTAAATGTAATTATATGTATTTATATGCAATTGATCTCATGTCATGATGTGATATCAAATGCATTTAAAATTGAATTGGCTGATAAAATTAACACAGAATGACAATAATACCTAACAATGTCAATAATACAGACACAGTTATACCTTGACATTCATAGGTTAGATCATTCATTAGGGGCTTTTTGTATTTCATGTTTGCTTATGAGATAAACTGCCTGAAGTTAAACTTTGTGAAAAACAGCATTTACAATATGTTTAATTTGCCTTCTTATACAACAAAATATATACTTGAGTAGATTTCAGGTGTAAACTTTTTTTTTAAAAAGCATCTATAAATCATCCTGTAGCACAAAATAATATGCAAAAAAATACAGTGGAGTTATACTGAAATATCCTGCAGAGCATCTGTAGCTTGCAAATCAGCCAGTGTCAAGATTATTATCTCAAATATACGCAGGCCTTTCCCAAAGAGGAACAAAGGCTTGTTGGTTGGTGGTTTGGACGAGCCGCGTTTAAGCATTCCTCTGCTATTGGCAGCTGCTGTGATTAGTTTGTTTCTACACTGTGGAGTTACAATGATGCAGATAACGGGGAAAGTGTTGTGAGTGGACATTGATCATTGGTTTAGATGTGACTATACTTTGTTGGCATGACGTCAAACTCCCGTCCAGGCAGAACAGTTGTGCAATACATACTGTAGGCACAGCGGATGCATAGAGAGGTTTGGGAAACAAGGCTTTGCTGTGCGGAAAGATGAATCACATTTTGTAGGAGTGCTTTCTGGACAGTAGCTGCTCTACGTGAGTGACAACACATCTACTTTCTCTTCTATTTCTTACATGTTTGATTAGCAGCAGACCTGATTCATCTGGTACCTGTGTTGGTGACATGACTAAAGATTTCCCATCAAGTGATTTAATTGCGGTCTTGTCCTCTCTTTTGTTGGTTATAGCTGAATATGATAATGTTACCATAATAGCATCCTAAAGTGCAGTACAAAACCTGATGGCTGGATTGTGAAGTTGTTCTCTATGTTAATTTCTAGTAAAGACACTTGAACTGGCTCTTTTAATAAAAAAAAAACTGAGAAATTATTATTATTTGTAGTGATTTTTTTTGTTACCCTTCCTTTCACGGATGTATAAAAGCAGCACACGCAATCGATGATGAAAGACGCCAGCGAACAGAATTTGCTGAGATTCCAGTGCATCGAAAGCTTTGGTGAACGTCAAACATCCAATAAAACCACGCACCGTGATAGGCTGAAGCTCACTCTACTCACTGATCACCAACAACTCACTGTAAGTCAAGAGTGTCTATTTGGAAAGTATCGACCAGCTAGATTACCATCAATACAAACAGCCAATTGCAATTGATGGTTCAGATGATCACCCACATCTGCTTTGTTCATCATTGCGTAAGAGCCGGTTTGGGATTCACAGCCGTGCCATTGAGCACCCAGGGGCGGATCAATCAGCGAGAGAGGCTAAAACAAACTCAATATCTGCCTGGCAATAACTACAGTTAATAAAAGGTCTGAGCAGAGCAACCCTGACAGTATTTAACTCTGACCAGCAGGTTTGTATCACATATTGACTTCTCAGTCGTACAAGTGGTAATCTTACATTTCCTTGTTTCATTTTTATATGCATGGCAACATGGGCCAGTCCAACAATTTGGTCCAGACTGCAATATTTCATCTACTGGAAGGTTTCCATGAACTGTGGTGTAGATATTCAGGGTGCCCATAGGATGAATCTTACTGACTTTGGCGATCAACTGACTTTTCCTCTATAGCTACCATGAGATTCAAATTCAAAATCTACAACTACTAAATGGATTGCCATGAAATTTGGCCCAGATTTTACTGTCCCCCTCTGTGTACATTTTAATAACTTGGGTGATCTCCTGACCATTTCTCTAGCACCATTATCATATCAAATGTTCTATTTGTCCCATAATTTATAGGCCAAATACCTGAAAAACTAATTAAAAATAAATAAAACATTAAGCCTCAGCTAAGTGTCCAGTGCTAGGACAGCTTCACAGAGCCACTAGCTTAGCTGTGGATTCTTAGCTTATGTTGTAACATCCTAACCTAAAAATACATTTATATACAGTTTATATCTTAGTTAAATAAATATGAGAAACACTATAAGAGGATAATGCTGCATGTGTTTATGGAATACAAGCGTCATTATTCACCTAAATAAAACTGACATCACAATTACTAATATATTATTCATCATACTGAGTGTTTCCATAGTTTCCTTTGTTGGCACATATATGCATCTCAATTGTTAACAAATCTGTTGTCACCTCCAGCATAGTGTCTGGTGCACTGGTGTGAAATATCTATGGACTACACTGCATTCATGAATAAGAATTACAAACTGTCATCATCAGTCCGCTGGACAATCAAAGCACAGACACTCCACACAAAATCTCGTTAGTCACTGCTACATGATTGCCTGTAGCTTATCACCCATTGCTCATTTTAAGTAGACATTTCACTGTGGTTAAATTTCTGCATGAATCCCATGAGAATATTTAGATGCAGCAGCCCTGTTAAAAAGCCTCCAGTCATTGTGCATTAACTTCTTCCATATAAAGCCACTGTCGCTGCTGAGCTTGAAACACATCCAGCATTTCAGTTTCTACCAGCCATCGGAGAATCAATGGCCCAAATGGGTTGAAATGAAAATCTCTTAGCATTATTGTTTCAATCTTTATTGATATCAACCTCGAGGCAGACAACTGTAGTATCTGTTGGATTCATGGATTCAAAGCAAAATGTCAACAATGCTTTGACCACCCGGGTCACGCAAGTTTTATTTGAAACAGCAGATCGTCTGAGAGGATAATCTCACAGCGTTATATACAGGCAGATAACAAAACGGATTTTAGGTCTTATCCTGGCTTCTATTGATTTTATGAGACATATGCATCACAGGCTAATACACTAAAACAGTGAGTAATGACATGAGTCAGGCTGTCTCTAAGCTCTGAGGTCTCCAGTCTTGAAGGCCCCAGTGTGTCACTGCAGTAATTAAGATCCACTTAATTAAGCATTATTAATTAAGTAGACTAAATATGACTTAATTAATTGTAACATTTGTGGCATTAGGGATAATTATACATACAAAAGATTTAATCTTTTAAATTGCGCTCTTTCCTGAAAAACCTTCTGAAGGGACATTTAAAGTTTACTTTTCTTATACTAAATCATTTTAATCTGCAACCCTTATCACTATTTACATTTTTAACTTTGATATTATTATGGCATCATATAATTAAAGGAGCATAACCTGCAGAGATGAAACAGGAACAGGGACCATCTGGTGAGTGTTTTAGACACGGCACTCGCACTCATGCACTGGTTTGTAGCTGCTGTCACTGTTTTTCAGAGTTTGTGCCAGGACCAAAAAAAATGGTAAATGAGGATTAAAACTGGTCCTCAAATTACAAGTAATGGTGCCAAGTCTAGGCTGATTAAAATGTGGGTTTAAACTTTTGATATGTTGCCTGAAACATATCTAACAGTTTAGAAATGATTGCAGCAGATCAGCCTGAAAAAGGCATGATGAAATTTGGCTTAAAACCGGCCAGAAAATTTTAATTACTATGTAGTTGTTTGTCATGAGTTTCACATTATTTTCCATGTACTCTCACATCTCTCATGTAAAAATGAGATTCAAGGGTATATATTGTACATCATATGTGTACAGATTTGAGAGCATTTACCTTTTGCTAGTAACATCTACATAAGCATAGATATCTATGTAATATTTTTAATATTACTGTGGTTTTGTGATGCAACTTAAATCTTATGTTCTCCTGTTTTCTGATTGTATTAGACTATTTTTACAAAGTGAATCAAACACTTAAGTGTGTTTTGCAGAGACACTAACACAGCCATGTGTCATATTAAATATTGTGAACATAGAGGCACTGCATCAGAAACATTTTTGATTTTATCAACATCAGCTGTTTGACCCAAAAAGAGGGTTTAACAACAAAGTGTCAAAGCCTCAGTCTTACCGGAGTTAATGTACAAGGTTGACTGAGGTGCTGGGAGGTCTTGATGGTGCTGCCATGTCCTTGGGTTCAGGTGGTCATCTCGAAATCTGCCCAATACAACAACAGCACATAGGTAAAAGCTAAGACTACTCCATATGAAAAGGCTGCATTGAACCAAAGGTGGTTCTAGAAATAGCAACAGTAAACATTTGACTTGTCATAGCATGAAAAGCACAGGTGTGATTAATAACATTATTATAGGCTACACTCCTAAATGGAAGGCAATTAATAATGTCATTGATTGCTCTTGTGCAGTTCCAGGCAGTTCACTGGGACACATTATTTGGGACACAGTGGACCATTTTTACAGCAGACATTTTTTATTGTAGTAGGTAAAGCACAGATAAAGCAAATAAATAACATTAACGATGGCTCTGTTTCATTAAGTGTCCCATTGAGGCAGCAAGAACCTGGACCTGAATAATGAAACACAGTGGTTATTAATGTTATTGTTTATATCTGTTCTCAATGCTGTGAAAAACACATATAAATTATATATTATATACATTTGATGATTATATTTATCTATTTATTTGCTATAAAAGTTAATAGACTCTTAAACAGCTGCAAATACATTGTGAAATTGAAGTTATGAACCAGGACCCAAAAAGATACAGTTCAGTTGAAACTTTCTCCTCAATTCACAATTTTCTGCCTCAACATGGACATGCATATGGTTTGAAACACTTAATGAAGTGATGCTGTTGTAAATGTTAATGTGACACGATGTTGTTCCTGCTCTGAAAGGTCAACATGTCTGCTAGGATAATCATAAAGGGTACCAAACTACATTCGACTCTTCATTTTCTCTGGAAAGCTTGCCTTCTGCTAAAACCCTTTATTGACATTTCACTGTCAGAACATTGAGCGAGATATTCCACCTCTGAATGTGTGTAGAGATTTAGTCCAATAAAAGTTTAGACCTGTTGAATTAACATGGGTTCTATCCTTGATTCCCTTTCTTACATCTCTGTCAACTGTGCTGTCACTGACTACTTGCTACTGTTTCTGTAAAACATGTTCCCTCTAGGGTCTCATTAGCATTTACCTCAGAAGAAGCTGGGGTTCACATGTCTCCTCATCATCCAGCAGATGGAGTCCTTAAACTGCAGTCAGCATTTCAAATCCAATGTTGTCCATTCACAAGGTTCATCTGCAGGCACTGACAGGGCTGTCAACACTGGTACAGGTACACTGACTATTTCTATGCAAACAAAAAAATAGTCGTTGCCCCCCCCCCCCCCCCCTCCCCCCTTCTAAACCTCTAACATGGTTCCATTTCAATACATGTTCAAATGATCCAATATTTCACCAAAAATGAAACATTAGAGAAAAAGTCCAAACATTGAAAACAGATTTGTGGATCAGAACATTGTTCGTTTTTTCTTTCCTCTCCCATTAATCATCTCACAACCCCTCAGATTTATCTGCTGACCCTTTGGAGGATCCTGATCCTTAGGTTGGGAACCACTGGACTAAACTATACTGTATATAAAGAAGTCGAAACCAGCTCCACCTCCAGCAGCTGTAATAGTAACATGCTGCTCAGTATACATTATCTAATGATGTCATATAGCCTATAATAATAGTCAAAAGGACAAAACCACTTTACTGTAATACTTTAAATACACCAAACTAATAATACTTATGTAGGCTACTTTTACTGCAACACATTACCTACATAAAGGTCATAACACTTATGTACTTTTACAGCAATACTTTAACTACATCAAACTAATACTTTTTTTAACCAACTCTCCTCCTTATTAGTCTCTATAATTATGTTACATTTCTCCCCCTGACAGAGAACATTTTGCTTTGAGAGTTAAACATTTCTTAATTAAACGGACTACCTAGCCAGCAGGTCTCTCTGTAATGGACATGAAGTCCCCTCCTCCTCCCTGCCAGAGATGATCAAACTGAAAGATGAGTCGCTGTACAGCGCCATTAAAGCCGAGGAAACACTAGTTTAGTAAAGATGGCGGCAGCATTATGGAGGCATGTTTCGAGACTAGCTTGCCTGCTCGATTTCCTATGATTCCCCACGATGTAAAGGATTTAATGCGCTATAATATTTGTAAAACAACCTTGATTGAACAGTTAAATGCGTTATTGAGTTAAAAATAGCGTCACGGCTGCGTCTGTGGGCGTAGTGCTGACGTAGCTCTCCCCTCTCCACAGGGTGTCTGGTCTGAGCTGAGGATACAGACTACAGTGACAAAATATACTCTTCCCTACACTCTTTTTTTCACCTCCAATATTATTCGTATATTCAACACGAAAATCAGGTATTTCTTTCATCTCTAACCACATCCACAGTCACATTTAAATGCCTGCAGAAATGTTAAATGTGATGTAAACCACTCAACCTGACTGCAGTAGTCCCCATAGCAACAGAGGAGAGAGGGTGGGCATCACAAAAGACACATAATGATTCAGGTTTCTGGGGTTGATGTCCCAGGGTGTATATTGTCTTTTTTTTTTTAAAAGCACTAAAAATAAAAAACAAACAATCCTACTCCATGTCTGAGATTGAAACCTGAAAGATTCTAGTTGGCCCTAATTTCCTACAGCCAGATATGGTACGATCCACCCCCATAAGAAAACCTTCGCCAATGGTCTCCCCCCTCCCTCTGTCTGGCAGGTACCATTCACTGCAGAGGGGGTTGGGGGTGGAGGGGGGGGGGGTCCTATCCATCCACCACAGATCTAGTGCTCATTGTGGCAGAATTGCAGTGCACTGGACTGTTCAGAGCAGGGTACCATCCAGGCTGTTGTCTGTGAGGGGTGGGGTCCGGTACACTGATACCACCAAACATAAGCTTCCAGAGGGATACAGAGACAGGAAAAGAGAGGAAAAGAGAGAGAGAAGAGGGGGGAAGATTGCACCTGAAGAGGAATATAAAACGGGTAAGGAGAAAAGGGGGTGGGGATGGAGGGAGAAGGAAAAAAAGACAATGGGGAAAGGTCCAGAATGGTTCATATAGATTCGCTCCTTTGCTGCTCTGCTTTTTTCCCCATGTTGACAATCCATTTGACTTCATTCCTTTTCTATGTGTGACACATATTTTCAGTGACATGCATATTTATTCATAATTTCTTAAATGGCTGTATGGCTGCAGTGCTTATGTCATTCGATTTTGTCTCCTGTGGTTATTTCTGCTCGTAGTGGGAGAATGTGTGGGCCATGGTGAATAAATCTAACCATTTAGCCCAGATAACATATTTCTTTTGTATGCATGCTTTTTTTCCACAATGTAAGATGACCTAATGAAGCAGCTGTGTCAATTCTATTACACAATACTGTCTGATATTTATACTTAGTTATTGGGGACTGACTGCTTTCATGCTTGCCAAAGCTGGCAAAATCTAGGTGAAACATTTTTAAATAGGCAAAAAATATAGAGAATATTTGAGCATAGTTTATATTATTTATTACATAAGAGGGCTATATAATGTGTTTGTCTTTAAACTCTTAATTTACATACTGTATAGTGCATTTTATCAATCCCATAATGATGTATTAAAAGCTAATACTGCTTTAAAAATAAATCAGTTCTGTGAATAGGAAATAAATATTAAAATCATAACTTATTGCAACCTATTAACATTATTGATGTATTTTAAGACATATTTGGACAAAGGAGTATTTCAATGGCAAAGAGCAGTCATTCATGGAGAAGCAGGGCTACAATTTCATTCAAGATGTAAATTATATATATAGATAGATATACACATATATAGCAAAAAAACACTGAAACGTTGCTGTGTTTGTGTCTAGGATGAAAGGAGACACCCCAGTGAACAGCACCATGAGTGTCGGTCAAGCCAGGAAGCTGGTGGAGCAACTGAAGATTGAGGCTAGTTTCTGCAGGATAAAGGTAAGACAAGCCGAGCACCTTGGATTCAGATAGAAATCATGAGACACATACGAGGGCAAAACAGAAGCAGCCAATGACTAAAGAACACAGTGGAACATTTTCAATAGTAAGCAGACTTCCTTTTCAGTTGTATGTCCAGATATTATATGGAGATAGTACATACTCATACATATCACAAGCCATAGTAATAATACTTTATTGGTAATAAATGATTAAATGTAACACAAACTAAATGTTAAAAAGATGTTTTTATTTTGGACTTATTCCTGTTTTGTATATCAAATCAAAGTTGAAATGAGAGCACTGAAGAATTTTATCCATACTGAATTGCACTGGTGACCTTCTCTGTTGCACTTTAAGTCAGTGCTTCCCACTGAAGGCTTTCCAAAATAGTTTTGGCTTCTATCATGTTCCTAATGGCATCAAAATCACCTTACAGAGGGAAAATGAAGCTGGGGGGGGCAAACTTAGAGAAAAAATTCAGCTGCTGTCACCTGAAGCAAAAACCACAACATTTCTTTATGTAAAGGCTCAACAGAGGAGCAGCTGCTTCCTTCTGTTAACTCTGACTCATGATTCAGATTTTAACTACCAGCCATTCAAAACTGACTGTCCATGAACATGGAAACATATAGTTATGCATATGTAGCTATTTCTTGCTAACTGTGTTAATGTATTTTTACATAGACTGTTAAAAAATATGATCATAAAGCAAACTTAACTGCAGGACTTCAATGAGAATTCAGTTAATATTTCTGTCACTGAAGGCAGTGGTACTTCATTGCTATTAATATTTATATATCTATCTATATATATCTATCTATATATATATAGATATATATATCTATATATATCTCTATATCTATATCTATATATATATAGATATAGATATAGATATATATATATATAGAATATATAAAAATAAAGATATTTTTATATATTCACTTTCATATTTAAATCTACATTATATTGAGAAATTAAACTGCAAACATTTTTGGATATACCTATGTACTGACTCTATACATTCTATTCAATTTTCTATTTCTATTGAATGCATTATCTATTTTTTGCCGTCTTATTATGTTACTTTTACATGTTATATACCTCTGCAGCTGCAAACCTCTGCTTTTGACCTGAAATTGATCAATAAACTTAATCCACTAATAATGTGGATATTATTTATAGCAGTATATTGATTTACCTATTCTATTTCTAGATACATTCAATACAAATACATTCACCATTTTTCCTTCAGCTTTGCTTGATGTAGTTCAGTTCAGGGTTTTAGATGATGTCTATCATTTGGTTTTGAGCAAACTTGCCACATTGAAATTTTACATCTTCAGTTTTTTTAAAGACTGTCCACATGATACAATTTGAGCCATATCACTGAAAGAAAGCTTTAAACTTGAGACTGTCAAATCTTACCTACAGGATACTGATGTTTAATCTTCAGGCACACAACCAGTGAGTCGTTATTATGAGCTGGTTGACAGACTGTATAGAATGATGTGCAGGGCCCTCAGACAAAATCACAGGAATGAATGCACTTGATCTTTAGGTGACAGGGCATGCTGGGAAAAAACATTCTTAAAGAAAACTGTGAAAATCTGTCCAGCATGATAAATAAAAGCCATATTAATATAAATCTACACACTGACCTACTGCTCTTCATGAGGATCATACAGATGAGTGAGTGGGATCCTGTACATCACTTTACCTACAGGACATCTACAGGAAGTTGCATGCTCATGAACTGCTCTAAATCTGACCATCTTCACTTTCAGGTATCAAAGGCAGCAGCAGACCTGATGGCGTACTGCGACGCACACGCCTGTGACGACCCCCTGATCAGCCCAGTGCCCACCTCAGAGAACCCCTTCAGGGAGAAGAAGTTCTTCTGCGCTCTGCTTTGAGACCAAATCAGGGATTGTTGTGATAAAAGTACAACTGTACAGTATGTACATGTATGTACAGTGTGCACATGTACTTCCAATCTAAATAAGACATCAATGTACTATAGTAACCTTGCATAAAAGCTGCCGATGTACAGTACATAATCAACAACAAAATGTCTTGAACTAAATTCTTTAAATGCTGTCTGTCTCGATGTTAAGAGGGGAAGAGGGGAATTAAGAGGGGAATTTGAGACAAAAACCAAAACATTCAATCAGTAATAATGAGTTAGAGTTATCTCTATCAAGACCCAAAATACAGAACCTTAAATGAAACGTATAACACAACTATCACCTGGTTGAAAACATGGACATCTCATGCTCAAATATATCACAGGTAACTGCCAAAAAAGGAAACAAGCTGAGCATCAAGTGTCTTAACAGGCTTCACCAATTAAAAAGGAAGAGATTTGTTTGGATTCTGCAGCATTTGAAACTTTTAACTGGGAAGCTAAATTCCTACATTAGGTGTTTGGATTGTGGTGGTGCTACTCAGATGCTGCTCTGATAGGTCCAGGTTGTCAGTTCTCCACATGTAAACTGTGCATACATTTGAGAAAGAATAGCCTATGATAGGTAATTAAGTATTACATTTCCCATAGTTGTTATTGTTTCCATGGTAACATTTGGTGATGACCTGTAGATGGAGGTAATAACACCCCGTCTTCCATCAGAACAGAAATGCTTCACTTATAAAGTTACTTGCAGTGTTCTTTAAAGCTGAATCCCATGTGTTGTCAGCATTTTGTATTCCTCATTCTGAACAGTGTTTCCTCCGTTTTGGCAGTTATTTGTTACAACAGTTATTTATGAGTGGGCTATAATCATGTCAGAGTTTTATTAAGCATTTTTGCTCATTTCTATGCTGTTGCTGTAGTGTGGATGTGGAAATGTGTGTATGTGTCTGCATTAGGTGCTACTGTGAAACTTCAGTAACAATTCTGATCATCTGGTCACTGTCAAATCCAGATTTTATAGTTCAATAGCACACACACCCAAAAAAACCCACAACATTCCAGGGTTTATTGACATGTATAATCTAAACCATTTAAGCAAAATGAGATATTTGATTATTATGAGTGTGACATTATCAATTTTCTATTTCTTTAAGGCAAAGGCAAAAATATAAATATAGAAGTTATGAAGTACTTTTACAGAGAGGTGTACATCATCACTTTGACTAATCAGGGTCTCCAGAGCAGATCATGGATAATATACTTAAAGAGAGGACTGATGAGAATGACTTGGGAGTTCCAATTTTAATTAAAAGGTTTCACTTCTTCCATGGTTATTTCTGCATCTAGGAGTACAGGCCATTGCTCAGTTGTTTTGAGTCATACCCACACACAAAAAGGAAACTGCTTTCCTGACGTGATTCTTTCACGCGTTCCATGGCATCTTTGACATGTTTCATTTTTTGGGGGGACCCCTGCTCTGGACCTTTTCAAAAATTGACCAATGTATTTTCAATAAACACAATTTGGATCTTTGGCGAAAGAACAACCGTGGAATATCAAGCATTGAAATAAAACCTCATGTCATCAAAGGTTTTCTTTCATTTGTGATTTTATTTGATAAAAATGCAATCTTTAATGATGATGTAAAAAAAAAAAAGTGTCCAAATCTGATACTTCCATTTTATTTTTTATCCATAATAAGAGAAATATAAAAAGTGAAAGCTTTCATGGTCAAAGGCAAACACATCAGCTAGTGTTTTAACACTAGGGTCAGGCTACAAAACAGTTAGGCTACGTTCAGACTGCAGACAGAAGTGGCCCAAATCTGATTTTTTTTTTTTTCTTCCCCCACTTACACATGATTCGGATGTTTCTTTATAACCGTGTAAACAGCACAAATCACACAGATTTTGATCTTCTCAATTGTAATTGAATCCACCTTCATGTGGACCTCAATCAGATACAGGTCTGATTTTCTGCAATGCAACTTCAGTCTGAACGGTCACATCAGAATAAAGACCTGGCTCTTTTTTTTGTTATCCTCTGCTCAGCTCATAAATCTAAATTGAGCACTAAGGCTTGCAGTGTGAACGTAGTCTTACATTGTCATACAGACTGCTGGGTGCAGCATTACTCAGTGTGAGGTTATGTGGTAACTGCTTTGACATGCACTACTGTAGATTTTATAGATTATCTGACTGGATAATATGCTAAAACTATCATGCATTAAGGCATCTAATGTTTAGAGAGACAGTCAAAGATAACATTACAGTCTTTACGTTTTCTTCAGGTTACAAAATACATACATAAGTGGTATCCATCTTCATTTAAAGCCATTGGAAATAGGCAAATACAAGACATCTTATATCTAAATCAAGACTACTGGACAGTTTTTCTCAATCTTGTTCGGATTTTTATTTGCAAATTGAGAACCAAGGTCAATTTCTATTGAAGCTTCTAACACATTCAATCAGATTACTGAGCATTCAGCTACTTTAGCCACTTTACTGTTAATGGACAAACAGTGCTGACTCGTGTTTCATGGCTGTGTTTTGATTAAGATGGCGCCACATGATTTTGACAATGTTGTCATAAAGTCTGATTTATGCCCGATAGCATGAAAAACTTGCAATGCATTTGGTGTAGATTCACTGCAACGTTCAATCAATACTATGGATTCCTTACATCATGACTGTCACTGAACACACTAACTAGCCACATCAATTGTTTCCACCCCCAGAACTTCAGGCAAGTACTAAAAGCTTTGTAAGAAAAAGTATTATCTAGTTAATCCAGTAGAAACCCACTACTAAGTTGATAGTATCACTTGTCAGCGATATACTGACACGTTATTGGTGTTTGAGTTTATAACATTGGCATCTTTATTTGTACACATTTACATCTTCAGGTTCAAACCAGCGCTGAGCAGATCAGATGTGAGGTTTCAAGAAGTTAAAATTGCAAATCTTTCATAATTACAAAATATATATATAATTCTCAGCAAAGACCAGTGTGACATCAGTTTTTGAGGTTCAGTTTTCATGTGTCTTTATAATTCATTTACATCGTCTGTAAAACAATTCAAACAGACAAACCAAATTGTTGATGGAATAACAGTATAGGATACTAAACTGTGGTATGCTCTGTCATTTAAAAAAAAACAACTAATACAGCTTACATCAACTTTCCAATGGCTTTAAAAACAGGAAAGAAGCCCAGGAGTTGAATTTAAGTATAAATTCATCCAGTAGATTGTACTGATAAATCACATTTCAAGGAAGAACAATGCGTGAACTAAGATTACACCAGAATGGTAAAATGTTTGAACAATGAACAAACTGCTGAGGTTGAGCTTGAAAAGACACGTTTTAGTGAATGATGAACAATGGATGTGCTATCAATTTAAAATTCCACCTTAAACATTCAGGATTCCTATGATCTTGGACAAACTGACTGTCATGAACATGAGCAGCTCTCCCCCGAAAGTGAACATTAGACAGATTCCTTCTGAGTCTCCTCTATGGATCGTTCTCGTGGCACACATTTTGACTTGTCAAACAACAGTTGTCATTGCATTAATAATGACTACATTACATTTAGATGTCCAAATGTCATAACATCAATAATGTGTATGCTGGTTCATTGACTTACTGCCAAATCGAAATAGAAAGGAGTCATCATTAAAGGTTTACTATGTAGGTTCTGTCACCTGCTGTTTGTAAACACAAAAGTTGGCCCCCTCCACCCCGGCTCAATGAAACACCAGAGCAAACAGACCACAAGCGAGCGAGAGAGAACAAAGCTGTCAATCAGAGAAATTAAATATTTTCTGATTGGTGGTTACAGCAATTTTGTTCTAAAGCACAAATAAACACACTGTTATTGGTTGGGAGCTACACACCCATTGCCCGAAGGCTGACGCTAACAAACATCATGAACACAGCAAAATAATAAGGAAATGCAGAAGAGCAGAGTCTTTGTAGATACAGATGATAACACCACACACTTCTAGTGGGTCATAAGTATTGACTAATATGGGTCATTTTTGGAAGCGTATTTATTGATTTTTAGAAAAAAGCTACATAGTATGCCTTTAATGTTTTCAGTCAGTTTGTTTACTACCACAAGTCAGAGCAGTCAAAAGTTTAAGAGAGAAAGAGTTAGCAACTATAAAACTACACTTATTTGTCAAAGACCATAAGAGGGGCGTGTGTGACTTCTTTTTGGGATTTTCAGGCTGCAGGATTTCTTCAACACACCAACCACAATAAGCATCTTTTAAAAATATGTTGACTTCAGAAAACCTCAATGTGTACAGTGTCGGTTGATATATATGGTGTAGCTGAAGATCACTGAAGAGATAATGTACAGTTTGGACTTCAAAAGTAGAAAACAATGGCTGAATGGTTTATAGGAAGGCGTCACACCATTCTTTAAGACAGCCAAAGCAGTCACCTTGTTGTTTGGCATTTGCCCCACAAGTGTCCTTCAGCCAGTCCCGGAAAAGCTCCTCATCTTTCTTTAGCACTAGAAACTGCCCGAGGACGACATACGCCTGTGGAGGTAGAGATGAACACACAATTAGAAAAGCAAAGCAAGGACGTCCTGCATCAGTGGCCCTGTTGTTTTGAAGGCTGGACAGTTTACTGACAATAGATCAAGCTTGATGAAATGTCACACAAACAAATGTCAGACATGCCAAAATGAAAACCAGACAGGTTTGGTAGCCAACAAGCAGTAAAAAATAAAAGAGGCAACCTGTTTTTTCCTACATTATAGAGTTTAATGCATTTAATGCATCTACCATCATGGACAACACCTCCCATCTTATCTTTATCTTCATAATATTTTGGGTTACTGTAAGATGAAGCCAGTTTTACTGCTGAGTGCCATTCTGATAACTCATTTAAAAGACTGGTGAATAACCTATTAATCAAGATAAGCTTGCTGTTACCCTGTCAAAACCTGTTAATCAATATAAGCTTGCTGTTACCTTGTCAAAACCTGTTAATCAAGATATGCTTGCCGTTACCTTATCAAAACCTTTCTCCTCCAGTCGTTTGCCAAGGACTTCTCCGATGCCTGCAAGAGCATTCACAGGCTTCTCGCCCATAGGCTCGGCCACAAAGTCTCTATGTTTTTGGGACGTCGATGACATGGCTGCTTTGTAGACTGTGAAAGATCACCTGACCTGGCCTGTAATGCAAAGATCACAATGGCAAATAAATACAATGCAGAACATACCACAAAGGGAATGAACACCCATCAACTATTTGAATGTTTTTGTGTAATCTTTTTTCTGAATATACTAGGGGTAATCGACTGCTGAGCCTCAGTTTAAGTTCCTGTAATTTCAGCTACATCAGATGACCAGTTTAGTAATAGCAACCATTAAAAGTAATTGGATAAGGTAACATTTAAATTAAGTGGTGATGTTTCATATTTGGTCATGCCAAAATGGGAGCATGAGCTGAGCGTGCACATCATGTTAACACTGTATTGCCCGATGTATATACACCTACAGCGGCTTACATCCGGATAAAACAGTCATTGAGTGCAGACAATAGAAAAACGTTACCCTCGTCTACATTCAACTTTACCTGAATAATCGTCAACTGTATGTTACAGGCTGTATTAGACTTTCACAGATTTTAAAACCTGAAATTACGGCATTTCAATAATTATACTGCTGTTATACCAAGACATTATTTAAAGTTATATTAATACCTGTAGCTAACACTAGCAGTGTATTTTGGCCGATTGCTTTGACAACGCAGGAAACAACCGCAGGCGACCAGGCGCTGGCTGCACAAAACTTTATTGACAAAGTCGTGATTTAATTATAATGATAAAATAAAAAAACAACGTTAATGTGTGTCCAGCATTCAAATAGAGACACAGCTACGCAGATAAGCAGACACACACCACTCTGAATAATGGAGGCCTGTGTTTACACTCTTTCATTTTCCCTTCCATTGAATCGCGCGCGAATACCTTTCATTGCTAACAACTTTAGCACGACTAGCTAACATGCTCCACACTGATTCATGTAAACGCCAATTTCCCTCCGACTCATCGGGTGTTAGCAAAAAGTGTTCGCTATCTGCAACTATAAGGTGACATGTAAGTAATCCTTACCGTAGTCTATAAAGGTTGCTATGTGAGGCCAGAGAGCAGCTAGTAGCTTATACGCGTTTAGGCGCCTTCAAATGGACTTAATGCTAACGTAGCAAAAGCGTTACCCGAGTTAGCTAACCACTGGCTATTCACTTCAAACTCTACTATTTAGTCCATGGGACATTTAAGGCGACTACAGTCACAGCCCGCCTGATTTGTAACTTACCTTCTCACGTCCTGTGTCTGAATATTACCGGGGTGGTGTGTAGTTTCTGTTTCTGTACGAACACCGGCGACCACAATGCAACGCGCACGTCCCTTGTCCCACTACGTCACCAGTCTACGTCACGTGACAGCTAACGTTTGTCCCATAGACATACTATTGTTGGGTTTGTCCCATTTATTCATTAATTTATCGTGGAGTCTTATGCTTTTGCTTATATGATGTAAATATATGTTTTAAATTTAAGTAAACCTTATTAATGTGTACAGTGTAAGTTGATGGTGAAGCTGGAGATCATATTGCAGAAGAAACCTTCAGTTTGGATCAGTTAAAACTCAATGTGTATTTTCATTTAAAACAATTGAATTAAAAAAAGAACTTCAAGAATCAAAAAGACACCATCCGAGGCAGAGTTCAATGAAATATTAGATTTACTATGCATAACATAAGAACCAGGCATCAACATACAATCTGTGATTTGCATTCTTTTATACCCATCCGAAGTGGACCTTATCTGTAGTGACCCTTACACTTCTCCCACACATTACGTCAACTATAGCTTTGAGTCTTTAAAGTTTTACTTGAGCTCTAATACATCCATGCCTTGAGTGTACTGCCAAAAGAATAAGCTTTACTTGTCATGATGACCTGGAACATGCTGCAAAAAGTTAACTGTTACCTGCAATGCTGGCCTAACTGTAATGCCATTCTGTGACACGATCATTTTGTATTGTTGGGTATTTTTAATATAATGGTGATATAATGATTATGCAGATATATTGATAATATCTGAACAGATGTGGAAAAAACCCACAATAACTGAAGAGTTAATGTACAGTTTGGACTTCAGAAGTAGAAAGCAGCACCTTAATGGTTTACAGGAAGGCATCACACCATTTTTTAAGACAGCCATAGCAGTCACGTTGTTGTTGGGCATTTGCCCCACAAGTCTTCTCCAGCCAGTCCATGAAACGCTTCTTGTCTTTCTTTAGCACTAGAAACTGCCCGAGGACGACATACGCCTGTGGAGGTAGAGATGAACACACAATTAGAAAGCAAATTAAAGGACATTCTGCAACAATAGTGGCAGCCAACAAGATAGCAGTTGAAAAGATAGAGGCAACTTGTTTTTTCCTACAATATACAATTTAATTCAAGTTCTTCTTGTGTTTCTGTAAGATAAAATAAAATTTACTGCTGAGTGCCATTTTGATGACTCATGTGAAAGACTGATAAATAACCTGTCAAATAAGATATGCTGAATTTCCAATTGTCACCTTGTCAAAATCTTTCTCCTCCAGTCGTTTGCCAAGGACATCTCCAATGCCTGCAAGAGCCATCACAGGCTTCTCGCCCATGGGCTCGCCACAAAGTCTCTATGTTTTTGGGACGTTGATGACATGGCTGCTTTGTAGATGATCGAAATCATCAACTACTGACCTGTAATGCAAAAAAATGTAAAACAAATACAGTGAAATCCCTACCACAAAGGGAATCAATGCCCATCCATTGTTTTAATCGTTTTGTTAATGTACTTGTTATTTTTTGGTAATCTTTTTCTGAATAGACTACGAGTACTTGATTGCTGAGACTCAGCTTGAAGTTCCTGTTGGATAGATAATAATTGGATAAGATAACATACTCATGTTGTTTCATATTTGGTCATAGCAACCAGTGATCTTGAAAGGGAAAGTGATCAGAAACTGAACAGAATGTGCACAACACTGTATTGCCCAATTTATATACATCAACATAAGCTTTTATCTCAACAGTCATTAAGTCTTTACCCTCATGGTAATAAGTATCTCTTTGTTAAACTTTAACGTTTGCTCTAACTGAAGAATCATAAACTGTATCCTTCTTGCTGTATATATCGCTTTACAGATCTTAAAACTGATAAAAACTTTTCAAGCTGATAAAAAAAGAGTACTGGTAATTATGGCATGTCATTATATTGATGTATTACAGAGACATTATTTAAAGTTATATTAATACCTGTAGCTAATACTAGCAGTGTATTTTGGTTGTGATTTAATTATAGTAATAAAACCATAATGAAAATGTGTTAAGATAATCACAGCCATGTGAAAATACACAAATACAAAACAGTGCGGACATGCATGCAGCATTCTGCACACAGTGGAATTCACTATTTGATAGAAAACTGACACCCTGTATAAGTAATGTGCTAAAGGCAAACTATGCCAGACTTAAGACTTTTTTCATCAAATATCTTTCTTTCATATTCCAAAATCTACATGAACTAATGAATACATTTTCAAATGAGGGATAAATCTAACTTTATACGCAATGATATCCCTTAAAAATCATATCAGTATCCATGAAAAACGCCTGAACTTAGATTTTGGTGGGCTTAATTGGTACACTTACCTTAACAGCTGAAAACATTTGTTCGAAAATTAGAAAAGTAATCAAATGTAATAAGTTACGTTACATTAATTAAGTAATTGAAATACATCTCATCAACATGGTAGTATAGTAACTTTGATCAATTACCTAAACTCAGTAATCTTAAATATGAGACGGAGAACAGAAGTCGTCGAACAGCCAACTGGGATCTTTATTGCAGATATTCAATATAAACAGCAATGATAGACCAACGAACGGCAAAACAGCCCCCGAGGCACGCCCTTACAGACCCTTTATACCATTGTTTGCATGTGGTGTTGTGTGTCATTGTGTACGTGCACCAGGTCAAGTTGACCTGGCATGTTCAGGCTAATTCTCAGTTCCTGGAATTCTATTCTTAAGTGTTGGTGGCCAAGATCTCCCTGGGAATATTAGACATGGTGAAAAACAATTTAAGGAGTTGATGGAATAAACATGATGCTGTTGAGCAATGTTGGGCCATGTACTAACCTTCGCCTCTATCTGGTGCTTTGCCTCGTTCTTCCTTCTGATACACACAATGTGATATCTGCCTCTACATATCCCTCCTCTTCGCCGAGATTATGTATGATAAATGTGTCTATATAGGTGTGGATATAATGGATATATGATAATGTGAGTACAACCTGTGTTCCTCACTAATATGAATATATGATATGAATTTGGTAGATATGTGACAGTGAGTACACCCAGTGTTCCTCACTCTCCTGGATATATGTTGTGAATTTCTTAACATGAACATGATACACGTATGAAGCACATATATGAAGTATAGTGATATATGGCTTAGCATGACAATTTGGCACACATGAAATACTGGAACATATTTCAACATCTGACCCTCATGATGAAGGCCAAAAACCTGATCGGCTGTCGAGTTCAGGAAAATTCCTCCATCGCTCCCGTCCCAAGGGCAGCCTATTCAAAATTATTGGACTTCTGACAGATGTTCAAATATGCTATTGATGAATTAACAACATAGCTTCAGACTGAACTGTAACATGAATCCTTTCAGATTTTAGCGGGGTTGCAGGGCTCATTTTGTTATATTGCAACCCAAGGCACACATTGAATATGCCAAATACAACTCAAAAATGCAAAAATGAATATGGGATACAGAACATAAATCACACACAGTTGATTGCATGATATAATGACAATGATATTGTATTCTGATCATAGTCTCTTGTTATATGTGTGGTATGTGGTTATAGTGTATCTTTTTTCCAGTCAAAGAGTAAATCAGCCATTGTTCATTTTCCTCGTTTTACCTCACGGTTCATCCTCCTCATCCGAACTGTTTTTGTCCTTCATGTAGTCAGGAGTTGGGAATAAGTCCGGTCCCTATTTTAGCCAAAACGGCTCCCCATTTTCCAAATATGTTTTCTAGCCCATCCCACTTAATGGTTCCACCCTTACCAGCATTGTCAGTCATCTCAGATTTTAACATTTCAAGCTTTCTCATTGCAACAGAAAATGTTCCGTCAGCTGCAGTGTTATTTGAAATATATGTACAACATAACATAACATAACATAACATTTTACATACTCCCCCTTTTTCTGCTAGCATCCAATTTAGTACTTGTCTATTCTGCCATGCCATAGTGCTAGTTTCATGCAATTGTTGACCTAGCAGCTTAAGGACTTCAGTGGTGTAATTAACATATCTCTGTTGGTTGTAATAAATGTAATTGATCCAGTTCACATTTTTATTAATTGTTATCCATGGAAGTATAGACTCCAGTCCTGCTCTAACTTCGTTTTGAGCCTTGAATTCCTCTGGGATACCTGTAGGTAGTCCTATTTTATTGAGATAGATTTGTTCATCTGATGTTATCTGTCTCTTCTGTCTGTGTAGTTCGTCACTGACTCTATTAATCTCTAACACCTCTTCCACTCCCTCATAGGTGATTACTAGGCCTACTGGTACTTTCATACGGACTAGTGTACACAATCCTATCCAACGGAGAGGCAGAGTGTTCCTTAAAATGTTATCTCCACACATCCAATAGCTGTCTGCAACTGCACGCGCCTGGTTTCTCAGTAACGGCAGGCTCGGAAGAGTCATGGTTAAATTTTTGCAGATTGGGTTAAATGGTTTAGGATTCTCAAACCAAACAGGTGTGCTCAAAAATTTTGGTGTAATTTTGGCCTGTGGAAACCACGACACCACCCAAGTCACTGCACAATTAACAGAGGTGTTACCTACTTCAACACCTCCACTGCTTCCTGTATGTCCTCCATTGGCATAGCATTCATATTCTGCATTTTCGTCAACTTTATAATTGGTCGGAGGCTCTTTCTGAGAGGTAGATAGTCCAAATTTCTTGCATTGATCACGTATGTCACAATTGAAACCATTACATTGATCCACTATTCCATGCCCCAGGGGAGAACCATAACCATAATGTTCGACATAATATACTGCACATGGGATATTTGTATGCGTCCCATGGCATTCCGCGTGGCAGATTTTCCTGGGCTACAAAGGTTCCTTCTCTACATATACGCCTCTGCTCTACTGCACATCCTGCAAAGGTGTAATTTTCCGGCACGGCTATGGGCAGGGTGGTAGGAGCACCTGCACACACTATACATCCTTCATCTGTCATTCCCTTCGCTGTATATTGGGCCCACTTGTACCAATCATTATGACTAGCAACTTCCCAGAGATCATCAAATTCTTGTTTCACAACTCGTTGTTGCGGTGTCCAAAGGTTCTCATGTGCTGGTCTTACGCTTCTCTGTTGAGGCCTAACCCCTCCAACTTGGTTTACATCGCTATCCTCCTCTCCATCGTAATTATCATAGTCATCACTATTCTCACGACTTGCATTAGGAGTAAGAACATGCTTGGTCTGATTTACTGCTGAAGCTGTTTTTCCCTCAACTAGAGGCTGACCCACTTCCAGGCCTACTATGTCTCATCTCTCAACTACTTTTTTTTCTGATAATGCAAGTAGACTAGCGTTGATACAAACTTTTGTCACATATGTATGGTCTCATAACATATCCCAGTGTAACATAGATATAAGTAAAAAATTCACACTTCTCTAGATCACACTCTTCATAGACCTCACCTGGTCATATAGATCAGTGGCCTTCAGATTAATACTAATAATTATCAAGTTCTGTTGAAAATAACAAACCTATCAAAGATTGCTGCACACCTCTTAATATTTAACAATGAAAATGTCAAATAACTGAGGTAATGTACATTTCTGTTCATACGTGTTGCCAAACCTCAAAAGCCCCAATGTGGTGACACTGACACTATTAAATAATTAATGCAATGTGCATCTGAAAGTTCTAGTTTGCATAAATTATGCACGAGTGTGTAGGCTGGAGTAAACTACATTATTTTTATACAATGTTCTCATCTGCCCTTTTAGTCAAGTACATTTTCATATGGCCAATCTTCCACTGACCACATTCATTCTTTTACTTTGATTTCTTTTATTCTATGAACTACAATGAGGGAAAAATGCCTTTCTTGTGGTGTACATCATAACATAAAACATGATGACACTGGGCATTTGTCTTCTTGCATCTTTTATTACAATAAAAAAAAGGTCACAGCTGCAGTTTTTTAAATCAATATCCACTAAATAACTTTCCCTAAAAATAATACAAGAAAACATTGATTATTGCTTTCAGGGTGACTTTTATTAACTATCAAGGAACAAAATACAGAGGATGATGCACAGTCCTTTGGAATGCCATTCATCTCATATTTGTGCGCATTAAGTGCCTTCCAGCTCTGTTTTCAGTACTAGTGTGCATGAGGCATTTGCATACATCTTTGGGAAGAGGAGGAAGCTTGAACAGGTTGGACCTGGGCTTTGTTAGTGCAACTTTTACAGTAACTAAAGGTTAACAGTTGGGTGTAATAGGCTGCGAAAAAGCCTACAGCTCAGAGAGAATACTGGAAGCCAGGCTGCAGGTCAGCCCAGTGCCATCAGGCTCCACATTGATCTTCTTCACAACTCCATCCTCCACCAACATAGAATATCTGAAACACAGGATGAAGTACAAACTGACTTATAGCTATGAACTTCAAATGTGACTGTGAAAGCCAGACACTTACTCAGTCCAATGCAACTGATGTGAAAAAGAGATTTAATTTTAGATGGAATATGCCTGGATATCTACTCTTCATGTCTAGTCTTGATGTGATATTCTCAGTAACACTCTAGAAATACTGATGTTGTCACTGGTCTTTGCACCGGAGGAGAGTCTAACAGCAGACATTCAAGTACTCTAATACACTAACATCATGTGCCTGTATCTGTGTGTGTCCACTTCTGATATCGAAAAAAAAGAGGTTGCACATCTGAGGCTGTGTCTGAAATCTCTTACTTGTTCAACCATTCACTACTGTCGCTATTATAGTATACAGTATATAATAGTTTATCATTAGTGAGCAGTAAACTGAGAATTCAGAAACATGATGTGATGACAAACATTATTTTTCATCACTGACAGCTGTCAAGTCACATGACAGTAATTTGCATTCATAAAATGCAATGTATTACATAGTTGGATTTGTAGCAGAAAGTATTGTACATTGTTTTCCTTTGATTGCTGGACTATTTGACTTGGCACTATATAGTATGTACATTTCACAATATAAATTCATACACTCAAATTGAATGGTGGACAGGGAAAATGGTACACTACTGTAGTAAATAGAGAGTATTTTTGGACACAGCCTGACTTTTCATTGGATTTAACACAAGAAAACAACAGCTTAAACACGTCTGCTATATTAATGTATCATTTAAAAACTGAAGTTGGAGGAAGTATCTGTACCTCTTGGATCGCTTGTTCCCAAGTACCTGTACAATCTGATCACTGTCAAGTAACAAGTCAACAGCCTAAGAGGCAGAGAGAAAAAGACAGATCAGTGTACACAAACATAAAACTTTAAACAGAAAGTACACAGAGTGTAGCAGAGGATTTAGCTTACCTGTGTAAATGCTCCAGTGGGATCAGCCAGCATTCGAACCTGGAGAAGAAAATAGCAGGAAGCTCAACAATCTAAGTATAACTACTGTGTCAATAAACTCACGGATGATATCAATGCTTGGAGTATATTAAGAGTGTGATGCCTCATCTTTTCTTTATGGTCTCCTGTCAGCATGTTGCTGTCAGAGATACCAAACATTACTGGGACTACGCACTGGTCAAATCCACTAGAAACTGGTGCCAAATCGGATTTCCCCATTTATGTCTGACAGGAATTGTCCATGGCTCTTTTACATCTATGTGTGAATGTCACATGATTAACCTCTGAATGATTATAATAATATGTGATCTGCTTTTATCTCAGTTTGACTTTGTAGATGCAGGTTGTCACAGAACTTGCAAGTCACATAATAATTGTGATCCATACCTTACCATCTGCTCCATGCTCCTTTCCCCAGGCAGCCATGACAAATGCATCATTGACAGACACACAGGCAACCTCTTGGATACCTTTAGCCTTCAAGTCTGCAGCCTGCTGCACAAAACCTGGGAGGTGAGTCTGAAAGCAACAAGAGAAATATAAGGTCAACTGATTCAAAGATCATTTTGCCCAACACATGGCAAACAAGGGGAATGGTGTAGACTCACCTTGGAACAACCAGGGGTGAAAGCTCCGGGCACAGCAAAGAGGACTCCTTTCTTCCCCTTGAAGAGCTGATCCATAGCCACCTTGTTTCCAGGCTCGCCCTCCTGGACCTCCACAGCTGGAAGTTGTGCACCCACCTATATGGGGATTGAGATAATATACACAAAAATACTTTTTAAATTGCCACATCAAAATAATGTCAGTTCTTGTTTTTATTTTTCTTTGCTGTTTTATCTTTTTATTGCAGAATTTATTTTATTTATCAGAGCAGAAATTGTCAGCATACTTGCACAATATACACATCAACTGTGTACGGTATGCTAGCAATGCTATTGTATTACTTACTCAACATAATAAGGGATTATTAAATAAACCTCCAATTAGGCCTCTCGTTAAAGCTTAGATTAAGGCATCGTGGTTTAGGAGTTGGCAGGACTGATTTATATTGTTGTAATAGACGCATACTTTAGTTGCTGACCACTAGAGGGCGACAAACCCCCATATACAGATGCAGGTGCACACACGGTAACCCTAGAGTTGCGAACACTCGCGATATTTGTCAGGAATTAGTGACCTTAATCCACCCAATGTTACAAATGATCAATTCAACCAAAACTATGATAACTCTAACCTAGTGTTTCTTGTGCTTAAACATATCCAGACCTTAACCACAGCGTCGGAACGTCTCAAAACAGTGAGACCTGAATAATATGAATAGTCTCGCGAGACTTTTAATCTAGGGTTACCGTCTAGACACGACCTACATACAGGTGCGTGCTTAAAAATGGCTGAATGACTTCTTTAAAATAATAAAGATTGGTATTGACGGACTGATTAATTGTCACAGCTAACCCAAATCACGCTGAGTGCTTAAACGCAGTTTCAACAAGCCCCCAATAACATTACTTTAGCAGCTATGGCTACGTTCTTGTTGATATGAAATGTATTCATAACTGTGCGCAGAGCTGTGAAGTGCAGGCGCGCTTCCACACAGTTGTAAGTTAACTAACTTGTCACGTTTGAACTAAAACATTAAAAACAGACTGACAGGGCAACGCAAGATTAATATGAACTACTCAGGCCTTTAATACGGCGTAAGCAGCCCTGTTTCCTAGTGTCGACACAGCAGCGTTAATCATTGACAGTTTGCTTTATGCGACCTTCACATGTCGCCCGACAGGAGTGAAGGAAGCAGCTGGTAAAGTACAGAGGGGCCGTCACGGTGTAATAAACAAACAAACAAACTCTCATTTCTAGCTAACGGCTGGCATCATGGCGACCAGTGTCAGAGTCGGAGTTAGCACTGTGAGCTACACAGATGAATACCCTTAATGTAACCGTGCAGTTTGTGTGGTTGACAGGCAGTAAAATAAGACACCGGTGAGTGCTTGCCTGCCCTGCAGCACACACAGCTAATGTTAGATTAAAAAAAAAACGTACGCAAGTCTTACCTGAATTGGCATTTTGGCAAGAGGAGACGTGTGGAGCAGCCTGGCAGAGCACTGGACGGCGCGGCTGGACCTAATGAGGGGGGCTGTGACAGAAAGCATCGTGGCTCGTTACTTAACCGGCTAGCTTTGACTGTTTCTCTCCGGTGGGTTTGCGCGGTGTGTAGTTCCTGTCGCTCCGCTTATAGACGGGAAACACCTCAACCACACCTCACTCCACTCTGCTGTACTGTTACACACACTGCCTCATTGAGTTTGGCTGCTGGCTGGGACTTAACCCAGCGTCCAGATTTGGGCCTACTAAATCTTTATTTACTGCGCCATCTGCTAGCAAGAAGCCTTATGTTAATGAAGTAGCTGTTAGACTGAGAGCTGGTGTTGTGGACAGTAAGTTAGTCTGTTTGACATAACACTGAAAGCTGCTGATGGAGACATGACAAGTCTGATAAAACTCACCAAGGTTTCTATCTATTGAATATCAGGCAAGGCAACCTCTGCATAATATTGTAATAAAGGTGTTTTTAAAAGATTCTAGTAATGTTGGTGCTAGTTCTCTTATTGGGTCATTCTGAGCCTATTTAATACTTTAGCTCAAGCACATGTAATGGCTTTCCTAAGAGTCTAAATAGAAACCTTAATTTATTCAGAAAAATATATAGCTTTCATTCACAATGGTACCCTGCAGATACACAACTAAAACAAGTCATATAGCAAAAAGTAGACTTTCATATCAATAATCTTATAGGCTACATAAATAGAGCACAGAAGACGAATGGCTTAAAAATGCAAAAGAAATAGAAAAGACATTGATATAAGTATATTACACAGTGATAAACAGACACAAAGAAAACAGGATTCATGATATAAAATATTGTTTTACATAAACTTAAAGTGTTCTTTGGTTAAAAATGTGTCCAACTTAATGGAGTCCTAGCTACAATGTATTCCACCTTCCCAGTTCTGTGTTCACATATATGATAGCCAAGGTAATGCATTGAACTTCTAAGTCTTGGAAGTGATGATAAGTAAACGGTAGCTTATTTAGAATGGCCTTCTAAATAAAAACAAGACAATGTTCTACCCTTCAAGTGGTAAGTGATGTTCACCCTACGTTCTGTGAGGATACAATGAAGAGTTTTAAAACTGTCACCTGTAATCTGTAGTTTTAGGGTTCGGGCAGCAGCATGCATTTAAATCACATCTGCATAGTCAAGCATTGATAAATGTCTCATACAGTCTGCAATCTACAGCTAAAAGTGAGGCACTGCTTGTTTCTAAAAAACAGAAACCTAAATTTAAATTTAAGCTTCTTAGTGAGTTCTGAAACATCAGTTTTAAAAGCAATTTTTTATCTAACCCGATGCGCAGGTACTTAAAACATGGAACTAAGCAGGATGATATAGTCATTGAGTGCACAATTTTTTGATGCCGTTTCACAAATGCGACACCTTCATTCATGAAGGTAAATTAAAAAAATTAAAAATGCTTCCACTCTTTCATGTATTCATTTCTCATGCCCAGCAACTGGATGAGAAGTCTGTGTTTAGATTTTGCATAACCTTTGAAGGACTATCCCTCATCATCAGTTAAACCCAAATGTAATATCTGTGCTGCATGGTGGAAAATATTAATATTAGTTGAAAGTTTCAGCAGTAGTCCCATCTAAAACACATACACATACATAAACACACACAGGTAGAGATGAGACCAATGATATGTGGTGGCGGTGTGTCCATTTATTACACAACACAAAGCACCTACAATAATCCACTCCTCTGTTGCTTCAGACAGTGGATGATCTCACTTTTTTCACAGTGATTTTTATGTGGACATGTTTAGACAAGGACATCAAACTGTTTAATCTAAATGAAGAAAAAAAAAAGCCTACACACAGAAATTCACAGCCAATATCACACACAAAAATAAAGCAGTGTCAACAAACAACAGTAAATTGAGTAAAAAATAGAATTTAATCATTTAAATAGTCTTTCAAAATACAAACATTGATTTGAACTTCTAAATAATATAACGTTTAGTAGCTATTCTTCATTATAACTGGCAATGTTAAATGTACAGTGTGGCTATACAAGGAAATGTGTGAGGTTTGGTAATTTATTGTATTGCTCATTTATATTAATGCGCACGTATTTAGTAGAAACTACAAATGACTGTATAATTTAAACAATGACTGCAAATGACCCACCCTCCACCCTTAACCCACCGTACCTAAATACACATACTGTATGCTAAAGAAAAATCTACCTGTGTGTGAATGACCAAGTTTGTATCGAGAAACTTTAAACAGCTCTAACTGGAGCCATGCATCTATATTTGTTCATTTCAGAAATCTGATTGCTACTTGAGAAAATTAGGTTAGTAAGCAAATCAGGAACCAAAAGCATTTATTTAGATGACAGGAATATGTGAGCTGTAATCGATTACATGCTGTATTACTTCACATGTTCCAGGCCCACGAAGAACTGAACAAAATCAGTGAAAACACGTACAAACAGGTGAATCAGACAGTATCAGCCCCTGCTCTGCAGTGCTAGCTGTTGCTAATAGAACACCTGTGTTACAAGTTGAACCGTTTTCACTTTGAACTGCCATGTTTTTGAGGTGCACCATTAATCTTGTAGAACCAGACCAACTATTTGCTTGCCCTCCAGTGTGAGACACTTTGTACCGTGGGGCATCTTATAAAGCATGACTGATGAGCCATATATACCTTAAAAGTTATGAAAAAAAAAGGAAAATATGATCTCAGGTGCAAGACATTCAATATACCCAAATGTCCAAATTTAACCAGACAAATCAAAAGATCAAGAATCACATTTGTCTCCACAGTTATCTGGCCATCTGGCTTAACTCTGCCTCCTGAGGTAGCCCCCCTGTAGCCTCACCATGTCGCAGGATGTATAGAGCCATGTAAATTGATCCCTAAAATGACAATGAGCTTCAGATAACACACACACTGCTTATATAAAGAAAAAGAAAAAAAAAACATGTAGCATTCCTAATATCCAGAATGAACAGCTTCAGTTCAATACCAAACCCACAAGTGTGTCACAACGTAATTAAAATACCCTTAAATCCTAGAAAGGAGAAGCAAGTTTCAAGTTTTTACAAATTTCAGTACATTATAAGCTGCACAAATACAGCATAAATGTAATGGGGAATATGTCACATTTGCTGGCTTTATCATGTTTCATTATAAATTGCATGTTTCTCTTCATTTAAATGGAACTGTACATGGCTAAAAGATTCATGGCCTTTTGACCACTAAATATTATTTTTAGGGATCTGATTTTGACATCAGATACTTCAGCTGTGCATTGCCTGTGAAGCTTACTATAATGATAATTTAAATTGTATACAAACCTGCTGAACAATGAGTAGGACTTTGAGGATGTTGTCAGACAAGGTCTCAACATCCAAAAGGAAGATGTTGCATATGTTGCATTTCTTGTTGCCCTGAGCCCACTATGGGCACTTACAAGTTAAACAGACGTATGTACACAGAGGAGGGATCTCGCATTGGATCAAAGGAGATCTTTTATGCGACGTTCTTCTCTACTGCAGAAAATGCAGCTAAATCTTATCATACACCTTGCAAATATAGGTTACACCAATCATCTGGGTTAGTGTTACACATTAAAGCCCAAAAATGAAACAGGTCACATAGGTCAGGCCATTACTTTTGAACAGCACAGCTGCTGAAGTCAAAAATAGTGGTTCGATCTAGTGGAGGGCGATCATATAAAAAAGCAGATGAGGCATATGCACTTCTTGTCTAACCATTGTTGTTGCCACACTGGCTTTAATGTCAAAGAGTTTTCTTCCCTGATCTCAGTGTGGCTCATTGGTTTTGACTGCACACATACGTACGCACACGCTTGCTTCTATGGAAGCCAGTCTTTTGTGTGTCAATAGGATTTACAAACAACACTGAATATATTACCTTCCAAGTAGAGCATTTTATGAGTACAGTCTTCATATGCATCTCTCCTGGACTATAAGTCCATTGCACAACCTTTTATAAAGTATCCTGCATCTATGTAGACCAATGGTTCCCAAGTCCAGTTTTCAACATCCCAAGTGATGACGGTTTTCTCTTCTACCGGCGTTAAAGTCAACTCATGTCATCATTCGTGGCATCCCGACCCAAACCAGTCTATACACTTGAATTTAAATAAAATCAGTACTTGGGGTCCTGAGAGTGGAGAACTACTGACATACACACAACTAGATGTCTCACCATTTTATCCACATTTTAAATGTGACAGACAATAATCGAGTCATTATATTGCTTTTAACATATTGCAAGTAATTCCTATGAATTTGCCTACAACGGCACACTAAACTATAGTAAATACAAGCACTCCATGTGCATGTCAATCTGATCCAACACTGGACCCTCAAGTCTTTCGCCCGATATGTTATTATGGCTTTCATGAGTTGATGTTGCATTATTTTAAAAAAGTTCAAAAGCCACATGGTTGCAGTCTGTTCTTGGGTACCTAAATGTTGTTCTTCAGTGGTTACGTTACTGCAGACTGATGCTGTGATGGAACACACCATGAAAATAGTTGAAAAGGAGAAGTATCTTGGTATTCATGTTAAATGTTTTCTCAGTTTTTTCCACTAATGTGGATCTTGGAACCTTTTACTGAAGTTTGGCAGTTACAACGTACTGTTAATAACCAATTCCCACTTATTAACATGAATACATGAGCGTTTTCTTTTCCCATATTCTTTTCCTTTCTTCATGTTGCCTAAAGGGGAAAAATAACCATTTTCCTCCATTAATTATCAAATAAAATCTTTTCTTTCTCACAAAACACTCATCCACTCATGAAGACTAAATCTCAGTTGGGTCTTTCTCTGCATCATCTCTACTTCTGCTGCTTTTCCCTCCTAGGGAGAGTCCATCATGGCTTCCAGCATCTCCAGGAACAGTTTGTGCATGGGTATACCACCGCGGGTCTTGATGCTGTAGAAGGTGGTAAGAGCTCGTCCAGCAGTCTGTCGGAGGAGAGGCAATGTTAAAAGGAGGCGTCCCGCCCGCTGAGGGTCGTCTGGGCGCCGCTGACTTTCCAGCTCCAGCAGGGCCTGGTGAAGGAGGTCCCGCAGCTTCTGCACAGCGTCCATATCTTCGATGTAAACAGAGTCTGACAGGACAACAGAGAGGACACGGTAAGGCAGGGTGTTTACATTTTCTCAGCTTATGCCACAGAAACAAAGCCAGTATCACCCAGTAACTTGTAAACTATGGCAGCCTTTATTTAAGCTTCATTAGCTTCTGACCAATCATTGTATATGCAACCTTTTTGTGCCTTGATTGTCTTTTTATATATTGTTAAACTCATTTTTTCAACAATACATATTTGTGTATTTTTATATTTTGCTTCTATATTTGTCTTTTGATAAGTTTTTATTTCATGTTTTTCTGTGATGGTATTTGTATTTCATACAATTGTACTTGTATAACCAGAGTGACAATAAACATCTTGAATCTTGAATTGACAAAACAAACAGTGTATCTGTGGAGAAAGCAGGGCTTGCTAGACGATCTGCTGTTGACAGTAATCTTCAGGGGATCTCTAAAGGAAGTCTACATAAAGGTTACAATTTATAAGATTAACTTCTACTATACATATATGTCTGTTTCTGCCATCCAAAGACTTGAAGACCATTGGAAATATATTTTTTGTAATTTTGCTGTAGTTGTCCCCAAAAAACTAACACTGGTGATATAAGATCTTTCTCATTGGTCATGGGTCTTTAGCTGCTGACATGTACATAATCCCACCCAGCTTCAAAGCTTGACAACAGACATTGTCTGCACCCGTCTCAGCTCATCTACAGCTTTTTGTTGACACAAACACCATACTGAGCAGTTAGGTGACAACTGACAACAGTAATTAACCAGCTACTTACATATGGCAGATCCTATACTCCCACAACTGTGAAGCAAACTTATACAAAAAATGATTTGCACAAAAAGAATTAGTAGATTTAAAGCAACTATGATTTTGGCAGAAAAATACACTTAGTTGCCAGTTTATGGTGTACAAGAAGCTAAAATTATGCAATCTAATACAACATCCCTGCAATAAATTCAACATTTATGAAGGTTATAAAATTCAGTTTTGGCAGTAGTTGGTGGTACTGTTGAATTGCATTGTGTAATGTTGAGATAACAATGAGTGACTAAATATTATACTAGACTAAATATTAATAACACCTCTTAGAATAACACAATACCATTCAACAGTAATACAAACCTCCAAAATGACCATACAGCTGAATTAACACCTGTCTAGAACAGTTGTAAGTGGAAGTGAACATTATAACCTTCATGAAAGGTAGAATTTATCACAGGCCTGCTGTATTATTAGTGCAAGCCAGGTGTATTTTATAACCTTGGAACTGAGTGTGTTTTTTGTTATCCAGTTTATTACACACTACTTCGTTATGTGCAGGATCCTCCCCCTAGAGGAGGTAGTGAGAGCTGCCTTTTAATAAACCTAATATTATGTCTCATTAAAATGTAATGATTCCCTCTGATGTTAGCAGAGACTGTGGGAAACCTCAAAGTGTTTAATAAAACCACCAGAGCACACTTTTTTGTAGCTAGAGTGTAGTCTATTGATGGAAAGTGATACAAAAACCTCCAATGTGTGCTATATCGCTTATAATAGTTCTACAAGAAGTAAGTAAATGTTGATACCTGAGTTAGTGAGTGCGATGGCTTTTAACATGACAAACTCCTCCCGGTCCACATTTAGTGCACGGAAACGGCGAGCGAGTTGACTAATTGCTCCGTTTAGCTCTGTCAGTCCAGCGACACGTGACATCTCCTCATCAAGGACAAAATCCTCTGCGAACACTACCTCGTCTTCACAGCCAAGCGAGCGGTACGCTACACCCAGCACCAGCACCTCCAGCCAAACTGACTGCAGCACAGACATCTGGTCTGCTAGAGACAGCGACAGAAAGCCTGCAGGGGAACAAACCGATGGACAGAGAGAGGAAGAGTGAGGAGAGGGAAAATTTGTGAAACACCAAGCACTGGTACCAGTTTCTTAGACAGCTGGTGACCCGACTCTGGCTTGTAATACAGATAACTTTTGCACTGTTGAACCAATTTCCACTCCTGACACAAACCCATTAATTAATTTATGTTGCCCAACATTTTCGTCTTGAGCAATGTGCAAAAAGACTTTTTACATAAAACCTGATTAAAATTGAAAACTTGGTGTACACATTATAAGACCAATGGCTAATATTACCATGTGATTATGCTGAGATGTTCTTGTTGTATGTATCAACTACATTGTTCAGCCATCATCATCATTATCATCATCACCATCATATAAATCCAGAAGTCATGATCTGGATGAAGCATGTCACAATAAGTTTCTTCCTGGTTAGTGAGACTGGATCACTACTTCTCTTCCACTGCTGTCATGTTATCACTGCTTCTCCTCCCCAGTTCTTCTTCTTTGCTGCATCTCTTACCAGGAATGTGTTTGGCCCAGCCAATGATGACGACCAGCTCGCGGTCAGCGAGGTCACAAAGGGTGGTGAGCGTGCGCTGGGCTGTGTCGGGCTGCAGAGGGTCGGGCATAGCAAATAACTTCTCTGGCTCAGCCACTAGAAGGTGGGACACAATGATGTTGGAGGAACCTGTGAAGCGAAATACACACAAAGGAATGGATTAATATGACAGAATAAATTTGCTGTGTGCTCATATATCATTATCTAAATTAACACAAAATGTTGCTTTACACAACATGCTCGTTTGTGCTGTTTTAACTGGAATCACCTGTGTAATACTATTTCTATAGTAGTACAAAGTAGTTTCTGCTCAAGCAGCGGGTTTATCCAAAAAGCTGCACACTAGATCATTGTGTAAATTCACTCAAATTAGCACAGTTACAATATTACACTCCTGTGTTGATGACAGAAGAAAGCAGGAAGAGGGCGCTGTTTTCTAATCAATTCCAGTGGTTTGATATCAGACAGAATCAGTGAACAAGACTTGGTGGAGTGGGCAGATTCAAAGTTTGTGTCCTTTGGGCAATGGATGTTTTAAGCAGAGCTCTGAGCACCTTGAGTTTTACCCACCCAGAACTTCTCATATTTTTGGGAGTGGCACTCTGATCGCCTCAAGTTTAATAATCAAAAATAAATAAAATAAAAAGAGGTTTAACTCTAAGCAGATTAACTATATCTCTAACTACTGCAGGCTACTACCAACTGAACAATGACTGACGACCCAGAGCTTAGATGTGTATGTTATTGCTGTGTTTGTAGTTGCTGTTGGTAGTTACATGTAACGTGCCAGCACACAATTGATCAACAGCCGATAAACGTGCGCCAAGCAACATCAAGATGCCCCTCGAGACAAAAAACGCAGAACTTATCCTGAAATATGTAGTTAGAATCCAATATCAAATATAGTGAATGTGTGAGCTGATGGAGCCTTTACAGTTCGCTGGCTAATCATCAGAAACTGAACAAAAGCTCTTTTATTGAGCCAATTTTATTCAGCTTGATTAACCTAATAGTATTAAACTACGCTGACTGTTGTAGGACTGAAAAACAAATGACAAAACAAGAATGTAATCACACCTTTTTCATTCTCCTTTGTCAGTGGTAGAGGGGCACTCTGGTACGTTGCATTCTCCACTTCTGGGCGCCTCTTGTACTTTTGTCTTCCACCTCGGACCCTGTCAAGACGAACTCCTACATGGTGAAATATAAGATGATTATGATTTAAGAGAGAAAAAACATATTCTATTTAAAAGACTGGCACAATGACACTGAAGATATAATATCCAGACTGGCAGCACAGCTGCTGCTTTTGTCAAAGGAACGTAGCTGCACAACATAAACACTCACCCTCTTTCAACATGCCTACTTTGAGGCACTTGGTGAAGCGGCATGCTTGGCAAGCCTTTCTGCGCCTTTTGGTGATCTCACACTCATTTGATGCTGGGCAGCTGTATTCGATGTTACCTTTATGGAAGAACAGAAAATGTTTTCTTTTAAACAATCATCTACCCAGAGCAGAAAACACACCAGCCAATTCAACCACCATGTTTTCCAATGTACAAACAGTATGCCAGCTGCTAAGTGTTCATGGTTTTTGTCTTAGAGACCAGTATAAACCAGATGAGCCATTTGTAGTGACCTTGTATTGAAGCATGTTAAAGAATAACACCATTAGTATGTGATGTGGGTTCGTAGTCATTCCTGCATTCATCAGACTTACTACCACTATGAAGACTGTGGATGCTTTGGGTCACCTCAGGTTGCTACTAGAGCTGATGGAGGCATATATCAATTGATCGGCACCAGCTATGTTATTTTACTGCCCTGCACTGCAGCTATACCTGCTTTCATTCAAATGAGTGTAATAAACATCCTGTTTGCTCTTCATTAAAAGATATAGAATGTATGTAGTGAGTTCACAGGTCATTGAGTAACACAAGTTATTTTCAAGTGAGAAACTTCCTATTGACTACCTCTACCTATAATATCTATAATAATATGTCTGTGCTCTTGAATGGCTCTAGTAGAATAGTAGAATACAGACAGGGTTCAGCTATATGTAACTACAAACATCTGTAGTTTGTTTCTCAAAAGCATGAAAGCACACTGCTTATACTGCAATGCAAACACTTCACCTTCACCACGACACACACCTTGGATGGTTCTCTTGAAGAATGCTTTGCAGGCCTCACATGAAGCCACGCCGTAGTGGTAACCTGAGGCCACATCCCCACACACTAAACACAGCCTCTTGGGTAATGTGCTCAGGGCGTACTTGCATCGCCCTGCTCCGTTTCCAGTGGAGCCCTCCTCTGCCCCATCACCACCCTCATCTTTAAAGTGGCAACGTAGAGCTGGTGTATAGAGCGGCGGGGAGTAACGTTTAACGCCGTCTCCTCTGGTCCCTCCGCCTCCACTTTGAGAGGAGTCCGAGGAAGCCCCGCCAGGGCTAGTCCGACCTCCCCCTCCTCCTTCTGGACTGCTCGGTTCTGCTTTTATGTAGACATCGGACCGACGCTCCCTGGAAGACATGATGTCTAGAGGGGGAAAAATAAACAAGAAAGTTTTACCTCACATATTTGTCTTTTAAAATATGTTCATAACACCTGATAGAAATGTGTTGATTTTTTTTTTCTCTTTGGCATCCAAATAAAAGAGAGAGGGGGAAAAGCACAAATATTGCCAAACATGGGCTGCAGAAACCTATCACTACCCCAGCTCACGCCCCAGCCTCAGACCTGATCTTCATGCCAACTGATCAGTAATGAATGATTATAGATTTTACAGAAATAAGAAGCAAAAACTCTGTGAGCTGTGAGTCAGACCTGTGGTATGAAAGAAATGTACCCCTACATTTAAGACCAATTTAACCTTGGTTAAAGCCCAATTAACAATTACTAATCTAATATCAGCATGTTAATATCACAAAAGGTTGTTTCTTTAGCAGCGTTTAGTTGCCGTGTTGTTTTGTTTGTGCTATTGTTTTCTCAGCTAGGCTTTTTTTAAGACATCAAATAAAAAATATATATATAAACTACCTTGGATTCACCAAATTCTGAACCTTTCCATGTCTAATAAAAAACTAAACGGTCAGCAAAGCGCCCCCAGTGGGAAATCTTTGTCTGTGACATTTCTAGACATTAAAATAACCAAGGTGACTGGATGAAGGTCGCTATGCTCATAAACAGAGACCGCTCCTCACTACTCAGACACATAACTTATGGTCACCCAAGTAAGAGTGCTGCAGCAACCTGCTCCCCTGCCAAAGACTGTCTGTGCTTCTCAATATAATTACAGAGACTATAACCTCCTTTCCTACCACAAATAAACAAACACATACAATGAAAATGCAGTAAATGCTTAATGCATGAAATGAAACGAGAACATTTCAGCACTGCAGAGGGCAAGAAGTTTGCAGGGAGCGCCGACATCTATCATCTATTTATATGCCATTACAACAACAACATAAAACAGACAGGCATTCCTCAAAATAATTCTAAGACAAAAAAAACATTAAGACAATTGAAAGAGGAGATTTAATTTCTTAAGTGAGTGTACAGTTCTGACTCGCAACATTAAGTGCAAACTCAGTAGAGAGCAATGTGAACGGCCAGGAGTCATTTGTTTTATGCTTTTAAGCAGCAATTCAACTTCCAGTAACTTAGTCCTGATGCCAAACGTCTGAAACCTCGGTGCCAATCATGCACTGCATCCATTATTTATGAGACAATTAGCCTAAAACGGCCTAATCTCTTTGACAAGGGCTGTAATAATATCAAATGGGCCAAAGTGTGAAGAACAAGCAGGTGAGTGAATATTTGTGCCAGGGTATTAGCAGAGTAAAATGATCACATTAGGGTAATTAATGAAGAGCATAGGTGTGCTGCTCCTGTAATTACACCCATAAGGAAGTCCAGCCAGTATACTGTAAAGCCACGCAAAGATAAATTATTCATGTTTCATTAATACTGTCTGGGGCTGACTTTGTACCTCAATGATTCTTAGCAAATGATAGATTTACTTTATCAACTGCACTTCAGGGATCAGAAAACTTGGTTACAGGGAGGGGAAAAAGGAATAAACGGGGCATGAACTGTAGTCTGAGCCACGTCTGTCTTTGAGCTTAAAGTCATCAGTGGATACATTAATGCAGAGCCGTACTCGAACGACTGCACTGTTGTTCCAACTTAGTAGATCACTGAGTGAGGACGATGAGATGGGATCTCTGCAGCCTAAATAGCCTCAATCCATTTAAGACTTGAAACGACTTGTGATTTTCTAATGCACATAGTGTGAATCCAGAGCAATTACCTACCATGTTTTCTCCTTGTTTATCAGCTGACCTCATATTCCAGTAGCAGACTGTATATTTGCAAAGTGTTGCAATGTTGAAAGATGCATTGCTTATGGTCGGTTCAATGCTCCAATAGCAGGAGTACCCTGCCCACAATGACAACATTACATGCAGTTGTATGCTCTGTACACACTGGTATAGATGTATTTGGGAGGGATTCAGTGAGCAGTGTGACGAGGTACATCATTTTCTGATTTATTCACATTTTTGAAACTAAATTTCACCACTACATGAAGGTAAACACTGACACGCATTCTGTAAAGACATTAACCTTGACCACAAGACTATCACCAATGTGTGAGTTTATGGCATATAATCAATTAGCTCAGTACTGCATGCTCTATGTCAGGCTGCAGAATTATGAATAAATATATTTCTCATTTATTTACTAGACATCTATAATGAACAGGCCTCTACTGACCACAAGATAAGCTCTGCTTCACTACTTAAACATACTACTACTTTTTAGACACTGTCTCTTAACTTATCAGTTACATAATTTTGCCTCTGCCCTTCAGTCAGAGCGTGTACATAAAAATGTGATTTGAAGGTGACCAAAGCTGGACAATATCAGGGTTCAAGACCAACTGAGGGGAAAAAAACAAGGCGGCTTATCATGTATGTGTTGATACTATCACAAAAAAGTAAGTTGGTGAAATTGCCACAAATATCACACATAATATAGCCTGCATGTTGTTTACATACATTACAGTATGTGGACAGTATGTTGAGTAGATACAGATCCTGGGCTCAACACGCTAAGATACTGAATCCCTACTTGCTCTAGATATCACTCACTGCAAATCAAGTATGCTTTTGTCAGATTTATTGCTGCAGCAATAAATCTCCTCCAATAGTAAATGACAGTCACAGCTTTCTTTGGAGTTTGCCCCCTCTGTACTTTAAAGTAGTACTGTTTGGCAAACTCAGCAAGGGGGTCACAGCAAAAGCAGGCTGTTTAAAGTTTAGCTTGCTTGGACTGAGTTTACAAGCTTAGTGAATGGATCATCCAACACCACAGAGGCTAGTACATGACTCCAGAAAAGACAACCAGTATCGTCCAGTTTCTCCTCAGACTTCTTGAGCAGGGCAGTGAGCACCATGTGCACCGTTGGCCACATACATGAGGAACATCAGCTTCACTCAACTAAATGTTGGAAGAAGCGAGCTATAGTAGCTAAATGTTTACGTGTTTATCGTTTGACTGGCTAAAGCAGATTAGACTGGGTCTTAAACCAGCTGGGGTTGGCTACATTGCTTTGTTTTCTGTTTAACATGCCACAGAAACGTGTCGTGTCTACTGTAAACTAATGTACCAGCATGTTTAGGTTAGCATTAGCTTCGACATCAACGAATACATTAGAGGTGGAGGTTAGCTGCTCTTAGCTAACTAGCTAGCAGAGCCTAGGCGTTAATCTTGACTGAGATCTATTTCTGTCACTCTAACCCGGACTATGCTGCATCTTACCTTGGTAAAGGTGACTAGTACGGCACTGAGGTGTCTCTACGATGTGGAAACATGGCACATGGCTGACACAAAATGAGTATCCAGCGGCTGCTAGCTCGTTATGGGCTGAGTGCTGAGATGGGCCGGGCTACAATCTGCTTTTACTACCAGCTGCTAGGAAAGGATCGAGGCACTGTAGCTATTACACGCTGGTTCAAAGGGCACCATGGACGCAAATGCACTTTTCATTATTATTTAGGTGCCACTTCAACTAAATGTTTATACGCTTCTTTTTGTATGGGCTTGAAGGTTATCCACCAACTGGACAACACTCATAGGTTCTCATATGATAGGGGAACATCACAAAAAATGGTTGTTATGACACAGGAGGAGTCTTAATTGTGAGCTTGATACAGCCCCATAATAACCCGACTGCATGGTTATGAATCAACTTACAATCAGTGCATGAACCATAAATCCAAACCAAAAGAGAGTCCTTATGATGAGTGGCTGTCTGCCAAGTTTGACTCACACTTAAATGAGTGAGAGGTAATAATTTAATTGGTGTTTGTTTGTTTTGTACACTGTAAATGTCCATGCACCATGCTTAACATTGTGTCATGCACAGATGTTGAATCTGCTAGATGGAAAATATATGCAGAAAGCTTTTATTCCCCCCTCCCACAATCTGCATCCAGCACCCAAAAAACAAAGACCTCTAAAGTTCACACCGATACCTTGATTGCTTCTATTTTGGACATGCTGACATCGATTTCACACAACTTAAGCAGAGGGCAATCCTCTCTCTCCCCTCTATCCACTACTTGTCCCTCGTTTATCATTTTTGGGGTTCGCAGGGCAATAACGACCCACCCGTTCACGCTTCCTATGACTCCTTGCTCTATAATTTCAGAGCAGCAGACCAAAAGATGTGTCTGCTGAGCCTGCTTTTCTCAAAAAAAGGACATGTCTTGTGAGTTGCTTGATTGCGACAGAATGATGCGCACTACATGCTATCACTTGCCGCCCGCAATATTTTGGGTGTGAAATGGGAAGTCAGCACCTTCAAAAAATGTTTCTCTATTTTGGTTACGTTACTCTTTCCATGTCCCTCCTTTGTAAGTACTTTCATAAGAAAGCATAAACATTGCCCTTCTATAGCCTTACAAGAATGAAACATGAGGCAGGTGAAGCACAAATAACAACATAATCCTACATGAAGCAACTGCACAACAGCATAATATTTCATCAGCATAAAAGGCAATGTGAGAACAGATTACCTGTTTGCTGAACTGAAGTTTGAAGCCTATGTATCCGTGTTTCCCAGTGATGGTTCAGTGAAGTGCTATTGCTTTGAGTTGAAGTCTGCAGTTATCAGGACACCTGCAAAATAAAGCACAGACACTTTTCATGTTAACCTGCCATCTGTGGGGCTTTTTTAACATTAAAAACCCTCAATGTACATTGGGTGTGCGGTCTTACAATGGTGGCCATCATATGTGAAAACAAACTGTATATATTAGTTTATTAAAGGGCTCTTAACAAGTAATAGCGGCGCCAATCTCCATGCGTGAAAGAAAGAACCTACTGTACGTACTGGCAGTAGTTTTGTTTCCTCTATCGTAAGGCCTGTGTATACTCGTAACACTGGCTTTTCCTTCCTAAAATACATAACCCACTGTATCTGTCCAGATTTCTGTACGCTACTCGAGTTCCCTCCCCCCCTTACACTGCATGACACACTCCAAAGGTCACAGTCACAGGAATGCTTGAAGGACAGACAGAGTAAAGCCAACACCTTGTCTCTCTCACTCCTACAAAGTCATAAGTTTGAAGTTTAGTGATAACTCTTTGTAAATAATTAAAGGGACTAGTTGTAATTAAAAAAACATTACTGGAAACTGTATTATAGCCTAGTTGTTTGTTTGTTTTTACAATGTGGATATGACTTTAGTTTGGGCCATTTTAAAAAGTAGTGAACATTAAATTGAAAATTTAGAGAGGAACCTCAGTCTTTTGTTTGATTTTTTTTCTCAGGCAATTAGAGGAACATGATTGTAATAATATGTAGAAACAAACTGTGATGTGTACTCATGTTCTTTGGAAGTGGTCTGAACTGACATTTAAACCTTACAATTGATCAAATTAAAGCTGTAGATTCAAATTCATGCATTATAGCAAGCAAGTAGTAACTGGCATGCACTCAAACGATTCCCTGTGTACTGTGTTACCTCTGAACACACTTTTAAATGAAAAATCAAACGTCAAAGCATATAAAGCAGTCCTTCCTTTGTCTTACATGGTTTTAAAGCTTTTCTCGGTTGTTTTTTGGGGGGCCACCGGTGGTCTTTGTCACTGATAATGCATCCCACTGACTGTACATAAAACTCTGTTTGAGGTTTTCACATGCGGCGCACTGTGGAGGCGACGAGAACAGCACCCAGGGGTGACCTTGCTTACTGATCGTGGACCGGTGAAAGGTTAATTGCCAAAGTGGATTATGCCTTAAGATCAGTGATCTCAATCCTGGTCCAGCAGGTTAGGTATCTTGGTCAGTGTGTTGAGGCACAAAGAAGAGTAACTCGGGGAGGGAGGCTAAATACATGTTCAGAAAGCTTGAAGTGTGTAGACTTGGAGAAGTGCTGGGTGTCACTTACCCCTTTAAATAAGGACATGCAGTGAGCCATACGAGGACAATCATCGACTGTAATCTTATTTAAACATTGGCCTGCATTCTTCATTTACTCTCTAAGTGACAGATCGACCAATTTAATAAGACATTTTGAAGGGGGTTGAGAGAGAGAGAGAGAGAGAGAGAGAGAGAGAGATGGGGGGGGGGGTGATCATCAGCGAGGAGAGGATTAACCTTTACATGGAGTGTTGTCGCTTTTCTTAACGTGCGAATTAGTCAGGAGGTAAATTATGAGAGGGGTGTCAGCTGGATAAGAGGCGTTTAGTGCAAATTATGACACAAATATTTATTCAGCCACCGTGCCCCCTACCCCCAATAACGTGGCCACGCGAACTTAGCTCCCTGCATGCACAGCAGACCACCGATAAGACAGCAGAAAAGATTAATAATAGCTTAAAGCCCACTGCGAGCTCAGTCTCTGCAGTGGAGGCGAAGTGAGGATACTTACTGGGAAATGCAAAAAAAAAAAACATCGCAGGGCTGTTTTAACTGAAGTCAGCCCAAGTCTCTGCGGCTTGCAAGTCCACAGTCGGTTCAGCCGGTTTAACGTCAGTGTCCGAGCCTCGTCGGGTTATCTCACATCGCGTCACAACACCAACAACACGCAGCGACACGTACCGTCTTATTATCCGCCTGTTCGGTTCCGTACACCGCTGTTATAAATTGTCGCCTTCGGCTGCCACAGCTGAGGTTGTAGCTGGACATTTAACGTCAAGGTGGTCAGGAGGAAGCCTGAACATCCGGTTAAGCTTTTCACAATAAAACGGCGTCGACACTCATGACGTTGTTACGTTTCTTGAGTGGGACAAAGCCTCGAAGAGAAACTGTATTTAACACAAAATAGCCGTCTTATACTACATTAACATACCACTCACTCGACTCACTGACACGACGCCTCTTATTACTAAAATGAACATAAATGATGGTTTTGTTTTAAGACGGTTAAACAGTGTTATTTCCGGTTATTACAAGATTCCGTTTGCTAGCTTGACACAGCTCTGTGACGTAGGTCTCTATCCCGCGCCTCTCCTCCTCCCTCTGCCCGACCTGCGTCCGCTGTGTCTCCGTTACGTCCGCACGCTCCATCCACCAGCGTCATCAGCGTTATAATAAGGGCCTGCAACCCCCGTGAAAAAAAGACCCAGTCTACGTTAATCTAAATGTAGCCCAGGTCCGCTTATATTGATTATAAATCGCTGATTTCTGACCAGTTCTCTGCAGATCGATGGTGTCGTGGTACTAATCAATCAGTGCATGTACAAAAAAATAAACACCCCCCTCAATGAAAATGAAAAATTGTCCCTGACACACTTAAAATGCCTAGATAATACTTTATAGGTTTAAATATTGGTTGTATTGCACGTTATATCCATTTATAATAGTTTTTCTTGTGGTATTTGTTTTAACTTCAAATACCACACAATTCATTATCAGATGAAGATAGGCCTATTTTTAATTAGAATTGTTATTATTTGTAATAGAAGTTTTATACGGCTGCTGCAGAGAGAGCAATAGGCTGCATGTCCCTTACAGCGCACCTCTATGGAAAATCATGCTGTCGGTCTTGTGACACTGACCGGCTCTCTCCACCACTACACTATTGGGACCAGAGCCAAAGGAGAGGAGTTCAGGAGATCACCGCAGTGGGATGGGGAAAGGGATATAATAAAAGGATTGTAGTTTGGGGGTAAAAAGGAGAGGGCAGTACAGAATCTGCCAGATGCGTTATGAAAGCAGGTTCAAACATGTTTGAGATATCTCTTGCGTCAAGTTCAAGGTAACAATGACGAAATGATTGTTCTGCCTAACTTTGTAGCCTGAGCTCTGCAACATGCAGGCAACAGCTGGCACAGAAAGGAGAAGTTGTCACAGAGGAGTTGACAGTCGTGTCCTCTGGGTTTTAAGAATTAATTTTTAACAGAGCCATGTATTAAAAAAATATATAGGTCAACCCCCAAAGACCCCAGCATTATCCAGCGTTCATGATAGACTGTTACACGTTAGTTTAGTCTAAACCAATAAGCACCAAAGCCACACTTGAGTTCCCCCTGGCTGTGCCAAAAGTGCATAACAGAAGCGTGTCTGCGTCTTGGTGTGGTCACATGTAAGCAGCGGGACTCGGGACTCGGGACAGGATTTTCTTGGTGCGCGCATGAGAGGAAAAACTGACGGCAGTGTCATTGCAACCTTGAAGCAAGGTCATTCCGTCTCTGCTGCAGACACTGCAATTCTGCGGGGCTGCATCATACTGGTGCAGAGTCTGCATTATCATCACTCTGTCAGATAGGCGAACACGGTCATGCTACATTCATGAGATTCATTCAAACACCAGAGGAAAAATAATTTGATTCATGTTTTGAGAAGATTTACTTCATCTTAAATAATAAGTGCAAGTGTCTCACAAGTGAATGTGTGTGGAGTAGTTGTGGAAGATATTTGTGTAAACTGTGAAGATTGGAGGAGTAGAAATGCCAGCTGGAGTCCCTGGGGTGCTCCTTACAGCAGGTTGTGACCCCAGACAGGTGTCAGCTGATAGGCTACATAAATACCAAGACGCCATTGTGCCTGTGGTACACAAAAAGCTTTGGACACTGCATGCATCAGTGAGTCACATATAACAGCTGATAGAAACCCTAACCCCTTGATCAGTATATAATCATACTTATACAAAGGTATAGTAAACTGAATAGAAGGTTTAACTACAAACAGCATGGTGGTCTTCAGTTTGTCTCACATAGAGCTGAACAACAGAAGATTTGACAGATGGATGGACAGCTGACAGATGTAAACCAAGCAGGGGGATACTGACATTTTAAAAAAAAGAAAAAAAAGAAGAAGCTTAATGTCCATGTTAACTGCTACATTTATGTCCATGCTCTATTTATTTAATGCCAAATGCTGCTGCACAATTTATATTAGGTTTATAAGGAAAATCCACCCTAAATCAAGATCTGCATTATCTTATATTGAGCCTAAATGATGATCAAATACGGATTTATTTCCCCAAGCTGGAGATCAGAGCACCAAGACTTTGCAATATGAGTCATTTACATTTGAGTGAATATGAGTGTCAGTCCACTGAAATGTAGGCGTTGCATCCAATTCAGTTTGATTTGGATGTGAAACACTCAGTTGTGAATTCTAAACATTGTGAAGCACCTCTAGGATTGTCTCGGAATGACTCAGTCTGCTGTTCAGGAGAGAGTTGTTCAAAACTGTAACGTACAATAATATAGACATGACATGGTTGGCTTCTAATTTAGGGTGGACTTTCCCTTTTAAGTCTAGGTCAGGAGTGTAGCCTACATCAGCACTAAAATCACGACCCAGTATGCGCCCTCTAGTGGCAGCACAGCGGAAACTGCAGCAGCGGTGCTGATGACGTTATAGCAGCTGAGCGTCTGTGTCCTCCAGTAAAAGGTCACCCACACTGCCACTGCACATCATCACTGCCTGCTGACTTCCTGATCGCAATGCCAGAGCCCTGCCTTTTTTTTCCTTTTTACATATCCTGCAGGAAAGTGTCAGATTTCCAAACGGTATAGATATATTCACACGATTTCTGTTCCTCTAAATCAATGCTCTTACTCACCATACAACCACGAAGACTGGGGCAGACTGCAATCTGTCTCATTTTATATCATTCAGCTGTCCACTAATGAACAAATGCACGTCAAAGGGTTCAGATCTGGGATGTATTGGATTATACTGTTAATTCTTGGGCTGTTGTAGAGGGAGAAATGTGCCATCTGCTGGTTGTGTTCACACAGGACAAAAAAATCAGCGTTCATTTACTACTTAAAGGGGGGAGGGGGAAATAATTTTATAACTGCTGCTTGTATGCATAAGATATTTTGGGACATAAAGGCACATCATATTTTCTTTCAAAAGAATTAAAACACAGAAAACAAAAGAACTATAGTCACAGTTTGCATCTGTACCTTGTTTGTCCTTGGTATATTTTCAGATTGAAACACAAAGATAGAGTTTCAAGCAGAGTATCACTTACATGGATTGACTTGGGAGCTACATGCTAAAAGGGCCATATTAACAATCTGAAGGGCATTTATACAGTACCTACACAATGCAGTATGCATGCTATTCAAATCATGCCATATGCCTGACCTGTCTCCACCTTAAACTAGACTGATCTACAGACAGCATAAAGCCACACACAATATTTGTTAAAAACACACTTTCCTCGCTCTCTGTGCACAAAACAAGGCTGTTATTTGATATCTGATAAATTGCATATAGAAACAACCTAATATCTGCTTGAATCAGTTTCAACCCTAAACGTACGTACAGTATGTTGCAGTAGAATGCTCAAGGGATGGCAGTTTTGGTCCAGACTCATATCTCAATAACTATTTGATAGATTGCCATGAAATTGTGTAAAGACCTTCACAATACCAAGAGGATAAATCTGCAGTGACCTTCTGACTTTTCCTCTTTCACCATCACGAGGTTGACATTTGTGACTTAGAGTGAAATGTCTCAACAATTCTTGGATGGATTGCCCTGAAATTCAGTGCAGACATTCTTCATGAATTGTATCAACTCTTAACCCTTACCTTTTCATGTATCAGCATCATCAGATCAACATTTCAGCTTGTCCAGTACTTTGCTTTATGCTTTATACAACTGCAATGGCTCTCCCATCAACCTCAGCTGCAGACTCTTATTACTCTAAATATGTGAAAATGTGTACATCTGCAAAGACCAGGTACTGTCACAACAGCTCAAATTATAAAGTGATTCTCATTCTATTCACCTGTAGCTGTTTCAGGTATTTTCTACCTGGAAATCGTATAGGTGTTAGACATCAATAAACAGTGGTGACTTCTACATTTTATTTAAAATATCCTACTGAAAATGTTGCAAGATATAAAACATACTCTGCTTTGAATAATAATTTCCACCTAATATGTTTCTTCCACAAAATAATTTCAACTACTGTGTTAAAATCCTTAAAATGACGTCTCCTCCTTTTCCCTCATTGAATGGGGAAATATGAATATGCAATATATTGTGTTTGTGCACTGCAGGCTTCAAGTTTCCACATCACACTTGTGTAAGTTTCACACTGAATCACATTTGGCCCTAAACTAGCTATGATGTCATAAAGTCATGCTTGTGGAGACATGTTTTAAATGCAGATTTTGATGAGCACAAAGAAACTTTAGTTTACTTCAGCAGATGATTGTATCATCTAAGTGAAGGAACAATAAGCAAAAACATTTTTGATTGGGAGATAAAGATGTCTCACACACTGACTGTACTGTGATGAAATATGTCAATGCTGGTGTTAATATTGACAAATCCAGGTCACTAGTTTCATCCCGGAGGAGGCTCACACTGCCACCAAGAGGTGTAGCTGGGGCATCATTTGCTCAGTCCTGTCGTGTGACTGTGAACAATTTTTTTTACATGACAGTCTCTCCCAGAAAAAAAGACATTTGACATGAGTAATTGAATCTGGTATGACATGCATGCCATACTCCAGCCTGTAGATGATTTATATGAACTGGCACTGAATGCTGTTGACATTGCTTCAACACTGAAAGTAACAATAGGTTTGGTACACATGTTGTCACCAGATCCTGATTTGTTTGTCCTCATGAGCAAACATTCAAAACTGAAAGTGTAATTCAGCTCTGCCTCATTATGCTTGACTCTAGCTTTGTTAGAAATATTTACCTACTTTTTCATATAAGAAAGTTGAGGGTGTGCCACTATTAGTGCATTTCAATTCTGTTTGTTCAGCGGCTTTGTTTCCCAGTAGAGCCGCTTTATTAAAATATTAAACATGCTCATAAGACACACAGTGCTACTTTCATTTAAAAAACTTTATTACATATATGCAGTACATCAGGATTAATGCATTTGGCCATCAAAATGCAAACAGTATTGTTGTACACAGTATTTAAAAAAGTTTTGTAACATACCAAAAAATGTACAAGTGCCTGTTTAGTACCCTTTTAATTGTTGGCAGGATTCAAGAGAGAGATTAAAGCAACCTTCAATAAGAGCACCACACAGCTGTGGCAATTATCTGAACAAGTGTTTTTTGGTAGCTCTTTCTTGTTTCTTTCAGTATTTATTTGGTTTAGTAAAAGGCGAGAACCCTCATGTTGAGAGAGTGATAGTGCATTTCTGTCTTAGCCCAGTAGAGAGCAGCAACTCCTCAGAAAGTAACATAGGGAACATTGGCATAAAAATCACTTCATCATCTTTGATTGAGGCATACACACTCACATGCTAAGAGCATCAAATGCAAACCACAAGAGGCTAAGTGTCTGTAAGTAAGCAATACATATACACAAATAAATCGTTACACTAAGAACTCCTCTGTCAGATTACATCACATATCTCAAGTTGATACTTGTGCTAGCAATGGGGCTTCTTTAATCAGCTTCGATCTTAAGGCTTTGGTGGTAGATCTGGAACTGGTTTTGGATTTCCATTGGGCTCCTTGTCAGGGTGGGTGCGGTTGTGTTTGGGGTGACGATGTGGAACAGGCCTCCTGTGGCGTCTCCTCCTAGGGTGACGAGAATGTATAGAACGTACAGAGTTGGGTTGTGTTAGATCCAGGAGAGGATCTGAACGTAGTTTACCACTCTGAGTATCTGAAGACTCATCAATGAATGCCAGGTTCTCTCCAAAGAAGTCCAGGGGCTGAGAAAGGTGGGGGTCTGGAGGAGGGCCCTCTTTTCCAGTTTCTGCTGTTTTTTCGTCAGGCACTCGATCCGTCTGAGTGGCCTGAGAGTCTGTCTCTGATCCGGATCCAGACTCTGATTCACTAGAAGACGAGGTGTAGGAAGAGGAGTAAGATCCAGACTCTGTTTGACTCCCATTCTGCTCTTCTTTCCCCTCAGGGGCCCCAGGAGCTGACACAGTATGACTGTGGCTGCGATGACCATGGCGCCGCTTTCGTCTACGCTTTCTAAAGGGGTCATCTGGCATGCGAAAATCCACTGACATATTCTGGATGTTTTGTGTCCAGTCAGTGGCGTGGGCTCTCAGTCCCTCCATCTAAAAGAGAAGGATAAAAACAGGTGATGGAATGAAAGTGGTAAAGGGAAGGGCTGATAAAAAAGACAGCAGAGGATAAGAAGTACCTCAGCTCTGGTCTTCTTGGATAGGACTCGAAGCCAGTTGCCAATCATCGCCAGGATAGATGCAAAGTAGGCAAGACCCAGCAAGATCCAGAACCACACCAAAGGCTTATACCAGTGGTCACTCCCTGCAATCCCAGAATCCCCTTTGGGAAGACACAAAGACACAGTCGCAGCAGGTTTAGGCAATACATGCAAACAACCATGTCATTACTGTAGAGTACATCAAAATTTAAGATAGGAGACAATATACAGCAGATGAGATCATCAATTACTCATCTCACAAGAAAATAATGCTGAATAATTTAAGAGGTAAATGAAAATTATCTGTGCTAAGTGAACTTAATGCATTACAGCTGACATTTATATAAACAGATGACTAATTAAGTCATACCAGGAGATTATCTTCAGATCAATAAATTCAACATAAAAGCAAAAATATGCAAACGTGTTGAACAGCTCTCTTTTTGAAAAACCTGTAGGTAATGAATGAGGATTTATCGATTGATAGACACAGACATTCCTCTGCTTATTCAGCTCTGAAGGGACTTCAGTCCGTAAATCAACATTACACTCATCTCTGTGTGCAGAAAGGGATAGTCTTATAGTGGTTGATTAACTTGCGTATACCTGCAACATAGTCGCCAAACCCCACTGTTGTCAAGGTGATAACGACAAAGTAGGCCGACTCCAGAAGAGTCCACTTCTCCACTTCTTGGAAAACAAAGATCGGCACTGCAACAAACAGCAGGCATCCCAGCACGATGGACAGGACGGCTGAGATCACACGCACAATGGTGGGACTGACACGCCATTTCTGTCAGCATGGTGAAACAACACTGTGGGGTGAGACAAATAAAGGGACAAACATGCACAGTGCAAGTGAAGAATATGTTTAAAAAAGCTCTGTTTAGGGTCTGACCAGGAAGAGAGTCTCTATTTTGGCAACGGTTTTCCTCAGCCCAGTTCCCAGGTGGTCTCCAACTCCAGCAAGCAGGATACCAAACAACGGGATTCCCACCAGGGCGTAGAAAATGCAGAACAGCTGACCTCCTTCTGACTTGGGGGAGATGTTTCCAAAACCTGAATATGCAGGGTCAGAGGTGATTGTAGAGGATCAGTGGATTTGAAGACACAAAATGTGAAGGTCAGAAAACAAACAGACCATAGTCACAAATATGTCATCAGAATTTAATTTAGTGGTCTGGATGGTTCTGCTGGAAACCCACCGATGGTTGTGATTATTGTCCCTGAGAAAAAGAAGGCACTGGCCAGATCCCATTGGCTTATAAAGGTGTCATTGCTGTTGGGATCCACACCTTCACCGATGGCCTTCGACACCTCCTGGGATGAGATGGTGAAGAGAGTTAAACGTTTAGTGGTTGGTTTACAAAATCTTTAAGTAATTTATATTAAATTTGACTACATAAAAATAAAGCAGTATTAGCAAAAGACTACTAATTAGTAAAATAACCCATCAATTCATTTAAATTGTATGGGATTCATTTCTGATAACACATGAGCATGAGTGTCTTTTTAATGTACAGTTAAACATAAGTCAGTGTGTTATTTTACAGTCAGTTGCAGTGACGACGGTCCACCGCAGCAATGTTAAAAAATCCTTTAAAAATATTTTTTCTTTGAACACAATCAACAGCAGGCTGTCAGTGACAAAGAACTGTGACGGCTCCACTCTGTCCAGCCACTGCCAGCAGAAATAATCGAATTCCCTGATCTAATTATCTGTTTTGCGTCTGTTGGTGCTGGAAGACATTTGTTAACTGTGAATTTAAAGCTGACTATGATAAAGCTGTGATTGAACACAGGCTCTGCAGACATCATTACTTTTAATAAATTAGAAGTTTCTGATTACAGAGACAGAGCTGCATCTGTTTGATTCTGTCTGTTGGGCTGGCAACACCATGTACAACATCTGTTCCAACTTGTTTGGGAAAATTAAGTCGAACTAAGTTGCAGTTAACTAAACTACCAGTCAGTGGAAGTTTGTTCAGAACCAAGAAATGAGGAGTACAATAGGGCTGCATCAGCATCATATTTTCAAAAATATATATAGTTTCAAAGGGCTCAGTGTATTTATAATTTTGTAATATGTATGTTAAAAACATGTTTCATTAATGGTAAATGTTATATTATAGAATACAATGTTTTCTGATTACAACCTGTAGTCAGTGTGATAAATCTAATGTTATTCCATTGTTTATTTGTTCAAATTATTGTATCAGTAACATTTTCCAATATACTTTTAGGTAAATGTAGTTTGTTACTGCTGATACTGGTAATAATGAGTCAACCAAACCTAATTTCAGCATAGTACATTTGTAATAGTTGTAGATGTGGACTGCCTAATCTTACCGCTTGATTACTGGGGTGGTGCAACCTCTGTCCAAAGGGGGTGTCCAGATTGAAGTGTAAAGGAAATTATATATATATATATTAAATACAAGCCAGTAATAGTTTGTGAAATACCAGAAGCAGATGACCCTAGCAGCTAAAAAGGAATTGTAATGCCAGGTGAATAAGGAGGTAATTTGATAAAGACCTAACTGCATATTATATGAGATGTTGCTATTTTTTAGTTGTTTTTTTATTTCACTTATTCATATTGGAGGGATAAAATTGATGTGTTCATTTATTATGTAGTATAATATGAAGGATATGGTTTAATTCATTGGATTCTACATACTCACACACTGTTGTTGATAATAGAGATATATATCATCAAAAATATATATATATATTTATACATATATTTTATTTCACTGTAATTATGGAAACATTAAAAATATATGCAGATTGAAACTGTTTCTCCTCTTTAAACGGAATCTAACCTGTTTGATAGAGTCTCATATTAACAAAAATGTTCAGTTAAAAAAATACTTTAGGCATCCATGTTGAATGTAGTAGTAGTTACAGGAGTGCACTTGAGGGAGCTTTTGTGGTCAGAGCAGTTTGGAATGAAGAAATTACTCCTCAATGGCTCAAGTTGAATTAAAGGAATTCAGGGTCAAAGGGTAAAGATGCACATGTTGTATATTCAGTGTATTTTCCTTGTATGTCCCATTGCACAATAAAATATCATCACTTGCTCATTTTATCCTATTGTTATAATTGTGAGAAAATGTCATAATTAACATTTGAATTCTTGAGTTATGGAAAATAACAAGTTTTGTGATGTCACAGTGACCTTTGACCACCGAAATCTACTCAGTTCATCTTTAAGTCCATGTGACATCATGTTGATGAGAATGGGACAGATGGACCAACCCAAGACCATAATGCTTCCAGCCACAGCTGTCACCAGCATGGAGGCATAACAACACAGGAAGTATGGTTGTAAAGAGAAATGGTGGCAAGTGAGAGCAGTGAACCTCAGCTTTAATGACGTACATCAGTCTGACCACATGTTTATATGTATTTATGTATTTCAATCTGTAGATTTGTGAGTACACCACTGAAGAAGAAAACCATTAGAGAGCTTTTGTCTTACAAAACAGAAAATGCACAGAGACACTGTGATCTCACATGTTACAGACTGATGTTTGAACCAGAATTTAGGTGATTATTTCCAGTATTGATCATTCTGTTGATTATTCATTCTGATTGTTTTGTCGGAAAATACTGAAAAAATTATCATGACAATTCTAAGGTGACATCCAACAGTCCACAACTCAAATGTATTCAGTTTACGTTGACCAAAGCCTCATGTTGGAGAAGCTGAATAGCTAATGTGTGACTTTTTGCTTAATAAACAACTTAAAACAAGCAATTGTTCAACAAATGTGTTGATAATTAATCAGCTAAGCATTTCCACTCTAATAGATTCTTCACTTTCATCTGATTCCACTATAGTTTTCTAGGTTGATCTGTTTTTGTGGGTTGGGGCCAGGACAGCACTGATATCTAGACCACATAGTTAAAACCGCGTGCCAGCTGACATCACTCACTGTCACCACACAGGATCCTCCATGTTAACAGCCAGCGGTGGAAAATGTAAAACTACAAAACCGTATCATGCAGTGGTGTGTGACATTTAGCATTACTCATGCGGAGAATAGAGTGCATTAAGAACACTTTGAAGACCTGTTGAAACATCAGATGACATTGGTTTGTTTGAAATTTGACCCACTTGTTGCACAGGACAACATCGGAGGAACCACTTTGTAACAGCTGCCTGGCTCACTCATGAATAGATGGACTTCACTTTTTATTTAAGCTGTCACTTTTATTTGACAGCATCTAACAATAGATACACCAAATCACTGGGTGTTCATTATGTGAGTGTATTATTATAAAGAAGTGATATTGGGAGCTTTTTTCTCAAAGATGAATGAGTGTCAATCATAGGAATGCACTTATCCTCTTACCTTACCACTTACCTATCCTTTTAAATGATCTAAAACAAAAGAGTGCAGCCTTCTTTGACTCAAAGGCTGCACTCTTTTCTTCTGTTATGCCCCTTAACCTATTTGTAAATGTCAGCCACTGCATCTATAGATCACTTTACAGTAATGTGCAACTTTCACTCTGGAATGGAGACAAACATCTCTGGACCACACAAACTGTAGCCAAGCCTGCTCTTAAAACTCAACCTGTGCACGGATCAGTTTTCATGCAGTCACACACATTAAAGCTGATCACAGCCCCTGACCACACCTGTTATCTGGATACTCTACACAAGTTTGATGGGTCGCCCTGACAACCCACAAAACAGATTCAGAATATTTGAAGTTGTATTGTCAGAGTCAACCTAGCTGAGGTATTTATCTGTCTGATACCAAGCCAAAATGTATTTTTAGCTGAGAGGTGGTCAAGTCTCTAAGCTTAGGATCCTATGTGGTATTTGTTGGATATGAAAGGTAGGTGAGAGGAAAATAACAACAACCTGTGACACTGGCAGAGTCACTTTTGCATGCACAGTTTGTAGGTTCCATAACTGAGACATAGAAGGAACACAACATTTCCCCTTAATATAATTTGAAAAATGTTTTTGTTAAAAATTATCTGCACCAATTTAATTTTCACTGATTCATTGTGTGGCTTTTTAGCTTTATTAAGCATGCAATTGCAACAAAAAGAATATATTTTATAGCCTGCAAAGTCATTTACAAACCCAATAGTTGAATTTTGCATGACGTTTAAAGGAAGGAAATACTATGGTTGGTTGGTCACAAGTTGTGTATAGATTACTTTTCAGTGGTTCCCAATATTGAGGTCATTTTGTGGAATACTGAATATGTTCACCTTTTCAAGCCTGTAAAATCCATCTGTGGGAGGACAGGTTCATAGTGTCTCAAGTCTTTCTTAAAACAACAGTCAGGTGACCAAATGAACACTGAAAGAGGTTTCTCTCACCCGTAATCATTCCTCCTGTTCATACTGAGCATTTGAAGATCCCCCATACTGCCTATGATGTACGTGATGTGCGACCTCATCACCCGTCCTCAGTTTTTGTGCATTTATGTATTTAACTGTTTATCTCCAGCTTATTTGAAGCTTGAGCTTTTTTCCAAATGAGTCTAATCAAGTATCTTCAAATGTAATCAAGGTCTTTTTTAGTGCCAAATGAAACTGCTGTAATGGTAAATTCTGAGGAGACACAAAGAGGGAATATAAATTACTTCAAACTAAACAGATTGGATATCCCCTTATCTTATTTATTTACTTTATTTATTTGCACAAAACAACCCTGTGGATTTTGTCCCCCATCACTTACACTGAGAGTGCATATGAAGAGGATCTTCTAATAACCATTATGTACATGAAGAATGATTCCTGCAGGCAAAAACTCTTTCAATGCTCGTGTGGCCAACTGACTGCTGTTTTAAGATGAGGCATCACAGACAGATATTGATGCATTTTAATGTCTCAAAGCCAAAACAGCTGGAATTCACTGTAACACAAAAAAGTGATTGTGGCATTTCAGGAAATATGTTCAAGCCCACTTGACACAAGACTAAAACAAGAAACAAGAGTACCTTAGCTGTCCTAGAGATGACACATTCCAAAATGAAAGCCAGAGTCAGTGTGTCTCTTGTCATAAGAAGATGTACTTACCTCTATAAAGAAATGTAGATTATCTGGGGCGACGCAGCTGAAGTTCAGCAGGAAATCCCTGCGTGTGTCCTGCAGCTGGTTGTGCTTGCCCTGCTCTCGTGGAGTCTCCAAGGCACGAAACACCACGGCGCCCAGCACCAAGTAGAGAAGCACCCCTGTTAAGATGCCGAGCAGGGTGGAGCAGCGCATGGCTACACCTCCACTCAGTCCAAACGCAGGCTCTTGTTTCTCTCTGCCAGCGTCAGGGTTGATGTGGCCTGGATCCAAGCTGCTGCAGCTGAAACATCAGCAACCACAGGAACACAAGGGTTTCACACTGACCACAGCGCCTGACAACAACTCCAGCTGTATACACTCCTGTAGCAGCCAGCCTATTAGCTGCACACCAGGCATTAAATGGACTCTGGCCTCAACATACTGCTGACACACACTAAATGCAACATCCTTGATGTAAAAAGCCTGTCATCCAACCTGCCTGACACCTCTAACAGATGTGATTGCCTATTAAACATAAATGATCTGTGTCATGAATACACAGACAGGTGCACCCATAATAGTTGAGCTAACCTGTCAATGCGCTTTAATTGCCCACGCCTTCGTCTTTTCCAGTCCCTCTTTGAACCCGACCTGAGGATAAAATCCCTGGATCCGTATCCACTGGGGAGCCCGTCCGCCTCGCACTCTGAAGGAGGGGACACTAGACAGAACCAGACACATATGCTCATATGCAATTCAGCAACATTTTAGTCAAAGACTTTAAATGATTAAAGAACCAGAACATATTCACTTTCCCAAAAACACAAAAGCTGTTAGTAGTAAGGATAGTCCCTGATGACAGACAGCAACCAGCAACAAGGTGAAGCTCTCAGGCGTGGCAGTGCCACACACAGAGCTGCTGTTGGTCCTCAGCCATATGCTGTTGTGTTTTTATTATGTGAACCCATCTTCTAATCACATGCAGCATGCAAACCTTTAGTTTCTGATGAGAGGCAGCTCAGCTTTGTTGTTGCACCCACACCTATGTAAACTTTGGATGAAGTAAGGGGGCGAGTTCCAGCTGCAGATGAAAACTCTTTTGGTAGTTAAAGGAGATATATGGAAAAGCTCAGGTGGCTTCAAATACAGCACATATCAACTTCAGAGAGATATGCATATAGTCTTTAGTTATAAAGGTTGGAGAGGCAGTAGAGTAGAGGTGTGGTGTCCAGCTGTAAAAGCATTTCTTATGATTATGTTGGTCACTGTTGGCTCAAACCAAGAAGGCGTTTTCATTCAAAACTGAAACTGGAGCCAAGGATCTGCACTCAGCGTCTTTACCTTGTTAAAGCAATGGAGCTGAGAAACTGTTAAATGTAGCGGACACTCCCTTTGTCCAGGACCATTTCAGAAATTATTTAAGCGAGAGCTGTATTCTATCTTTTGGATCAGTAGGCCTGCCACTTGCAATTCACTCTGCATCACTGAATGACAAGCCAGAATAAAACATGCTCTGGTCCTCTAAAGTACAACTTCGGTGATTGCAGCTCTTTAGTCAGCAGGTCTTGATTCAAAATTAGGACAATAAACTGTCACACAGTGACAGCAAAATATACACTTTGTCTCCAAACAGTTTTACAGCTGCTGGGAATGAATAAAGGGAGCGTCCACTTACTAAATGAATCACATTGCAGCCCGACATTAGCAGTTTGTGCAAAGCCTACATTACAATAGTTTACGGGAAATACCTTATTCACACTTAGATTTCATGCACAAAGCAGCCATGAACAATTAGATGAATATACATGAGTTTGTCACATGTAACTAATGCACATACATTTAAAAACATGAGAGTATTTTAGCAAAGCTACACAGTAAAAAAAAAGAAAAATGCATTCAAATAAAGCAGATACTATGCAGTTTATTACTACATACCTACCTCAGTGTAACACAGAATGCCAGACAGATTATGCACCACTCCATAAAGGAAACTGTAATATGGCTTGCATTAAGTGCCAATAGTGCTGCTGCAACAGATCCACAGACATAGTAATCTTTTTTATCACCACTTAGACTCCCTACGGGTTTGTAAGATGTATGCTACTGACCGATGCACCAGACAGTCCCATCTGTGTCTGCTCACCTCAAAATGAAGCACCACAACAGTCCAGGGTAGCAGTCGCCTCATGCAGAGGGTCTCATGAGTTCAGGCAGCCGCATACAGCGAGCATGTGTGAGGGTGTGTGTGTGTGTGTGTGTGTGTGTGTGTGTGTGTGTGTGGGGGGGTGAGCAGGGAGGCTGTTGCTGAGCGCACAAGAGAGAAAAAGATACTCAATCAAACTGACTTTATATAGAGAGGGGAGAGAGTGAATTAAAGAGAAAGAGAGAGAGAGGGAGAGAACAGCACAGATGAAGGTGAAGATGATGAGAAAAAGCTCCAGTTTGTTTTATAAACAGGAGGTAAAGGTTTTACATGGACCTACTCATGGGCACAGTTTGTAATATCACTTTAAAGAGTCCATAGTTTGCTCTTGTGAATGAATGTTAAAATGTGTGTGAGATGTAGAGCAGTAATGCGTGTGGTCATATCTTCACATAACTGAATATCTCTATATGGGATCCATTTCTGAGATTCACTGAGGTCTGATTGGTGCTTCGCTGATGACTCTGCAGGGGGGGGATGCCAGCTCAGCCCTTCACCCCCATCTTCCTCACAAGCTGCTTGACAGAACTGCTACTGCTCTATTTCTAAGCGTGTATATGTGTGTATACTCTCTCATAGGCTACTTTTAGGGACAAATTTAAAACTTAGGACCTGTTAATTGGGGATAGCTCGTGCAACTGGGGACAAATGCTGTGTCCCCAATTGAGTAAAGGTTGATTTTTGGGTCCGTGGTTTGTAATGTCTCCAAAAGTGACCATGGTTTGATGTGTGTGTGTGTGTGAGTGTGTGTTTACAGGGGGTGGGGGTTAGGTTTCTCATGCGTATCCAGGAGACTGTAGTGAAGTCTCAGTATTCATTTCACATATCATTAGTACCAGCTGGGTCAGGACATTTCTGCTACAGATTTCAGATTCCTGGTTTCAAAGTGTGATATCATTATCAGATTAATAACATCACTCCAAATCAGGTTACTGTGTAATGTCACAGTTTGCTCTAACATAAAGTTTTATAGTTTTTCCCATTTAACACTTTCACTATATCCTTTCTGCTCAGCCTACATGTCAAATGTTCAAATTATTTATTTATTTATTCAATGCTGTATCACAACTATTGAGAATATTTTGTAGGTTTTACTGTTATTTGAGGCAAGGCAAGCCAGCTTATTTATATAACACATTTCATACCCAGGAGCAACTCAATGTGCTTTACATAAAAACAAACATTTAACAGTAAGAATTGGAAGCATAAAAAATCATTTAAAAAATAAAACCCAATTATAATAAAAAGAAAACAAACTCTTATTGTATGACATAATCAATAGCGTCACTACAATAATATAAAGGGAGCACTGAAGTGAGGTTTTCTCAGATTTATTTATGTTTTTAAAAAAAAATAAATGTGGGAAATACACCATGTTTTTTGAAAGAGAGACATATGGGCAACATAGACAGAAAATGAAGACTAGAAATCCAAGTTGGCTGGTGGCCAAGATGCTTCAGTGTTGCTCAGTCAGGGCCGACCATCACTGTCTGAGGAGATCAAATATATTAGTCTATTACTCAGCTAAACAAACAAAACAAAAACAGAAACTTGATGCTGGGCAGCGCGCCACATTTAGTTAACTCATATAATCACCTAATGCATCAATCAGTCTGATGAATCATAAATATAACTCTTAGATTTCCTTTGCTTGCATTTCAGCTTCAAAAGTTAAAATCCCTTCTTTTATGAATGAGTCTTTCATGTATATGTCACCAAGAGTTTCATGCTCGCCTCCTGACAGAATCGATGCTGCTGCCTCTGCCCGCACAGAGGATGTGACGAGTCTCTTCCCAGCTGCTGGGTGGGTCAATAATCAGTCAAACACATCTAATCATATACATTGTCATTCAGTAAAATTCATTCAAACCAAGTAAACAGTATAAGTACTATTTTTAGATTCAGGGCTGATAGCTTTGACATATAATATATAAATGGTTACAATCTGAACACATTTAATCCTTTTTACTGTGACCTTTCACTATTTGTACCTCCAATTACAGGTTCCTCTCTAAACAATAGCTACTGTTCATCCTGCTCAGCCTGATATATTGCCCTGACACTTTCATCCTGGAAACTGTGCTCGTGCTGTGCTGAAGTCCCTGGCAGCCACAGCTGAGAGAAACTGAACAGAAATATATGCTTTAGCTGTGAGAAACCAGAAACCTGCGCATCAAACTAGATTTCTACACGTCAAGCTGCAAGCAGGCTTATTTTAGGAAAGTCCAACCTAATACATATCATCTGAAGGCTGCTGTGGAGGTATTTATGATGCTGCGTATCTGCTCATGCTTTTCCTGCCCCGTAAATTGAGAAGAGGTCTATGGGAGGAATGAAGCTGTCAAAAACATGGCTGTGGTGGCAAAAGGCTGCTTGGATGATGGGAAATATTTTACAGCTTTTCAGTTTTTGCTTTTAAGAACAAATTATTTATACTGTGTCTGACATTCAGTGTAGTATAAACTAATTAAAAGTCAATGCTAACAGATGTTATTGTATTCTGACATGGTTATTCATCTCTAGCGTGATTCATGGAGCAAACTCAACAAAAATGGATGTTTTCTTTCATTAATGACACACTCATTTTCTATTTTTTTTTCTTCTGTTGATTGTATTTTTTTTGTGTATTTTTGCATGAAACATTGTGACAGTTAGATCATCTTAAAACAACCTTAAAAGTAAAAAGATTGTCTGCCAAATAAACACCATGTTGCTGTACTGATTGGCATATCTGCAGATCTATTGCATCTAATTGGATGACTGCCCCTTAATACCTAGATGAGTTTTTTGTTTTTTCCACTTTGTACAGGAACAGAGAGAGGTAACATTTCAACATATAATAATATGCATTGTTACTTTTCTCCCCACATATTTGTGATGTAAGACTAGAGAGTGAAACTGTATAATCAGGTACAGAAAAGGATTTTAGGAGAAAATGAAAACACTATAGCACTGAGCTCAGCTTACAAATGCACATTTTAGTGTAGGCTGGTGTGGTCTTTAGTTTAGTAAAGATGTACACATGTAGACTTAATTGAGTAATTGACTGTAACTGGGTTATGAATTTATAAACACATGAAAGTGGACACAAGCCAAAATACTAGCATTAGAAAAATATATAAAACATTATACATTATATATGATGTAATTTCTTTCGATGCATTTTGTCAATTGTGTAGATGCTATTAGTGATGAGATAGAAGTTACCACATCTTTGTCCATCTTTTCCTGTAAATACTTTGTACTTGATCTGTACTTGCTGAACAGCCAAATTTGATTTATTTCTTGCACTCATCAAATAAACACATTTAGCTCCTTCAATTCAATCTGTGTGAGAGCTGCTGTCTCGCTGTTCTTATGAAAACTGAACACCGTCCAACTGCGGTGAAACAAGTGTGTTATTGCTCTGACTACATAAACCACGACACAATGCAGTATGAGGAATGTTTGCAGAAGTGGACAAAGGAATGATTATGAATGTGGTAATCAGTGTTAAACAGAAGCTCGATGGAAATATAGTGCAGGAAAAGCACTTTTTGCACACATGTAGTTCACACAAGATGTTTCCTTCCTTCTACATAAATTATAGTCTGAAAAACATCTCTGAAATTCTTTCTCATCGTCATATCTAGTTGATCTATGAAAAAAAAACCTAAAAAATACAAATATTATTCCATAGTTTCAATGAAATATGATACCAGAAAATTAATTAGACCTCTAAAATACATCTACAAATATTATTTTTTCAAGGACTTATAGATACATTTTCTTTGCTTACTGTTAGTACTGTACACTACTAACTCTAGCATCTGCATGATTGGTTTCTCATCATATCAAACTACACCAAACATAATCCAAGCAGCTTAAAACTCCATCAAACTCCTGCTCACGCAAACAGTCATTCATGCAAGAAAGTTAGAGAATGTAAAAAAAATCCTTACTTTTGGTCGACTGATGGCTTCACTTCCAGGTGTCCTCTTAATTTTGTGTGTGGATTTGTTATTAATATGAGGACAAATGAATTAAGTCTATCCAGTGGAGAAAAATAATTTTGCAAAGAGATCTGATCAGAACATCTGAGAAGCCACGCCAGAATAACAATCTCAACTTGATTGACCTGATGATAAATATGCCCACAATTACAAGTAAAGGAAGGTAGTGGTAAATAAAAGAGAGGGAGGGGGACGGACAGAAGCGTGAGGAGGAGGATGAGTACACTGCTATTATGAGCACTTTATTTTCAATTAAGCCTTCTCGCATACTGTAAGATCACTTTCTACCATTTTTGATGATGCAGGGACTTCTTGGACTTAGCAAACGTCTGCAATTTTTCTCATTTAATGGAAGATGCACTTTGTGTACAGTAGTAGAAAAAAACACCAGAAAAGAAGACAATTTTAAAATGTGTTGGCAGCGGCAAAAAACTGAAAGCAAATTCTTTGTTATGAATTACATGAACAATACTAATTTATCTGCAGGTTTCTATATTTAGAAAGATGTAAGACATTTTGATTAACACAATGTAAATGTGTTGTTGAAATATTATTGCTTTGTGTATATTATTGTTAACTTCATTTTTTTGAGCACCACAACCCCTACAAAATGAATAACTATCAGAATTTGACCAATTTGGTCCAGTCACATTTGGAAAGCCTAGAAGAGCTGCACTATTTAATTATTTTATCCCCATGCAAGTTAGCCAGAGAGCTAAGCTGGAAGTTAGCTGTCTCAACTGACTGAGGTCTCTGGTGGGCATACTTTACAGGTGCATTGGGCCCATAGAGTGTGTGCAGTATGTTTTAATTGGGGTAATTTCTGTGACTGTGCCATTGAGCAACTTTCATAGGAATGAATGGGGCCTCGCCTCCAATGCTGTATGCAGTTCTTTTTATACATCCATGCATCTAACGCATTAACGGCAGTACACTGTTACACCTGCAATCAATCTGCCAAGGAATCCATTTTATACTTTAATCTAATCCCTCCAAGTCCTGAAAAGCTTTTAAACCAGGACAGGATGTCAACAGGAGGGTATAAAGTAAAGAAGAAAGAGAGAGAGAAAAAAATATTACTGACTGAAAGCTGCGTGAGGGCTGTTGAAGAAAATCATTAAAGTACAGTTCAGAGGTTTGCTGTAGTATTGTGAATTTGTTGAAGCATGCCAGCACACAAAGGGTGAGGGGAGGCATTCAGACCCACAGGGGGCAAACTCAATCAGTTAGCAAGTCTAAAGGGGCTTAAATGTATTTTCTTCATCAACCCACACTTTTTTGTTGTTGTTTTTTATGTTGCAGGTTATATTCATAAAATCACCTTCAATTTCAATAAAAAAAATCTGAATTTTCCTCTCTTGGTGGAACAGGTTGGGTTACGGTGAAGTACATGATTTTAGTGGTTGTTCACGTGATAAATAATTTGCAAATGGATTGGAGACAGGTGATCAGGAGACTATAGTCACAGTCAGGATTTTAAAAACCAAGCAAGAAAAAATCAATAACTAACCCAAAGCCCTTAACTTTTCCTTAAACCAGTCAAACTAACCTGTGATGAGAGGGTTATGTAATGTCTTGGCAATGTTATTTAAATGGGTAGTTATTTCTTGTATGGTAGCACTGTGGTCAGGTTTAAACGTACAACATTCAGTGTCAATGACAGCCCAAGTTCCTAGTACTGAATTACTTGGTATAGTTATTGGTCTGTGCTTCCTGATGGGTGAGGACATCATTGACATTAGGGCTAGGGTCAACAGCATTGTCCATTTCAGGCCTGTTTCAGCATATAGTTTGGCTAGTTTGCTTTTCAGGATATCATATTGTCTTTCAAATCGTCCCTGCAGACTGTGGGCGGTTTGGACAATGTAGTCTTTGTTTAATCCCCAGTGATTTACATAGCTGTGTCATTATTTGTCCAGTGAAATGACTACCACTGTCTAAACCCATGCTCGCACAGATGCCGAATCTTGGAACAATGTCTTTCAGCAGGTATTTCGTTACAGAAGCAGTGTCATCCTTTTTGTACGCCCATTCTTTAGGACAGTTTGAGAATATATCAACACAAGAATATTGTCATATCCATTATATTTTTGCATATGAATAAAGTCAGTTAGCAGAGCTTTAAAAGGTCCCCAATGGAAAAGATGTCAACATTGTTGCCTGTACTGTTTTTCCAGGGTTGTGTTGCTGCAGTGTTCATAGGTGGAGTTAAAGTGTACCATGTGGCAAGTGCCATCAATGTTAGTCCTTCTCTTTTATTGTGTGGGGTGAATCCACATCCATAAGAGTTACGGGTTGGGGCAATTATCAGCTACCATTTTTGCCAGATGGAGGTATGTCTGTTAAGGGCTGTGGTTCAAATCCATTAGGCATCTTTCTCTCTTGGTGTACCAAAAGGTCCTGTTTGTGGTATCTGTAGATTTCTCTTTGTTTATGTATTATCCAATCAGGCTTTTTGTTGGTCCTTTATTGTCTATGGTGTTACTTCTCCACGATTTAGTCAGCATTGGGTGTACAGCAGTTTCGTCTTAGACTCCGGTACCTTTTACATTTGGGTAAGCCACAGGCACAGAATTGTGGCAGCCACAACACACCTCTCCCTGTGGGCGAAGTCACAGCCATGTACATATATATATTCATTAGAAAGTCACAATCTATGCTTCTCCACATCAGTGCCCTCTTGTTTAAGGGATGTTAGCAGATATGGAAGACAGGAATGCTAAAATTGTCAGCTGCTTTGGCTGTATGGTCACCCAAAGCAGGATCATCAGCAGTAGATGGGTACTTGGCATGTGTTTAACAATTCACCAATCTAAGTTTCAATGGGTGTCCCTGAGGATGTAATGAATCCTGGGTTTGCCCACAGTATACCAAAGTCATGCAAACACCCAAAACAAACATATCTGGAGTGTCTGTAAATGGTAAGAGTTTTACCTTTTGTTAGGTGGCAAGCTCTCATCAGGGTATATAACTCAGCTACTTGGCAGAGCTCAAGGGTGGCAGGGTGACGCTTTCAATAATTGAAATTGGCACTCCTTTTTCTCCATAAACAGAGTTTCTGAAAGGTCAGGACAAAGTTACTGCTTTTAGACAAGATGCAAGCCTCTACAGGATCCAGTCTGAAGGCAAAATAAGCAACAGGTTAAGGCAATGAGTGAGAACCGATTGTGCAAATCCACATTTCTCATGTACAAAGAGTATGAAAGATTGCTTTTTGTGAGTTAGCCCTAGACAGTAATGCATATTTCAACTTGTCAAATGCTACATATTACGTTAGGGTGGAACCTCCAGGAAATGAAAGATCTTTGGGATGGGGATCATAATTTCATTGACAAGTCTTTGGTCTTGTACAGATCTCAATTCTGGTTTCACTGGCTTGTCAGTACAGGAAGTACAGGAGTGTGGCATGGACTGTTGCATGCCACAATTATTCCTCAGTTTAGCCAAGATTGAATTGCAGGTCAAATGCCCTCTCTCTTTTCTTGAGAAAGAGGATACTGTGAAATCATTGGCAGGGAGGCAATATGTTTAAGTAATATCTGTACTGGCTCAGGAGTTCTAATCAAATCAACGTCATTGGAGAAGGAGACTGAACACTATTTTATCATGCACTTCCCTTTTTCTCCACGCATGGGTCGATTTTGATCTACCAAGGCTGCTAGTACAGCTGTGGTGTCATCCTAGTTACTTTACAGAATGCTGCCTGGTGTGCAATGATCGTGCAGTTTAATTAAGAAATTGAGAAGACTTGACATGTTATAGATACTGCAGTAGGCTCAGATACAGGTATAAACATAATGCCTCATACCTATTTTCATCTATCATTAAATTAAGTTCATTTATTTGGTCAATTTTATTTTTGGAGATGGGTCACATTTGTCTGAAAAAAAAAGACAAAATGAGCAATTTCTCACCTTATGGTAAAAAAGAAGGAATTCCCAATGCCTTTGTCCAAGGGGGGTGAGGTGTAGCTTTGTTCAAGGTGTGACTGACTTCCTTCCTTCTTCCTTGTCCTGAGTGTTCACCTGCCATTTTTCTCCTCCCCTGCTCCACCCGTGTAGTGAGATACATAAAAATCCTAATACCGTGATACCATATAAAACCATTACATTTTGTTCTCTTTTGCCATTCTCGGATAACCGTGTCATTCTTCATTATGGTACCTCTCTAAGATTTGGAAGGGAAAAGGAAAACATAAGGCATAACAAATTATTCAAATGCCAAAAATACATTTGAGATAATATAGAAACTACTTCCATTACATAGTCTGTCCACCTGAAAGGAGTTTATCATCATTCAACTGTAAAATGTGCTGAGATACATATTGTGGTCACAGTTACAAAAAACAAACAAACTTTCAAGGGAACAAATCAAATGTGTGCTTACAATATTAAAAAATGGTTGATTCAAACACCAATATCAGTCTAGTAAAATCTGGTGCTGGCTGAGCTTTGAACTGAGTATGACAGTACATGATGTGAAATCATTGATCTGTTATTTGTATGATTCTGTAGATCAAAAGGGTATGCATTAAAAACAGTTTTTGTGATATTTAAGTATGTTCCTAGAAGCTCTAATGTTGATTTTCTCTAACCTTAACCCTAAAAAGAACATACACAACATAGGGTGTAAACAGCTTTACATTTCCCATTAAAAGGCAAGATCAAGCTATTTCTCAGAACTAGAATTTTTCTAGAGCTAGAAAAAAAAACACAATTTTTACAGTTTCCTTTTATTGATAATTGCAAGCTGGGTCTTGTACATTATTGACAAAATGAATGAAATGTTGGAGGAAACATATTGAGATGTAGTCCGGAACTGTGCTATCTTAACATTTACACAAACTTTTCAAATGCCAGCCAATGTCTGCATGTGTGTGTGTGTGGACGTGACCTTTCCTCGAACATCATGGAGAAAACATTTAATTCAACTTATATTTCTTAGTGTTGATATATATGTTTTGAGGATGATTTAAAAAGTATTCCCGCAATCATCATGAAAATATTATTACAAACTAAACGACTGAGATGCTTTCACATTTTTCAAGTATTTTTTAAAATTGTTCAATAGAAAAATTCACAATGGCACTAATCGCAAGATGGCTTTCAATTATTTTTCCATCTCATACAAAGCCTGGCAATATTCTTACTTTATTGTGTCACCCATTGACACAACAGCTTCTACATCTGTTCATCAATGGCTCTTCAAATATTTGTAAAAAAATAACTACATGGTGAACAGATGTTAATAGAGGTCAATAAGCCATAAAAGCTAAACAAAAAAAGTAGACCAAGCATGCTTTTCTGTGGAATAGAATTAGGAATGATCGATCTGTTTGCACCAGGTTTTAAAAATCAACACCCTAATAAATAGAGTAAACATTGTGTGGAATGCATAAATTATATCTATGAAGGATTTCTGTAAATGTGATGCACAAGCAGCAACCAAAAGTTTCACACATGACCTTGCTGGTGAAGTATTTCCTTTAGGATAGAGTCTGCATTTTAAAACGTCTGGTGATCCTATCGAAACCTGAACTCATCATCATCTAAGTCTTCTTCAAGGAGGACTGCAGGTCTGCACACAGATCAGTACAGTTTGATCATGCTCTCCCTGGATTTGCCGACCCCGACCCACTTCACTGAAATGAACAATAAAAAAAACGGAAAAAAAGACAAAAAGTTATTTATAGGTTTGCTAAAGGTCAGGACAGTTTGGCTGCAGTCTCTCTATTAAAGGACCAGTGTGTTATATTTAGTGATATCTAGTGGAACAGACCTGGCAGAAAGGGAATATAATACGAATAAGTATGTTTTTATTTTTGTTTAATCCCATGAAAATAAGAATAGTTGTATTTTTGTAACCTTAGAATCAGCCCTATATATCTTCATAGTAGGGGTTGACCAATATGTTTTTTCCCTAGGGCCAATAAAAAGTATCAGTACTACAATGTTTGTACACTGTAGTACTGATACTTTTAATTAAAACAGATCTGAGTGCTTATTCTAATTCTACCACCTTTTAAAAGTTAGCACAGAACCTGTCATTCATAACTAGGTTACTTCATTGATTATTCACTGTGGATTAAAACAGGCCTAAGGTGCATTCCACTTCCATTATGTCTGAAGTCTCTAACAATGATCCAGCACCTTTTTAACAGTTACAGAAAGCTAAGTAGGTGACAGCTTCAGGACACTTCAGTAATGTTACTTTACTCAGATAGTGCTGTGGGCGGGACACAGTTCGAGACCAGCGGTGACTGCAGAGAAAGGCTGCTGCATCAGAGCCAAAGGAGCATGTATTGGCAATTGGATAAAATCAGGGTAAAAATATTGGAATATCAGCTCCACTACCCCTGTTACATAGGGAGCTGGCCCCCCTACCACAGAACCCACCATGTGTCTACTGTTGCCCATAACAGACAAACCAAACACTGGCTCTAGAGACGGCTTTTCACATTTTTTTACAATTTTTGCAGCCACTGTAGGTTCTCCTACTCTCCAGGAAGGAAGTGAAAGGAGGTATTCATCACCACTGTACGTCACTAAATCTTACACACTGGTCTTTTGATGCAACGTGTCTCTTTACAAACCTGGCACTTGAAGGAACTTCTCAATGAAACGGATGTAACTTTGTGCCTGTGGTGGTAGATCCCCGAAGCTCCTAGCTGCCTCAGTGCTGCAGCACCAGCCTGGCAGCGTCTCGTAGTCCACAGAAACCCGTGTCAAAACGTCCATGTTTGCTGAAAAAGAAGATCAATAACCTTGATTGAAATGACATTTTTGCTTACCGATTCATCAGGAGACTACCATCAAACCCGCCCTCTGTATAGCTGTACATCACAACTTAATGGTTCATATGCCAGAATGACAGGTTTAATATTCTGATAAACTGTGAGCAGAGTGTTTCTCTAATTATTTGAAGACTGGTGCACATACAGGAAGCACTTGTAGAAACAAACCTAAATCAGGAAAAAAGCCACTTCATTCAGTTCACTGACCACAAAAATAATAAATATATAAGAGAAATCAGTGTGAACACGCTGGTCAGGTGCAGCTGCAGAGTCATGTGAAGCAGAATGAAAGAAGTTATTTGATCATCCTCTGGTTTATTAGCTCAACAATTCAAATTTTCTCCATTTTGCACTACAAGCAAAGACACACAGAAGATAAATGCAGCTTTAAAATCTGCTGCAAAATGGATTTTTTTTTGAAGATGTTGCATTTCCTGCTAGTATATGCTGACCTTTGTAAAATAAGACATTAGCCAGCATTAAAGCTGCTCATTCACCTGTTACTATAGCAGTAGCAGTAGCTCTGAACACAACAATCCCTTTGTAATAGTAAATAATCTAGTAAATCATTTTAAATAAGAATACTTTTTCTACAATTCAAATGTTAGTGAACTCTGAGTTCAAACATCAGTGTTTTAAATAAACAGTGAATCAAGTAAGAAGGTAAAATGTGACCAAACTTAAATGAGGAACTGAAGTTATCAGATTGTTGAAACAAATCTTATTTTTAAAGCAGCAGTGATATATTAGTCTTACTATGTCACAACTATTGACGGTTAAAGCCTATGTCATTTTACTTCAATAGGAAAACAACAAGTAGATCAATTTAACATCTGAGGGGACAATGACTTACCAGGAAAACTTGGCAGAGTTTTTCCATCAACCTTGTAGGCTATGCCCACTTTAATCTCTGGCAACGTGTCCAAAATGTCCAGTTTTGTCAGGGCAATTCTGCAAAAAGAGGAGGTTGCTCTGATTAACCTGATGGCAGTGTACAGTCAGAGCTTGTGATGAATTTGTATTTTTTTAAACTATAACAGCAAGACCTCCACTAATTACATCAACAAGTTATAAATGTGAAATGGTGTGATGATTCCTTACGCAGAGAAACCGTTGACCATGTGAGCATATCTGACCAAAATCAGGTCCAGCCAACCACACCGCCTCCTCCTGCCTGTCGTCACACCGAACTCTCTCCCTCTGGACTGTAACATGTCTCCAGTTTCCTAAAACACAAAGAGCGCACTGTCAGCTGTAAGGAAAACAACTGTTTGACAAATAAAAACATAGAGACACACATTTACTTCACCCCGTCTGCTATTTTTTCCAACTTTATCTATGTAAGAAAAGTGAGCTGAGTGTGTGTGCCGATTTCCGGTAACTCCCTACACACAGAGACACAGACACAGACACACAGACACACACACAAATATGTGGTAGTCGCCCAGTATGACCACACTCCTCTGCTGTAAACCACTGAGAAGCTCTGCCAGACTATATGGGTATAAAGTGCATAGCTAAAGTGGACGAGTTATGTCCACCATCCTCACAGAGGTTTTTCCCAGCAACCTGATAGATGTGTTTAGTACTTGAATGAACGTGGAGGTCACCAAAGACATTAACAGACTGGCTCCAGTCAAATCCTTCAGTCAGTTTGTTGACAGCCGTTTCTGAAAGAGTGAAGCCCACTGACACTTTTCTCATTAAAGAACCTGGATTACGGGGACTTCAGCAACATGAGATATTACTGCTACTATTCTGTGTTCATGGCTAATCGAGCTCATTAAATACTCAATTCACAAATACAATAATAGTTACAGCTGGGTGCTAAATGAAAACTCACTTTCTGTTCTCACATTATCTTCTATTGAATTTTTTCATGTTAATTTTGAAAGGTTTTTTTAAAGTGAGATTACCTAAATATTGAGTTTGTTTTCAGGTTTACATGTGTAGTATCAGAATTAGGAGAAACCTAAATGTGCATCCAAACAGGTTTAGGTTTCTACAAATCAAATTCAAACATTCTTTCATCGGTTAAATGATGAGATTTCAGTAATATTTTCGTTATATTTCCATTACCACAGTTTTAAAAACAACCACTTTTAATTGCTACATCTGATCTGATGGCACACATCTCATTCATTTCAAAATAATGTTGACTATTTTACAAAATGCTGCCGTGAGTTCCTGAGAAGCCAGCATGAAGAATCTGAAGCTTTAATCACAACATCAATGAAACTTCAGCTTGAAATGATTTATCTCCAGTTAATGGGATCTCACACATTTATGCACACATATCTATACTCACATTGTTCTGCTCTGTTGGGAAAGCACCGACACCCACGCGGGTGGTGTAAGCTTTGACCACACCGTATACTCGGCCGACATATGACGGAGGTACGCCGAGACCGGTGCACACGCCTCCCACGGTGCAGTTAGAAGAGGTCACGAAAGGATACGTCCCTGAGCAGAGAAACATCTGTTACCCCCAGGAAGCAAAAACATCCATCTTTCTTCATCATTCATTCCACAAACCCCTTGCTGCTCACCAAAGTCAATATCCAGGAGAGCAGCATTGGCTCCCTCCACCAGGATTTTCTTACTGGGCCCATTAAGAGCTTGGTGCATGAAGTACACACCATCAGTCACCAGAGGACGCAGTCTCTCTGCATATATCTGAGAAAACAGTCACACCAACACATCTTGTAATTATGTACAATAGTGAGAATGTTATAATATTCAGTAATAAATACCTATGACAACTCTTTCACACTCAATCGTCATTGTTAACTGTAAATGAAAGGGGCAACAGACAAGCCATCACTCTAAATCACTCTTTAGATCACGGCATGAATAATCTTGATTACAGCAGTGTCTCTGCATTATAGTCATATATTTTATATCTATTATCAGCATTACAAAAGTTTAAAAATGATTGTGGCAATATTTTGTTATCACAACAACTACAATGCCAAAAATTAGCCAAAAAATTCTGTAATGTGTTGTTTTGTACATGTCAGTTCTCACCTTCAGCTGTGCCAGTTCACCGTCGATGTCCACATTAAGTTTTGGATACATTGCCAGGAAATGATCTGCCAACATACGAAACCTGAAAAACACAAGGACAACACAGTTTAATAGTCTGAGTAAAACCCTCTGTATGAAAATACTTCTCCACACATCTATTTAACAACATGATACACAGGACAAACAGACTTTAGATATATAATGCTTTCATGAAAGTAGGCGTCAGTTTTCCACTGTGCACAGCCTGTTGTGGCCACCTGCTGGCAGGAGTGATATTACACTTAAAAATAAATCTGCTCATAGGGATTAAAAAAAAAAAAAAAAAACCTATTATGCCCTGATGTCTACAAGGTCAAACCTCAAAATTTACCACAGATGCTTTTTGATTCAACTGGCACATTTAGGAAAGGACAAAACAAGAATGGAAACACAACTACTCTTTCAGTGAGCTGCGCATCACAGCAAAAACCAAAATAAACAAATGAGGACACCGTTTTCATGGTGGCCTGCAGGGCTAATATAGGCATCATGTAAACCTGGCTCAAACCTGGTTAAAAACTTTTGTGTTCCACGTCATCCCCTTCTCTCTCAACATTTCCCTAATTGTACAGTAGGCCTCTTAACTATAAAAGTATCAAAGGCAAAAACACACCAAAAAAATCATCTGCATGGTGAAATAAATCCACCTTCCTGATCGTTCTGTGATTCAAAATGTCTTAAAAGTGAGAAATATTAAGCTTGACATAGAGACTCTAAGGGCTCTATTCTAACTATAGCGCATGGCATGAAGCGTGTGGTGCAAGCTCCTTTGGGGCGTGTCCAAATCCACTTTTGCTATTTTAACGGTGTAAAAATGGTCACTGCGCCAGGTGCATGGTCTAAAAGGGTTGGACTCAAGTCCCCTCATTGATCATAGGCGTGTTTTGGGCGTAACACCAATCAGTGTGTCATCTCCCATTCCCTTTAATATCTAGGCACGCTGTCACCTTGGTGGATTGTTAGTTTGATGGCGGATTTACCATGATTGGTCACATGACTACATTGACAGTTTTTAGGGATGTCCCGATATGACTTTTTCACTTCCGATACGATACCGATATTGTAGCCTTGAGTATTGGCCGATACCGATATCAATACGATACGATATAGGCACGAATCATACATATATTTATTCCTATTTTTTTATTTATTTTGTTGTGTGGAATGTTAGAAAAGGCTTGATAAAGTGATGTTACTGTTACTGTTACTGATGTTGTAGTGATATAACAGAAAACAATAGTCAGCAACAGTAGGTATAGGAAAAACTGACCCATTTATTATTAACCAATTGGTTACATAAATTTTAACCTTCAACATAAGAGTATTACCTCAACAAATCCAATAAAAACAAAATGTTATATTTAAAGTGCAAAATAACCACTGGTTACCAACACAACTGAAGCGAGCCAGAGGCTTGTTGCTTCGCCTTGCTGCTCACGCGAAAATCCTCATGTTCTTTTTTGTGGTGTTTTTTCAAATGTGCGATGAGGTTGGTTGTATTGAACCTTCCCGGTTCTGTCCCTCCACGGGACACTTGCGCCTGACAAATGTTGCATTTAGCTGCAACGTCTTTGTCCGAGTTTACAGTAAAATACTTCCACACAGCCGACATCACTACACCTTGCTGCAGGCACACACGTTGTCGTTGTTGTGATCACGTGGACTGTGCATGCTGGATCAGAGACGCTCTTCTTCCGCGGCCGGCACCAACGTTAATTATGGGGCATTACCACCACCTACTGTGTTGGAGTGTGATCAAACCAGAGTCACCTATTATTATAGAAGTGCTGGAGCGGTAATTGGACAGCTTATATCGGAGCGTTTATATCGGAGTTTTTAGATTCAGTCCGATAAAATCCGATATTCACTTTTTTGGCTGATATCGGACTGATTTCCGATATCAATATCGGATCGGGACATCCCTAACAGTTTTATTGATCATTACTGGATTGACTGATTCTGATACATAGTGGCACATCATTGTGACTTTTTTTAATATGTTGATGTACATCATAATACGAATTCACATTGTGGTTCTTTTATTAGTGATATTTTGCGTGTTTGTGTGCTGCTGTGTGCCTGTGTGTGAGTAACAGGCACAGTGTCTGCACGCTGTGCACCCTCCTATCTAGGAGCATATTAGACTCTTGATGATGCGCCTTTTAACAACAGTGAAATATGCGCCAGTCACTTTACACCTGTTTTTTTTTGGTCAGTAGCGCAATTGCTTTCCTCTGCCTCAAAATAGCAACACGCCACCAATGTACCTGACCACACCTCATTGTGAGATCAACACGCCTATAGGCGCATAGACTGGTGCAAGTGCATTTGCTATTTAGACAACATGGGCGCAGGGCGATAAAATGACAACTGCGCTGGGGGAAACTAACAAAGACACATGCGCCATGCCCGCCATCCGCTGTGCGCCTACTGCAAGGTGGGGCCCTAAATCTCAAAGTCCTATCAGTGCTCTTCATCATTTGATCTAATTTATGGTCATGGAGCATGCAGAGACAATATGAAAATTAAATTACAGAAATAACAAAAAGAACACTTACTTGTCCTCAAAAACCTTGAAATCTGAGACAAGGTCACAGACTCGCAGACCATTCCGAGCAGCTTTGGAGGAGTAGGCAGGACCAATACCCTTTTTAGTTGTTCCCAAACTGAAGCACAAACAAAAACACAAACGTTAATCCTGGTGATTAACGTGTGATCTATTGATTTAATAGAAAATACTTCAGCTTGACAGTTGTTGAACACATAACAAACATTTTAGTAGTACACTTACTTTTTCCCTTCTTGTTGCTGCCGCTGCTGCTCCTGGGTGGCATCAACAGCTTGATGGAAGTTGAACACTAGAGGTGGACAGAGGTGTCTTTCAATAAAACTGCATTTTCTCAATCAAAAAATGACAAAAGTGACAAAACGCTTACTCACCAATGTGGGCACGATCAGAAATCTTCAGTCTGTCTTCCCATCCTTGTAATCCTGCGTGAAATACAACAAATCCCACTTTACATGTTTATACTACAGTGAAAAACTATTGTGCTGAATTTCAGGCTTTTGCACACCAACAATGTGCTAAATAAATGACACGAAAATGCCCAACACACAGCGGTGAATATTCTGCATCAAAACTATTCACGCAGGCAGCGGTACAAATTTGCAACAGCTGATTCTGCTTAGGCTGCTTCTGTGGACAGAGACAGTGAACACAGGTCAGAGATGATGACAGTGTTCATGAATCAATATACTGATTCATTGGTTTTATTTTGCTACCAACCATAGTGAGTGAGCCTGGCTGCCTGCAGTCAAACAGGTGGACTCACATACAGACTGGAAGCTGATTAATCGATGTAGATGTAGAAAATAACACATAAAGCGGGACAGTCAAACCTTCACAATCAACAGCTGTCTGAGCAGATTACACTTTGTGATTGGTTGTTGCCTTTATTCACTGTGTGAAAACACAAACTGTGTCCCAGAAGAAAAAAAAACATCACTTTTTCGCTGTGTAATATTTGTATTCTGTGTGAAAGTACTCATGATAAAAACAACAGCTTGAAAAACTATATTAACATACAAATGAATTGAAAGAAGAACAGTGTGTAAAGACTTCGGCTCAGCAGGGATAACAACATCCTGTAGGCTTCCTGTTTTAAGGGAAACATCTGTTTTTGAAGCCAAGGTTAAAGGTTAGTGTAAAACAAATCATTACTTTGATCTTTTTTTCTAGCCAGACTACTGAACTAAACTACACGCCAACTGTGGAATGTCAAAATGTAGCTCTCATTCTTAGGAAACTTTACCTTTGCCTTTCTGCAGGTTCTTCTCAGCCTCCTCAAACAGACCAGGTAGATGTATCACCACTCCGTTGCCTGTAATGTAAAAAAAAAAAGACAAATGACACAATTGCTCCATTTTCAACTACTCAACATATTTCTAGTAACAAACAAATTATGTTTTATTTGTACAGTGCAGATCATCCCTGCAGCTTCTTTAAAATCATCCAACTAAAGAAAAAGCAACCACAAGTGGAATTACTTCAAATTAAATGGTGATTAACAAACCAGAGTAATGTAGTAAACTGAGATATTTAGACACTGGATGGATGTACAACTGTAGTTAAATTGACAGTTTACTTTTATTTACCTTTGGTTAACCTTTAGTTTCCATTATGTAACAATGTATGGTAACTGTTTGTGTTTTACTCTCTGTATGTAGTCTTTGCCCTATGTATTGAGTGCTCCTATGTGTACATACAAGTACTCTACAGTTGACCTAGTTAAAACTGATGCAGTCTAACACAACAGCCCTACATGCAGGTTATAATGTTTTTGATGGAACTGTTTTCAGAGAGGTGTTGATTCAACTTTTTGAATGCTTTACTTTGTAATGTTGTTGAACTGTATACCAAAAACTGTCTCTAACACTTAATCTACACTCATTGATGTAAATGGGTAGACAAGCATAAAGACGAACGACCCAAGAAGTCAGTTTCCATACAGTCTGAACATTAAAAACTTCATGAATGTAGTATTTATTGCTGTTGTGCCTGATAGACTGGGAACAGATAACTGATAAGGCTGTCTGCGGTGGTTCTTGATGTTTACCCTGACTATGGTCATATACTGGTGTTTTATCCTTTATCCTGCCGCCAAGTCTTTCATCTTTCTAAATAAAAACATTGGGATTATTTTGTACCGATAAAGGAGACAGCCTTCTTGTTGAGCACTCCACTGGGCAGCAGGTGGAAGTCATACTCCACCGAGTCCACAACCACTGTGTGACCTGCATTGTTGCCTCCCTGCAAAACAGTTCAAAACATTCAACTTATAACACAACACTGAGGGTTTATTAACACCAACAACTTTGCTGAGGACAGTCACAGTGTCACGCTCTTGTATAACATTTCAGCCTGGGTTTTAGTGTACACACACAAGGGGCAAGTAATTTAGCTGATGTAAAAACTGCTTGTCCACCTTGGTCAAAAAGGCCTACAAGACTTTTATGTTTTCCAAAAGAATCCTTTCTGATTCCCAAGAAATTCTAAAACTTTAAAAGGAAGAAGTTTGGGTTCTTTTAGGATTTTCTCAGTCCTACTGGAAATCAGTTTTTCCATCAGGAGGTAGAGGTGGAGCAGGTCATCCATAAATCAGGAGGTTGGTGGTTCAATCGCATGCTTGTTCACTCAATCCATGCTCCTGGGTGATTCAATCGCATGCTTGTTCACCCAATCGCATGCTCCTGGGTGAACAAGCACAGAAATATTATGGGGCACTCTGGATAGGACGCCCTGCATCTCTCCTGATGGGCAGGTTGGCACTTTGCAGCCTCTGCCATCCCTATATGAATGTGTGAATGTGTGAATGTGGCATGTGCTGTAAAGCCCTTTAAGCAATAGATAAGACTAGAAAGTATAAAATAAATAGTCCTTTTACCGTTCTATAGGTTCTGATATACATCTCTAATTACACTATATGACTTTATTCTCTTTATAAGGAAAAACACGCCTTTTATTGATTTTCACAGGAACTATCAAGAGGATCGTTATTGCCGCTGGCTTCCGCAACAACATACTTAAAACAAATCCACATTTGTGCTGAAAGTGTTAAGAGGAAGAGGAACAGCTGTGTTGTCTGAGCCTTATATAACCGCTCACTCCATAGATACGGGTATCTGTGTGTGTGTGTGTGTGTGTGTGTGTGTGTGGAGGTCATTAGCTGGATTCGGGGCTCATTTCTAAACCTCACTACGTTATTTAATCACTAAATAAACATTTTCTAAGCTATCATAGCTGGCACCAAACCTCACCGAGCTTCTTTAACGTTACATCCGGGAGGTCAGACAAGGTTGTTGACGTAGCAGCAACTCGTGAATATTTAACGGTAGCTAGCTAACGATAAACGGTAACAGCCTCGGTGATGGTTAATAACAGCGACATTGTGTGAAACGGTCGGCTTGGATGTAAAAAAGTGAAGATAAATTAACGGAACAGTTCAGTACCTGACACCTGCATACAATATCCGCATCCATAGCGAGCAAGTCCACAACTTTCCCCTTGCCTTCGTCGCCCCACTGCGCTCCGAGCACGACGGTCACTAAGTTCGGTGGCTCCTTCGGTACACGGACGGGACAGTCCGACGAGATGCTCTCCCGCAGCCGCTTAACGACCGGCTCCCCGTTCACGGAGACGGTTTCGCGTCCGTTAAGGTTAGCCATAGTGCTCTCGGATGCCATGCTGTCCTCTCTAAACCGGAATATCGTTTTACCGCGTTTTGTTTCACGGGAAGTGTAGTTAGTCGCTATTGCCGATAGATGACAGTGTTGCGTCTTTAGAGAAATCACAAAACACTACAATGTCAATTCAGAGCTCAGTACCGCGTTATACAGGGCTCGACCTGTTGTTTTTTTTGGGTAACTATGTTTTAAGGTGTATATAATATAGTCTACTTTGACGAATAATAATTAATAATTTTCCACAGAAAAATCAACTATCTTGTTAAAATCTAATCTTGTTAAATCCTACTTCACTGTAAAGTGAATCTCAGTGGATGTGCACTGGAGGCTTCAGGTTTCCACATCACACTTGCGTAAACTGACTTCAATTTGACAATGTGTAACTCACTATTGATTTTTTTACGAAGGGCTTACATGGCTATTTTTGAGAGTTACACATTGAAATAGGTAGTCTTTTCTTTGTCTTTTTTCTCATTTTCATTATCATTTTTTGGTGGGTAGCTTAATTTAATGTGGGATTTTATGTAGGATAGGCATTGTAATAGTAATTTCAACTCCTTTGTAAAATACCCAACCTCCCACCTTCTCACCAAGCTATCAGACCTTTAAATTCCTTTGCATTTCTACTACCTGAGACACCCATTCAAACCCTTGTGTATTTTAAATTGTGCTGTCTAGACCTTGTAATTGTAAATTCAGTTCCTTTGCATTTCTACTACCTGAGACACCCATTCAAACCTTGTGTATTTTAAATTAGGTTGTCTATACCTCTTAATTTCACACTTCAGGGGGTCAGTGCCGATACCTGCGAAAGACAAAAGAGTGGGACTGACCCCACAGCAGACAAAGGATGTTAAACACACCCCAGAGGTGGGCCTTTCCCTCAGGTATAAATGTTCAAGTTTCCCCATGCTCGGAGTCTTTCTTCATTCAGAACCGCTTGCATGTTTTGTTGATTGACCTTTTCTTTGCAAAGAAAACCTTGTCGGCCGGTAGAAGTCTCTATTCCATTCTTCACCAAGAGCACAGAATTTCCACGACGGCATATATAAGCATTATGCTTCTGTCCATACCTTTTCAGTCATTAACATCATACATTAATTACTTTATGCTGTTATTTAGAATCTATATAGCCTACTTATACTACTGTAGTAAAGTACTTTTCTGTTTGGTGTGTTGTGATGACTGAATAAACACGACTACTACAAATATTGGTCGAGAATTGGCTCCAAACTAGTTGTGATCTCACAAATCCTGTTAATGGGTTTGCCCCTTAAAACTGGATTTTGAAATAGCACAGAGAAACTTTACACTTTCAGCAGATCAATGTGAAAATAGCCTCCTAGTGTTGAACTCTGCACAATATACAGTGCCTATAAAGTATCCCCCCCCCCCCCCCCTATGTGTTTTCCCCTTTTATAAATTGAATCATGGTCAATATAATTTGGCTTTTAAAAGAATAATTTACAAAAAATAACTCTTTAATGGCAAAGTGAAAACAGATTTCTACAAAGTATAGTGATTGCATAAATATTCACCCCCTTTAAAGTGATTGGCCTAATTCAATGGAGATGGAGAAAAATGGAGATGACCTGAGTGGAGTGAATGTGTCCCAAGTGATTGTGGTATGAAGACACCTGTGTCTGGAAGGTCCAGTCACTGGTTAATCAGTGTTCCTGCTAGAATTACACCATGAAGACAAAAGAACACTCCAAGAAAAGGTTATTGAAAAGTAGTGAGGGGATAGATACAAAACATTTCGAAGTCACTGGACATCCCCTGCAGTTCAGTTAAATCCATCATTAAGAAATGTAAGGAATATGGCACATGTGTAAATCTGCCTAGAGCAGACCGTACTCACAAACTGAGGGACTGTGCAAGAAGGAGACCAGTGAGGGAGGCCAGCAAGACATCTGTAACCTCTCTGAAGGAGTTAAAAGCTTCAGCAGCTGAGGTGGGAGAGACTCTGCATACAACAACTGTTGCTTTATGGGAGAGTGGCAAAGAGAAAGCCACTGTCGAAGAAAACTCATGATAAATCTCGACTAGAGTTCACCCAAAGGCATGTGGGAGACTCCAAGGTCAACTGAAAGAGGGTTCTTTGGTCTGATGAGACCAAAATGGAGATTTTTGGCATCAGACTAGACACTATGTTGGCAGACACCAAACACTGCACATCAGTACAAACACACCATCCCCACCGTGAAGCATGGTGGTGGCAGCATCAAGTTGTGGGGATGCTTCACAGCTGCAAGACCTGGAAGGCTTGTAAAGGTAGAGGGTAAAATGAATACTGCAAAATATAGGGAAATCCTGGAGGACAATCTGATTCAGTCTGCAAGAGAACTGCAACTTGGGAGAAGATTTATTTTCCAGCAAGACAATGACACGAAGCATACAGCAAAAGCTACACAGAAATGGTTTAAAGACAACCAGGTGAATGTTCTGGAAGGGCTGAGTCAAAGCCCAAGTCAAAACCTCAATTCAATAGGGAATTTGTGGCTGAACTTAAAAAGAGCTGTTCACGCCCGCAACCTGACAGAGTTTGAGCAGTTTTGCAAAGAAGAATGGAGTAAAACTGCAGTGTCCAGATGTGCAAGCCTGATTGAGACCTATCCACATAGACTCTGATTGCGGCCAAAGGTGCATCTACTAAATACTGACTTGAAGGGGTGGATATTTATGCATTTATTCTAATTAATTGACATTACTTTGTAGAAATCTGTCACTTTGACATTAAAGCAATTAAAAGGGAAAACATCCAAGGGGGTGAATACTTTTTATAGGCACTGTATCTTTATGCACAGTGAAGCTCAAATATCCTACTGGAGGAACTAGAAGAACAACACATTTTTGAGGGGGGGGGGGGGACTTAAAAGACCTGAGTGAAAAGACATCAGAGAGTACAAGAATATAATGTGATTCACTCTACTTCAATCAGAAGTAATGGATTCGCTCATAAACGAGTGTCTGCTCTGATGAGTAAATAGTCCACTGAGATACACAATGGAAAGCAGAGCTATCATCCTTGAAAAGAAGTTCCTCAAACAGCATATTACATTAAGATGTTCATTGACGATTTAGGACTGACTGACTAATTGACAGATGAGTAAAAGATTAACTATATTTGCATTGTGATGGCCCTTCCCATTGCATGTTTGCTCTGCTCTGCTGCCTGTTTTGTAGACACTGTTATGTAGGTGGCAGGTGGAACTGGGAAGGTCGCCTGCTCTTACCTGCCTATCTGGGCTGGGCTTCCAAGAACACATAAAAGCACTGCCATTTTCTCTCTCTTTCTCAGCCTTCTGCCTTTGTTTGGTTTGTTGCACCAGCCAACACGCTTCACACCATATTTTCACTCATCCATACACTGTTAACACAACTGACGTCTCTACACACACACTCACTAGTTAGTTAATATGTTTATTTTTTGTTTGAGTTGGACCAATGTCAATCTTTATCAAACTTTATTTATTTAGCACCAAGTCACAACAAGTCATCTCAAGGCATCTCAATGTATCTATCCGTGTGGCCTCCCTTCCCACTGTACATATAGAGGAGGCACAAACAATATACCATGTTTAATATTTTGATATTTGTTTACATTTTTACATATAATTTTTGAGTTCACATCCATTGCTTTATATCTACCAGACAATATGTGGACAAGGGAAACTGCCTCGGTTTAGAATCTATTAACTGGTTTGTTGTTATTTGATGAAAAGCACATTTTAGAGGTCATTTACACAGTTTAAGCATCAATTAAAATGATTGAGGCCCAAAGTAGGTGTTTTATCATTATATCATCATCAATATTAATGGTGCCGTCCTGGAAATGGGTCCTTTGTCAAAATTTAGTCTTAAAGAGTGATATGAATTCATAGTGAAGGTTTCAGGTTTGTTGCCTTTGAGCCAACACCCTATACTGATCTCATACTGCAACGTGTGCATCAAGGTGATCTTATTGACCACTAGGTGGCAGCAAAGGAAACATTTTCATCACATACGTTGTCCTTGAAAGGCCCCTGTCATTTCAGGCAACACTGTGCTTAACAGGTACATATCCCAAAACAGATTTGCATTTAATCAAAACCCTGCAAACAAGCTGACACTGAGCGGGATCAAATAATGTTCCAGTGCCTGGCTGCTGGTAGATTCTGTATCACAAGTCTTCACATCTGTCTCATCCTATTATTTGTTTCAGATACAGTGCAGCCTACTTGCAATGACTCTGCTTCATTGCTTGAATCTTGTCTCTTTTTGTACAACTGTTGTATTTTTGTAGTCATTTGTAGTTTTAGTCATTTGTGTTTTTGCAGTGTAATATTATGTTCACCTAACTCGATGGGGTGTTTGCGTGATCTTTGCTTTGACTCACTGTGGCTAAAAGTCGTCACCTCCATCCCTTAATCCAATGAAGAAGATATTCAGAGTGGAGGACTGCACAGGTCACTCAGGTCAGATCACTGGATTGATCCTTCAAACAGTGACCTGACACAGTGGTAAAGCTCGAATGAGACGTGTAAATGTCTTATGCTTGAATAAAAAAAAGATATCTCCTCTTAATTATTTTATCGATGATCAAATAAGCAGAATAACTGCACCTCCACTGAGGCAACACATATCAGATTAAAGATATGTTGCATTTAAACAAACTCTATTTTGTCATTATTAATGCTCAGTAACATTTAAGAGTCCAGTGAACAAGTGACTTAGCAAAGTGGTGAATGGTGAATTATTAATAGAACAGAATGTAAAAGTGAAATTTGGTTGGCTGTTATCAGTCATTCTTGTTTAATGATGATCTGGTAAACAGTAGATTTGTTTGCAAACTGGATTTCAATTAAGAGCATGTGGCATATTGCCACATCTTTGTCAGTTTCCATTTTGAAAAACGGTTAGGTTTGGTTTTATTTTTATAGTTATTTATGTGCAATATCATGTGAAATAAAACCAATGGATATTGAATTTATGCCCTCTAAAGTGTTCAGTAGATGTAGTGGATCGTTTCAACCTGTCTCTATGAGGCTGAAACAGTTGGTGACAATGGCATCAGGACTTCCTTACCACCCTCAGCTTTCACTTTTAAAATTAGTTAGTACTGCAGCATGAGATGTATAAATGAGCAGCTTTATCTTTGCTATTCCTATAATGATCCTGTACTTAATACTATACCTTAATTATGTTTGTGTCAACACTCTCACTCACGCTTATATAATTTTTTTTATGCACACAGAGGGTAGGTTAAGTATTAAACACACTGTAGAGGCAAATTTTGGCAACACATTCATTTTATTCAGATGAGCAAACTCATGTATGCACAGAACAACACAGTCAGACTTTATTCATTATAAAAAAGATCCATCAAAAACAATCAGGATTATTTCAAAAGCCCCGAAAGTCGCTGTTTGCTCATTGATGCACCAGCTGTCGACACATGCATGAAACCAAAAAAATCTTCTTGTTGTTATTTGCACACGTTCATGGGGACAAACAGCAGTGGCCTACAGAACTGACAGGCAGATGTTACAATTACTGGCTGTCAATTCATAGGTCATCACCTTGTGCCCCATTGCTCTCCAGCTACTTCAACATTTAAAAAAAATAAAATGATTTAACAGTGAGCTTCATGATCTCTCCGCAAGTGACAAAAGAGTTAAAAAGAAAAGGCTTCATGTTGCATTTGGTGGCTCTCTGCAGGTAACAGCGCCTCCACTGGAACAGCCACAGCTTCCACATGGAGTTGCTGTTACATCCAGCAAGCACCATCACTGACTGCAAAGTGTCGCTTTTCCAGGTGTTCTCCAAGTCAGTCATGTTACAAATGAAGAAACTTGTGACAAAATCTCACCTCTAGTTCCCTCAAGGCGGTCGAGTGCCGGTGTGGAAATAAACCTGAGATGAAAGTAAGACAGAAAGAGGACAAAAGGAGCACAGGAAAGCACCAAGGTTAACTAAGGATCTGGACTGGGAGGCAGCTGCTTTAGTACATGAGGAGTCTCCATTCACAAGTGACTTTGACCTGGCAATTTCCTCCTCCCAGTTTTATTGCCTAAAGTAGACACCATCATTGCTTACACTCCTCCAACAGCATGGCCAAAGGGCCAAAGCCAGTATAGATAACACAGATTTTATGGTAGCTATCAACATGAGGCCGCTTTTCAATATGAGAATATATGGGTGTGTCTGACCAGCGTAGCTTTGGGCCTGACATTTCCTACTTACACTGAGTCTTCATAATTACTAAAAGGCTGGCTTAATTGTTGTTCAATATTTAAACTGATTTAAATCAGTTTGGACCAAATTGAGATTTTTTTCTCCTACAAATTCTGTAGTAACTGTTTTCTTTTTCACCCTGTCTTGCTCAGCTTGTACAGTGGTATCTCTGTGTAGACTTTGCCTTGCAATAAAACTCCTCCACCTATGACTCTAGCAAAAAAACAGAACAATAAAGCAATTAAATGATTAGCTGCTCTGTTAGGCCGTCTATGCTCATACTTGGTCGTTATTTTACTCTATTGAATAGACCAATAAGACTGCATCTATTGCTTTCTGCTTCTTCGAAGAAAGAAATACATTATTACAAAATGACTAGAATTACAACTTACATTATCCTGCCAAAAAAAGACTAATAATACTATCAGCCTACCAAACTTCAGACTTCTTTTTTAAAACATCAGAAAAGAGCAAAGTAAAATTAAAAAGGGTTAGGGTTTGAAAGTAGAATATGAAAGTAAGAACGATTTTGTCCAAGAAAACATACTTTCTCCCTCAATATGGACCTTTTTAAATATAATTTTAGTTTTTTTTTATGGTGAAAATAGGTTTTTGCTTTTGTCAGGTATTCTTTAAAATAAAATCCTGTAGAGTTCACAAAATACAGTCTTCAGTTTTGGACATGAGCTGTACTCACCTTTAGATGCAACATGGCCCGGTGGCTTTCAAAGGACGAGGCCAAAGGTTTGAAGAACGGCAGGGTGTCGTGACACAGGAAGCTGGGCTGGAGCAGCAGAAGAGAGAAAGGGAGGGAAATACAATACAGAAAAGCAGAAACACACAGCAGGCAGGACCGAGACAGGTGAAGAGTGACAGGGAGAGGATGAAGCACACTTAGAGAAGAGCATTTTGATGTTAAGGTGAGCAATGACAGCAGAGCAATGGCAGCAAGGCAGAGCAGCCAGTTTAAGAGATCAGGAGTTGTTGGAAGGTTAATTATTACACTCGCAGTCAATATTTAACAGGCCGAGCGCCCTGCCCCTCAGTCCAACATCCTGATTCCACACTGACTGACACAGAGGGTAGGGCCAGCGTCAAGCACATCTCTTTTGTCCACAATACAAAATATGTAACGCCTCACATGGCCTGCAGATTAAAAAAAAACCTCTGCAAGAAGTGCTTTTTCTGTGATTTGAAAAACTTAAACTGATTTGCTGTGTTATAATTCATAAGGCTTTTACGTATTAATTGAGTTCATATTGTAAAAAAGCTACCTATCTACCCACCAAAATAGGCGTGACAAAATATGATTAACCACACTCCCTCTGCTTTTTTTGTGTTTTAGCTGTCTATAGCATGTGAGTTCAATCTACATTTACTGCTGCATTCATCTTTCTTACGCAGGCAAACACCTACGCACAATTACTGGAATGGGCAGATATGAAAGTCAGTAGGTATGAAGCAATAGTACAGGAGGAAGCAGGGCTATAGTCACGGAGCAAGAGTGAACGACAGCACAATAAAAGTCAGATTGAATGGTTTGTTAAAGATTGGTAGAGCGGAGGAGGATGCAGGAAGAACTTTGATGCATGCAAATTATTAATAATTCAACAAATAGTGTTTATGATAAGTACACCTGGAGCAAAACAGCTTCTTTATCATTTAATACAGGACGTGTGAAGTCATAGTATATGACCCTGAATGATAAACTCTTGTCATTTTTTAACTCGTAGGGGAGACTGTAAAACAACAAGAGACATGTGACACAAAATGCTGGCAATAAACTGTTTTACAATTATATTAACACTTTTACTGTTTTGCACAGTTTTAAAGGAGCTCCTATCTCTTGCCATCAGTTGATTATATTTCACTCACACGCACCTTGCATTTCTGGATCTCACTCTTTTCTGCTGTTAATTAAATATAAAATAAGTATCTTTCCTCTCTGATCTGCTAGAGGAGTGCCTGCAAATGAAGAGATAAGCTATCTGGTGATCTAAAAGGGGCAAAAGTCTTTTAAGTCATATAAACAGATTCATTATGAAACAGAATGTATATCAGCAGAAAAAGGTAACCTGTTTTTCCGTCTTCATGATAAGGTTTGGTCATAAGGCTTACTGTTTTCACTCCCTCACTTCACACCTGCAGCACACGCTATTTAACATAGTATAATACTGTGTGTGTTGAAATATAGATCTTTTTCTTCAAAGTCAGAGCATTTTCACATGTTCTGCCTCCTCTTTCGTTCATATACTTGGGCTATCTTATCTCAGAAGTTCAAGGGATTGGTATGCCAGAGTGCAGAGTCCAGTGTCTTTAAGAGAGAGAATATGTGCACAGCATTAATCTGCCACACAGATAAAGTCGTTTCTTATGCCTTTGAATTGACAGTGCCTAAGGTCACAATAATTTCAGCTGCAATATAGATCAGATAACGACATCAATCTGCTGAGCATGAAATCATTTCGTGCAAAGATCACAAACAGTCCTCAAATCTTAACTTTGGTTGATCCTGTCACAGGACAAGCTCATTTCAGAAATGATTTACTCAATAAGAATAGATTAACCTCTTTTAATGGACAAATTGTTCCATTTTCTGAGTGCAATTAATTCATTTAACATTTCAGTCAATTTTGTATTGTGTCAGCCACTTATTTGTGTTTAAATTTAGAGTTTTGTGCAAAGGGTCACTCACATGTTGCAATCCCCTACATAACTTTATCTCTATGACACATTACTATTATGCACTTTACCTTTTACACTTTATTTTTCCTCATAGGTTTGCTGTATTGTGGTCCAGCTGTGCCAAACTGAACTGAACATGGGATTAAGGGAAAAAAAGGTTGAGACGTGTTTTCAAACATACTGAAAATCCAGAGAAATCAAGTGGTGTAAGTGATCATATCTGAGTCACTCATCCACATTTCCAGGTCACAGACAGGTTGGCACCACCAGGTAGGCTAGCTGTAGGTCCTATTTGAAAGCACAATGTTCAACAATAAAAACAGTATAATGTTAATGATGTTATTCATGTTAGCTGTATTTTTTATTAGGCCTGAAATATGAACCTTTACCATTTTTGCACCATTTCGATTTCACACTGTTTCTGTCCAACAGTGTTCAGCCTGCAGAGCTTATATTTCTTTTTCAATGGCTCCATGCTGTGTGGAGCCCCAAGTTTGACCAAATGTAGTTAACTTTTTATCAGATGAGTCAGAAATGTAACTGAATACTTCAATAAATGATAGTGTTAGATAAATCATTAAAATGTAGACTTATAAACACATTTTCCTTTAAACTCCAGTCAGTTTTTTCACCTTTGCCATTCATCCGTTGATATCTCAATTGACCTTTTCCTCTATTTTGATCATTGTACTTGATAATAAAAGGCATTAAAGATGAAGTAATGATGATTATGAAGACAGACGTGTGGTATCTGTTATACTTTTCCCGTAACGGGGTCAGCCCTATGTTCCCAGAGCTGTATGTTCCCCCATTCCTAAGAAATGTTCCTCCCATCAAATTAGGCTTTATGTTTCCTCAGTCCTACATTCCCACAGCACACATATGGCCATTCCCTAATGCACATAACGTATTGTTGTTTTTCATCTATGAAAATGTGTGAAAGACAGGTGATATTCTTTATTTTATTGTTAAACTGGGGGAACATAGGGCTGTGGGAATATAGACACACTCCCTCAAGTAATTTAGCTAGCTAACTTTTTTAGTGTTAGCTTGTAAACTAAAATGTTTTATCTCAGTCCAAGAGTTCATACAGTGATGCTACAGCAGTGTGCAGTAAAAGTATAGAGTCATAAACGGTACATACAAATGATGGTTTAGTTATGAGGGACGTTAGCTTCAGCATGGAAACATAAGCTAGCTGAAAAGGTTGGTGCTGCTCAGTGTGTTTAAAGTTAAGCTAGCTAGTCATGCCGTCCTATCTACACTGACGACTATGTATATGTATTTTAGCTACAAATTTTGAAGTTCAAAATTTGAAGCTATGTTTGCTGGATGTTTGTTATTCAGTGCACAGATATTGACATCTACTAATGACCTGTGTGTTGATACTGTGAGGTTCAGACATTTGTGAACCAAAATAAGAAAAATAGGAAGAATAGAGCATTAAATATAAGGTTGCAGCATAAAATAATGATTTGATTTGCTTTAAAATCATTAAAAGGACATGTAAATCAATGTAAAGTGCTTTAAAAGAGCTCAATCATAAGCACAGGAGAACAGACGTGTTTTTAATCTGGATTTAAAAATGTTCACAGTTGGGGCTGATTTCAGTTCTGCTGGTAGTTTGTTCCAGTTGTGTGCAGCATAACAGCTAAAAGCTGCTTCACCATGTTTAGTTTGAACTCTGGGCTCAACTATCTGACCTGAGTCAGTAGATCTCAGAGCTCTACTGGGTTTATATTCTACTAACATGTCATTCATGTATTCTGGACCTAAACCATTCAGTGATTTGTAGACCAGACAAGAACTTTAAAATCTATTCTATAGCTGACTGGGAGCCAGTGTAAAGACTTTAGAACTGACTGGGAGTCAGTGTAAAGACTTTAGAAATGGAGTAATGTGCTCTGATCTCTTTGTTCTGGTTAAAACTCGAGCTGCAGCGTTCTGAATGAGCTGCAGCTGTTTAATGCTTTTTTGTGGGAGTCCAGTCAGAAGACCGTTACAGTAGTCGAGTCTATTTGAGATGAAAGCATGAATCAACTTCTCCTGGTCTGTTTGAGACATAAAACCCTTCACTCTGGATATGTTCTTAAGCTGATAGAAGGCTGTTTTGGTGATTGATTTGATGTGACTGCTGAAGGTCAGATCTGAGTCTATCAGCACGCCAAGGTTTCGGACTTGGTCCCTAGTTATTGGAGAGAGAGTGACTCCAGATGTTTACTGACAGCAATCCTCTTCTCTTTATTGCCAAAAACAATGACCTCAGTTTTGTCCTGATTTAATTGAAGGACATTTTAGTTCATCCAATTTGTTACTTGAAACTAAAAGTTATGTACAGGCTTCTTGATCATCTCATTGTGTGTTCCAGTAATTCATTCGATACTATTCACAGTCCTTTTATGACCCTCTACAGAAAAACTGTGTTTTAGAATTGATACAGTAGATAGATAGATAGATTTTATTATCACAGACATATACCTGCCACCATACATATATCCATTTTTCACAGTTACAATCTCTTGTTTCTTTTCAACAGCTACTTTCAAGTTACAGTAACACAACAGTTTAGTCACATATAAAACAGACTGAAACAGGACAAAACAAACAAAGACACCTAATGTAAACCCCCCCCCCCCCCCCCCCCAAAAAAAAAAAAATAAGCACCATGCTCTGTGCTGACTAAGATTCCTCTCTGATGGGAGTGCAGCCAGAGAAAAAACTGTTCTGAAGCTATTTTAATCTTTCATTTGCACTCTATGTCATTTTAATGATTATAAAGCTAATCATTATTTTATGCTGCAATCTTATATTTAATGCTCTACTCTAGTATTTTATTTCTCTCTTTCTATTTTTCTGTACTTTGTTTTTATTATTATTAATGTGTGTGTGTGTGTGTGTGTGTGTGTTTGTTTTAATGTTTCTCAAATGACATGTTTTTCTGTTTTATGTAAAGCACATTGAGTTGCCATTGTGTATGAAATGCACTATATAAATAAAACTGCCTTGCCTTGCCAAAATCTGTAAACTCAAAATTTGAAGCTATGTTTGCTGGATATTTGTTATTCAGTGCACAGATATTGACATCTACAGTAAAAAAATAACCTTTTTGACTTGATTTTATTATTCTAATGTATTCTTGAAAACATAATAAACCATCAAAATTGGTTCTTTAATTTTAACTTTCAGTACACAGCCTGCTAATGTCCAGTACTGCATATTTGCACAATTTAAAATATACACAGGGGCACACACCTGCAAACATCTCCTTAACTGTCATAACTATTGAGGACACTGGAACTTTAATCTTCAGTCTTTTATTTGAATCTAATCTACGTACATATAACTTTAGCTTCTCTTTTGAATCTTATCTTAATCTTATTTCATCTGTCTGCAAATACAATTATCAGCTGTGTCCCTTATCTTAAAACCTTGCCACTGAAGACACTGATTCCCAGGAAGCTGTAAAATAAATATGAATGAATGAAATCAACAAAACAACTAACTAAAGCAATCTCATGCAAGTAGTTATGACACAAACTGAAAGACACAGGAATAGCATAACAAATATAGTTTTTTTTTTTACCCTGTGCTAATATTGGATAGTGGATTGACTCAGAAAGATATAACGAAAATAGAGTCAGTTGATAATCAGAAGTTATTCATTTGAAACTCGTTTAAACATTTATATTCACAGCAAGCTATAGACCCACTGTGAAATGTAATAATCGTTAAATCATGTATTAAACAAATTAAAAATCTCAAAGACTTTTCTCCTCCCTGCATGCAAATGAGAATAGCATTAAACATCAGTGAGGATCATACTTTCATCTCTGCTTCCACTCAAAGATCTCCTCATTACTGAAGTTGGATATGAAAATGTGAGTCTTGAAGAAAACTAAAAGAGTTTAAACCTGTTGAACTTTGCTTAGACTGGTAGTATTGGATACAGAGAGGCTCACTAATCACCTACGAGCTGTTATACAGACTTTTATACTATAGTTAGACAGTTTTTAGTATTGAAACACCTGCTGACAAATACTGAGGATTTTCAACAGGCCTTATAAAATGTGTCTGACCTCTAGCGCCCTCTATGGGTGACCAGATCACATAGCAAAAAAAGCAACACTGAAAAGTCATTTTTTTAATCATTCAGTATTCATCTCAGCACTCTTCACACTTGTTTGCATTTTATTTACAGTTCACAGAAAGAGTTTCACCTGTATAGTCATTTCTTGTATATCCTGTGTGTGAATACATGAGTCATAAAACCGAGATCAGATTCCTTGTAAGCATAATCATACCTGGCTAATAAAGACTCTTCTGATTCTGGTGAGTGAAGCTGCATTATCATTGTACAAAGTTTCTTTCATGCCTGAAAGCGACAGCTGGCAGTGTCCATGCTTTTACACTCTGATTCCATCATTGCAGCGCAGGATAACATGAGGCGACGGTGTGATGATAGGTGGAAATGAAAACTAAACCCTGTGTTGTCTTTTGCTGGAAAAATAATCCACACACTGCGATTAGCTGCTGTCACTATAAATGCAACATTTTAGTCAGATAGACTTCATCAAGCATTAACTACTTGTCGTTTCCTCTCTGCTTTGGTTTTATGTGCATCCAGAATAGAAAAAAAAGCAAAATATATAGACATGAACCTTCTCTATACTAAATACATATACTGTATTATCACACATTTCTCATGCTTCTTCATCTTCTGTTGTAGTTATGTGATTACATTACCTATAATTCACTGCGATCAATATCCATGTGCCTGTGTGAAGCCAGCTCACCCACAGACAGCTAAACTTAATTGAACATGCTTTGTGGTTCAGGTCTCTCAGGTCCATCACAAAAGCTCTGGTAGACCAAACATCATAAGCAATAACACTGTAATATTACAACTTTCACTATTTCCTCTTATCCTCTTGTTTCTGTTGCCTTTTCTTAAAGTCCTGAACAAAGCCTTTGTCTCACCTTTGTATTTCTCTCCCTTCATGTTCTCTATTGATACATTCTTTTTTACATCTATTTATCATAATCTCTACTTTACTTTTTATCAGGTGAAAATGTTTGGGGAGTTAAGGAGAGGAACACCTTGTGAGAACTTTAATTGCTGAATCACTGCCAGTAATTAAAAACCTGATCAATATGTTGTGACTGGACTTTAAAACAATGACTTGTTTGTTGTGTTTCTGAGGATGTTTCCCTGCTGACTCAGTTTTGGAAATTGTGTGTATAAGGCATGGTGGACTCAGGAGACCCACCAGGCAGATCAAGGGCACTAAAGATTTTCTCTCACCTGCCCTCAGAGAACTTTTGATAGGAGCAGGACAAACAAACTGAATAAAATCCAAAACATCCTGAAGATGCTGCTGTCACTTGGGCACACTCAGTTACCTGCATTTATGTTGGTCGATAAGTAACGAGAGTCTAAAGCAGAGAAATACTAAAGATGTTTGTGATGATATAGAATGTGTCTGCATTATTTAGATCAATTCAAGAGTGAAATATGCCACTCAGTACATATCATCCTCAAAAACATTTTTTTATATTGTTTTATGTATATTGTCTGTTGTATTTGGGTGTAATAAGCCACTGGGGACACACCATGTTGTTGTATTCCTGTGCAATGACAATAAAATTATTGTAAGTAATATGCGTGAATCCGGTTTGGTTTTTTTAAACTCAAACATGCAGAATCAATCCAGCATAAACAATCTGATCCTGTTCTCACAGCTCAAAGTGATGCCTATAAATGACCTGTCCAAATGCTAAAGATAGTTTAAAATGATGCTAAACAGAAAACTGCAAATTTTCATGTTGATTTTCTGCTTTCTAGAACCTTTGCTTCATAAAGACTTGACAAATAGTAGTTAAGTTGTCTATCAAAGATCTGCTCCTAAAACACTAAAAATTAGCTGCCTCCAAGAAACAACAGAAGTGAGTGAAAAGTAAAACATGAATCATAAACATAAATGAATTTCCATCAATTACTTTATTAAATTTAGACATGAAAGAACAGTTTGTGTTTGCTTGAAACCAAGATTTGGCTGTAAGACTTTATTCAGCTCTGATAATAAAGCACAGTTAAAAACCTCAATGTTGTGTTATAATGATCAGTTTGTGGACTACTAATTGTACATATTAGCAAAGTCAATTTACTCTAACTCTATGAGGAATGTGAAACTAAAAGTTATGTACAGGCTTCTTGATCATCTCATTGTGTGTTCCAGTAATTAATTCAATACTATTCACAGTCCTTTTATGACCCTCTACAGAAAAACAGTGAAGTGTTTTAGAATCAACAGCTACTTTCAAGTTACAGTAACACAACAGTTTAGTCACATATAAAAACAGACTGAAACAGGACAAAACATTTAAACAAAGACACCTAATGTTAAAAAACCAAGCACCATGCTCTGTGCTGACTAAGATTCCTCTCTGATGGGAGTGCAGCCAGAGAAAAAACTGTTCTGAAAACTCGTCAAGATCCTTTTCTTCTTCTTGAGGAAGCTGGCAGTTGTTTTTTCGTCCTCATCGACATCATCATCCTCTTCATCTGAGAAGACAGATTTCCCCGCTGAGTTCAGGTCTGCGGTGACATGTCCCATGTCTCCAATTTCCTTTAGCACCTGAAGAGTGAAATGAGACATTGGAGGCTGACTGTATGTCAAAATACACACAGAGTCATAACAGTTTCACTAGCAGCCTGCTGTGAGACGTTTATTGAACAGGAAGAATACAATAGTGAGATTGATAACTGGAAACAGCTGTGAGTAAGCAGCAGTCCAGAGAACAAATCACCTGAGATGTTTAAACTACTTGAGCAAGAATGGATCAAACTTCCACTGAGAAGTCATACAACTACTAAACTAGGTGACGATGCACTAAGTTCACGAGACAAGATTTTAATACTATTTAAGAAAACCTCAATGACTGGAAAAATAGTCTTTTATTTTACTGAATGTCACAAAATGCAAAACAATGCAGGTGCATGTTGAAATGTTTCACTAATCATCTTGTAATGAATGTCACATCAGCTCTACTTTCTAAATATGAATCATATGCACTATGCAAGCACTGTAAAAGGAGTCACAAATACCAGAAATGAAGTATGAAGAATAATAAACCATTCTAGTATATAAATATAAAATTATTACAAATTATCACTAATGATAACATATTGCTAATCAAAACAAATAAAAAAAGGTAAATTGCAAAAATCCTATCACACGAATATACAAGTACCATAGCTGCACTAGATTCCCTTGCTCCTCCTACGTCAGACTTTCAGTGTAGAGACCTGAGGTCAACCTACCGCTGCTCCTCTCCTCATCTCATACTTCTGACTGAGATCTTCTCAGCAGGTAGAAGCTGCTAGTTTCACAAACTAAAATGAGGGCACTCACTCTAACAAAGTTATTGATCCACACGGTGACATTATAAAAAGACGTGATGTCCAAATGAGCAATAGAAAACCGCACCATGCTACCCCCTGAATACTGCTTCACAAGACAGCATTAAGCTCAACGAGAACAGTCATCATCTTTTAATCTCGCGAGATCTCGTGACACCCCTACATACCAGACTTCCTGGACTCCAGTGGACTGTCTTAAACCTAACATCTGTACACGTTCCAGTTGTTCTCCAGAACACTGTATGGATGATTATTCTTTATATTACTGTGTCTTCAGGTCCTCAGAAGGAGACAGCTTACCTTCTTGGTGGGTGTACAGGAAGGCCGCTTAAAGAAGGTGGAGTTGTCAGGGCTGATGGATGTGGAATCTCTGGAAACGTTTTCTGGTTGACTCGAATCCTGAAATGAACAACAGAGCTCATTTTATTTTATTCTTCTACAAAGCAAATCAATGAAAGCCAAGTTCTGACTGGACAGAAGAAACATGTCTATGGTAAGTTATGTAATAACCTGTTAAAAGTAGCAGCAGGTTATTATGGTTCATTTATCATTTGTAATGTAACATTTCTACACTATAATTAATGTTGTAACAACTATTAGTCTAATAATACATTCAGTTCTGAGCTTTAATCTCAGTCATTACATAAAGAATGACAGTACAGCTATTAACTGCTCCTTATGACAACAGCTGCTTCAGTTTCAGGGTACTGGTATTGTGGTGTTGGCTTACTGGGACATTTGAATGGAGCAGAGTCATCGTAGATGTCATTAGTAACACCTGGTACAGGGTAACTTATCAATAGATAATTGGAAATCAGATAACTTACCTCAGAAGGTGCCTGGTTGTCCATATTTCGACATTTCTCATGGTCACACTGGCAGTTCTCGCCACATGTCATCTTTCCTTTGCGGCACCTGCACTGCTTGTTACTGCAGCGACCTTTACACGCACACTGAAGAAAAAAGAAGAGGCTAATCAGCACATCTTTTTTTTTTTTACTGTTGAATCACAAATAATGGTAATATTCCAGTGCTGTTTAGTTCAAGGATTTCAATCCTAATCTCAGACTCACCCCAGTAGCTTTTGTTTTTTTGGAATTTCTGCGACTTTTCTCAGTTTTCACGGGACGCCACTCGTCCTCTTCCTCCTCGTTCTCATCCTCACTGGGAGACATCAGCTCTTCAATCTCGATGGTCATGTTTGCGGGTGCTTTAGCTGTGGTGAAGCGCTTCGCTTTAGGCTTTTGTTGGTGGAGAACACAAGCAAAGGAAAATGAACACACTTTTAAAAAGTACAGTATGTCCCTTTACGTTCTCTGTGGAAGCAAAGGAAGCTTTCAATGCAAACACAGAATTTGACATATACATTGTAACCTTGTACAAAAATGAACAGTGAATATCTGCAAAAACATACCTTTGGAGGAACATACTCAAATGAGTCATCTGGACTGTTAGCGTTGGTCATAGGCATGAGGATTTTCTTTGTACTTGCCAAGTGGAGCAGTGACAGTTTCTGTAGAGGAAAGAAAACAAGACATGACTGGATTTAAGCAAGTCACACAGCTTCCTCTTGACATTTTTACACTTGTTATACCTGTCTGAATATTTATTATTTACAATTCAATTTAACATTAAAATAATCAAAAACAGATACCTGTTTGTATTGCTCATTCTCCTCCACCAGTTTCTGGTTCTGTTCACTTAGTTGTTGCAGTTTTTCAAGCTCTTCTTCCTAAAATGATTACAAAGAACCACATTAGTAACACACTGAGGTCATTTTGCACATTTTCTCCTAAAACAAGGAGAAATGTGGAGACAAAGCTTCTTCAGCTCAAAGAGACAAACCTGAACTTTGAGGCGCTGCAGCAGCTCTATCTCCCTTGAACTCTCCTCCTCTTTCTTCATTTCATCTGACTCTCTACAAACAGGTTTGTTCTGTAGCTGGTTCAGGAGGTAAAGGACCTGTAAGAGGGAACAAAAAGACAAATCAAAAATATGAAATTATCCATTTAATAAATATGCATTTAACTAGAAACAGATGCAAACTGGTATATGAATAACAGATGTTGTATGAGCACCTTATCTTGATGGCTCTGCTCCAGCTCCACCAGCTGCTGCTGGTGCTCCATGTCCATGGTGGACATCACATTTCTCTCATCAGCCATCATCTTTCTTAAATCTTGTGCGTTCCCTTTCTCCTGTTTGAGTTCGCTCTCCAGCTTGCCGTTGTCTGACTTAGTGGAGACCAGCTGAATAAAAAGAACATTTTATGGTTTTTGGAAATACGGACAAGCCGTGGCAAATGTGAATATAAAAAATATGCATTAGCCTTTTTGCTCACCTCAGACATCAGCACTTTAATAGCACACTTGGCATCAACTATAGTTGTGATGCTGTCCAAGCGCTGTTTCAGACGTCCTTCGCTGTCTGCAACAAGAACTTTCTGCTGCAGGTCAGCTATCTGAGCATTCCTGTTAGAATACAAATCATACTGAAAATCTTAACATTTCCTGTCCAGTGGTCAGGTAGAAAATAAATGTGGACATTTGTCATACTGATATATGAAATAAAAACAAATATATCTGTTAAAAGTAGTAAAAGTGTTTCATGAGGTAGCAGCAATGCGTCTAGCAGAACAAGCTATAGATTGATTTTTAAAACACTGTGTGTCATTAAATGTGTAGATGAGAAGCTAATTCTTCCTATGAGGAGTCAGGGTTGAATAAAATGTTTATAGGAGTGACTGAACTGTTTTTTCTGACTCACCTGAGGCCCATTTCTGTCTCCAGGTTCTCCACTTGTTTGGTCACAGGAGTCTCCATCGCTCCTTGGCTCTCCAGCTCAGAGATAATCAGCGTCCGGCGCTACATGGAAAGCCACAACGAAACAAAAGATTGATTCTTGATGTTTTTTATCTTGTTGGTTCACTGCATTTGTAGCTTATTCTCCATTTTGTGAATGTTTTTGGAATCACAAAGTATATGCTCACCCTGATTTTGGCAGATGATCGCTCCCCTGCCTCTATCTGTTGTTTGAGGTGGTTGACCTCCTGAGCCAAGACCTTCCTGTCCTCCAGTAGGTCGTTGAGGTGGCGCCGGGCCTCCTCTGTGCTCGCCATGACCTCCACTTCATTGAGAAGCCAAGCCTGATCACAAAAGGTAATGCAGAAACATTATCTGTCTAATTTGGATTCATTTTGGCTGAATTTACACACAATAATTCTAGCCTCAACCTCTCAAGCAGGATAATTAAAAAAAATTTAAAAAAAGATGACAAAATTAATAATGATAACATTAATAATAATAATTCAATACTTTTTTTTATACTTAGTAGTCATTGTGAGTGTAGAGAAGTCCTAGAAACAGATTTACTACCTTAACTCTTGCACCAGCTCCCTCCATTCCTCTGTTGTGGATAGCTTTGCGTTTGTCTGCTACCTCACTTCTCTTCAGAAGAGCATCTTTCAGCCGCTTGTTTGCAGCTGCAGCCTGAAGGGAGGGGGGGGGAGGGGAGATCATAATAAGAACCTGTGAATAATTTCCTGTTACACATAATTCGAACATCAGCCTAATACTGCATGCAGAATTTGAAAATGGGGTAGTGACTCAGGAGGTTTGCAGCCAGGTTAGTGCAAATAAGTGAAACACATCAAAACTTACAGTACTCAGTAGAAACTTTCCATTTTATATGCTCATTTTGAAAATATTGATTCACACAAATTATATTGCACACATAAGGAAGAGGCCTCACCTCCTCAGTTTTGCGACGCAGGACATTGGCCTGTTTCTGGAAATCCCGCTCGAGTTTCAGCAACTCATACTGACGTTTACGATCCTGTAAAAACATAAATATTCAACTTTGGGATTCGAGAAGAAAATGAAGCCCATATGAAATGAATTTATAAATAAAATCCTGACAGTGTCTCAGGAAGAACTTGGATTGCTACAGACCTTTTCTTTGAGCTGCAGCACCTCTCGGTCCTTCTTGCTCTTCCAGGCTCTGAATTTCTCAGAGTCCTCCCTCATCTGTCTCATCAGCTGTGTACGCTGAGTCTTCATAGCCTGCAAGGACAATGTTACTGTGCTACGGTTCGGGATTTATAGCTCACGCATGTAATAACAGTGCTGTGTTTCAACTCAAAGCACATAGTGATGTAATAAAGTAGGAAATATACGAATTTGATCTCATTTATTCTTGAACATAATTATGCACTCCTCTTTATTGATCAATAAAAAAGAGTTAAACAGATATTAGAGAATTAATTACATAAAAATTGGCATCAATATGTTTACTTCCTTCATCAACAGAACTCAGTGAAAGTAAAGAAAATGGCTGCTTACCTGGATTTCCTGCACAAGCTTGCTAACTTTCTGAACAGAGGTCTCTTTCATTTTCAGCATTTTAGACTGCTCAAGAAGCTTCTTCTTCATGTCTCCCAGCTGGCCCTCGAGCTCCTGCAGCCTCTTCCTGCGCTGTTCGCTAAGCCTAGAAGAAGATGGTGTATGTCAGATGAGGAAAATCGTGAAGAGTGAAGGATTATGGGATTACTTTTGAGAATTCACGTCAAAACTAATTTAGCACGAGTACGTCTACAGCGGCCAAAAAGTCAGAGTGTTCGTACTTAGCCTGGTTGGTGTCTTTCTTTGCAGACTGAAGTGCCAAAATCAGTTCCTCTTTCTCCTTCTGCAGAGAATCGACTGACGACTGGAGACTGTGTACGTTTTTCTGGAGGGATAAATGCACGAGAGTCCTTTTCAGTATTTTTTTTAATGTAATCACACAGTTTAACCCACTTCAACTCCCACATGAACCAATAGGTGTCACCACAGATTAACGCCCCTCAAGTTTAATTCAAAATTCACTCAAGTTGAACTAATTATAAAGTGATTTTAAAAATGAGCAAGTGAGTCAAAGGTCCTCTCACCTGATGCTCTGACTGCATGCACTCCAGCTGGCTGTCATTCTGACACATTTTCTTCACAAAAGCTTCCTTCAGACTCAACACTTTGTTGAGCTCGATCAGTTCCTTGGAGAGCTGGGCCTGTCGCAGTGCATGATGGGCTGTAAAGCCCTCTGGTGAGTCCTTACCAGCAGCAGCGTTATCCTGTTGAATGTGAGAGAAGGGACATTGCTTTTTTTCACTATAAAGTGTAAATGTAAACAAAGAGCTGCAGCAGTTTTTATTCTCTGATCAACTGATGTGAACAAAAGAGTGAATATATTATTGTTTCACTACTAAAAAGTGTCATAAAAAGCACTTTAAGAAAAACAGTTTTAAACATTAAGAGAAAATAAATGTTAACATACTGATGGGGACTCATCTGCTGCATCTTTGCCGCCACTCTCTGACATCTCTGGTTCATCCTCTCCTGCAGCCATAGCATCGATGGAGGCAGCGATGCCTGCACTCTCATTCTTAGAAAAAACAAAACAGTAATCCGTGAAATTTAAATATTGGGAACATTCAAATCAGTATTGCTGGATTTAACACTGTTGCTACATGAGTCTTGATAAATAGGTGCATTAATATATAAGCTTGACTTAGTTACCTTGAGTTCCAGGATGATGTCTTGTAGGTTCCTCATCACCTCGATGTTATCCTTCAACTCCTGATCCTCCAGAGTCTCCATTAATTTCTCAAGATCCACTGTACATCTGAAAGAAAGACGTAAAGATATGAGTCAGCATTGTGCTAAATGAACCTGGTATATCGGACTTTTGCTACCTTTCCTCAACTAAAACTTGTTTTACTTTTATAGCTATTGATGAGATCTTCAGTATGCAACAACAAATCATGAACAAAACTGGCTTAGGCCATTAAAAACCAAACAAAGCCTTTAACAACAGTAGCTTTTAAGTATTCAGCTTAGGCAGACACATGGTGACACCCTCCTGGATCTGTGCTTTTGTGAACTTACGCTGCATGGTGCCGCAGTTGTTCCAGTTTACTCTGGAGTGTCTCATTTGTTTGTTCCGTCTAATAAAAATTAAGCAAATACAGCGTGATAACCACGAAGGATAAAAAACAAACAAAAACAAAGCATACACTGTAAATTAAGTTTAATGCCTTTTTTTTTTTTTTTAAACCAGTGGCAACGCTTTTCCATCAGTTTTCAACAATAACTTTGCAGGTAGGATTGGTAAATGTTAAGGTTTAGCTCACCATAATGATCTTCTCGAACATGAGGGCGGTCTGTCCTGCAGCCTCACTCAGCTCCCTGCTCAGTTTATTGTTCTCATCCTGCAGAGAACGGTTCTTTTCCAACAGCTTGCTCACTTTCTCCGTTGACTCGGGCCTGTAACGGACGAACTGAGTAACTGTTATGCTCTTTTGTTATGAGTTATGAGTTATATGTAACCTGGTTACATCAGGTTCTTACCCAGAGAGCACTGGGGCAACTCCTCCGCGGGCATGAAGAAGCATCACCTGCAGCTCCTGAACCTGTGGGAGAAAAAGTGTACAAAGCTAAACATTTGATGCATTTCTTCACTTTTTCCTTTCTCTTCAAGTAACTGAACAGCATTTAACTTGCAGCATTGCTACACAAGCAAAACGTTAGTTTGAGCAGCACTAAAGAGGACTGATGGAGGATTTGAGGATTTTCACTTCCTGTACCTGTTGTTTCAAACGGCTCATTTCAGCAGCTCTGGGGTCGATGTTGACAATAGGTTTGTTTTTAATTTTGCGAGCTCTGTCAGCGTATCGCAACGTGTTGATGGTCTCCTCCATGTTTGAGTCTGCAGGGCTGATGCACGCAATCATCAAAGTGTGGCTGTTGCCTCCCAAAGAATCTGATTAAACAAACACACAAAAGTTAAGCAGCTGTGTTGCTGCTTTGAACACCTGATGGTTCTTTTCCCAAAATTGATTTCCTCAAATGATTAAAAAGGTCTTCAAAATGAGGATGATGTCTAAGACCGTCTTGATAATCACTATGTAACTTCTGAACATCTAAAAATCAAAGCGTACCTTGTAGCAGGCGAGTCAGCTTGGAGTCTCGGTAAGGAACAAAGGTATTTTTCTTGCTTTCGTCGCCCAAAGCACTGATCACATTACCCAAAGACAAAAGGCCTCGATTGATGCTGATGCCTGAAGATGACGACAAATAGCATCAAAAACAGAAACTCTGATATTCAGCACACCATCACAAGACAGAAAAAACACAGAAATTCTACACAACCAATACTGTATAATGAGATGAATGTTTAATTCAATGATGACAATTTTTAAAGTGAATGAATGTAAAGAAAAACCTGTTTAGGTTACCTTCCTTTAAACGATCTCCCTCTGCTTTGGTTTTCTTTTGTCTTTCTGAACCAGCCAGATCCACAAGGTGCAACTTTGAAACAATGGAGTCAACCCTGCAATAAAATATTAGACAGATATTCATTGTAAAAAAAAAAAAGAATTTCAGGGGCAAAATCATATGGTGTCTTTATAAAAAACAGCACCGTTTATGTATTCTGTTTCACCTCAGAAAACCTCCAAGCCTTCCCCCTCTGGGCTTCACTATCCAAATGAGGAGGAGGATAGATGGCTTATTTTAAAGCTAATTATAATAATATAACTATGGCCCGGGGCAAAAAGTGATTACAGAATTCATTTCAAATTTAAATTGTTATGTCTAGCAGAAGACGTGATGAAATGATGACAAACTGACTTGTCTCCCCCTCTGCGCTGCTCCAGTGTGATGGTGAAGATAGCATGCGAGCGGGACGAGGCGGCGTTCATTGCTGTGGAGGCAACGGTGCGAGCAGAGTTTCCGAGCTCCAGACAGCCCACCATCTCATGGGCAGAGAACACCTTCTTCTCAGTTAAACCCACAATCTGTAAAATGGGACATAAGGAACATAAACAGAAGCTGACACAGTATACTTTAACATGGTGTCACAGAAAAACAGGATTATAGGTAGATTCTTCTAAACATGTCAATCACTTACCTTAATGCCGTCTTTAGGATCTTCCCGAATGCTGATGGCGGGTTTATCTTTAGATGTGCACAGCAAATCTAACACATCTTCGTTATAAATCTACAATCAAAAAGGAAAAGGCTTGACTCATTAGTGTAAATCTTGACCACAATACATTCACAAATGACATTAAAGGCTTTATCTATAAACTAAAAATTATGTCCAACAACCTCCAGGTAAGACACTGCCAGGCCAAATTTACAGTCAGCCCTCTTTTCCTTTTCCTCAAAGATCCTTTGGATGACTCGTGGAATAACGCCGACTGAAGGATCATTCTCTTGAGCTGATGTGTATGCTCCTCCCATGGAAAAGGTCTTTCCTGATCCTGTCTGTCCATATGCGAGTACAGTGGCATGGTAGCCTACAAAAAGAAGGAGGGCAAAATGATTCAAAAATAAAAAAAGTTATGATACTAATTTAAGATCTTAGCTAATTGAAATATGTTTTTTCTGTTAGTTCCAACTGTAATTTTAGCTTTTCGTTTATGCGCCACCAGTGGCAAACAATGTCCACGTAGAATTGTCTTTTTTAAACTATACATTTAACGGTATTTGGTTGTCGTAGCTTTAGTGTCATCATATTGAGGGACAGACAACAATACAATGAATTGTAGAAAGCATTCCCTGAGGCATAAAAACATTTAGGACAATTAAAAACAATACTTTCTGGTTCGAGGCACATCTTGCAGACCATGCACTGTAACCTCGCAGGTAGTGTGTAAAAACCATAAAGAAAACAGCTCAATAAATCATCATGTAAAACAGGTACAGCTACCTTTAAAAAGCCCACACAATAAGGGGGACACAGCAGAACTGTAGACTTCTTCTTGCTCAGCAGTGGGATCAAATACATAATCATAGGTGAACGCCTTCTCTGCACCAACGATCACCTGCAAATATAGAGCACTTTAGCAATTATTGAACATAATGTATAGTGTTGCATAAGAGTGAAAAAAAGACACTATATCCACCTATATGTGGTCTAAATAGTTGCATGGTGTTGTTGAAACATCACTAATGCCACAGTAAGAAACCTGTTAACCAATAAAACTTGTATCAGTCCTGATATTATTCTTGTCACACTTTTATTTGTCCTTATACTTAACCCAGAGTGAAATTCTGCTGTGTAATACAGAACAACAATTTAAATATCAATTTAAATAAGACTGTTAGGCACATGTTTGAGTTTTAATTGTCTCTGATGAAGGTTGGGTTGCTACAAAACATTACTCTGAAACCACACAGAAAAAAAAGACAGAATATTTTTTTCCAACCTGTGGCTCCCCAGGCACAAAATTGAGACAGCACTGACATCCTTCATTGATTTCTTTTGGTACCAATGGACGACACCGCAAGGCGACCCGCACTGGGATCACCTTTGCATCCTCATTTGCCATAGTGTAGGATTCCAGTTAACAACTAGTAATAAAAGAAGAGAAGAGATTATCATAAAGAAGCCAGGTAATATCAGCCTTATAATGTGACCAACTAACATGTTACAAATTAACAGCTGATATATTTCGAATGGACAGAAGACTTTGTTAAAACTTAATTTTCAAGAAATACAACTAACACTGAATGCAACAGTGATGGGGCAACTGTGATTTATTTTTCATGCTGACACAAGTAATGAAGCATCATGTAAACAGTTAAGCACTGTGTGAATACTAGAGGATGATTTAAAGAGGTATTGCAAAACAAGAGATCTAAACAATTACATAAGCAGTTAATGCTGACTTTTTAAATGTATGCCAACATTACATAACAAAACTAACAACTATGTGTTGCTTCTGTAGATTAAATTAAACATATCACCATAACAATATAATTGTTGAGTGTCGTGTACATAAATGTGAAATATCATATAGCATTACTTGGACGTCTCTAAAATGTAATAAAATCTAACCTACAAAATGTGTCCATTGAACAACAGAAGCAATCATTTGGTTGCATCCATCCCGTATTTATAAATGTATATAATCTAATTTAGTTCACTGACACTGAGGTGACTGTCTGCAAAATGTGAGTATTGCGGCTTTTTCACGTGTTGAATCAATACATCACCCTGTTGTCATTGTCATGCAAAGTGAATTATCCATTATTCACCGTCTGTGGAGCAGCTCCAGTTTTAGTCTGACATCGCCTACACACAACCCACTTTCAGGCATATCAAACCGAGCAGTGCAATAACTTCGAACAGTGTTAGGCCTGTAAATTAATCTCCTATGGACCGTGAACTCAACACGTCGCCAGGATACGAAAGCTAACTTCACGTCAAACTTAACATTTAGTATTACTTCAATGAAGTCTTGCAAAACAATGTAACATCGCCTACTTCTTAGTTGGCAGTTGGTAAAGTGCATTTTTTACTGAGAACCAATGGCAAAATAAACCGTTTCCAACCTTAATGAGAAATAATAATTCAATAAAAACCATCGTCAACGTAATGTGAACAGACGTTAATACCCTCGCGTTTCCCCTGGTGCCAACCTTTAAATATCACGAAACAAGTATTCAACAGATCTGACAATCAACAGGACTAATATTAGACGCCATTAACGAACTATTTACTGTGAAATTGTCGGTTACCTTGATTATTATTTTTCCTGAACCGTATACTCCCAGAAATATATTTGAAATGAATGTTGTTACTGCCCGCCACTTTTAAACACGCAGCTCCGCCTCCTACTGCTTCTTCTACTCGTCATTTTGTGGCAGAGCCAACGCAGCTGGGCGTCATTACTGACCCCTACAGGAAAAACGAGTACTATTGACGGTACATAAATATACAGTCAGTGTTTGGTAAAAAAAAAAAAAATCTACTACAAAAGCTTTTAAAAAAATCATTATTACATCTTTAATATTTGTAGATTCAAAGATGAATGTGCAATGAACTTTCTTATTGAAACAATCATCAATGAAGGCAATAAAAGGAATAAAAAACATTTCTCAGATCCCCTATAAAACGACCAAAATGAGGATGTGAGGTCAAGTCAAGAAATAAGAAGCTCAGAAGATTTTTTTTGTTCACTTCAAGATAAGTGCAAATAGAGGAGGATGATCTGGCAGAAGGGAAGTTGAGTGGGTGACACGACATCCCTCTTGATGAGATGAGTTTTCAGCCTACAATGGAAAATGGGGAGTGACTCTTCTGTTCTGGCTAGAAGAGAAAGGTCATTACACTGGGAGCCAGAGGGGAAAACAGCTGAGTCCAGATAAAGTAATGACAAGGTTTCTGCAGGGAAGAGAGTGCGAAGAAGGAACCAGTGGTAGTGTGGACTGCCATTGTGTTTGTGTGCATCTGAAAAGCTGCAATAATATTTCCAGAAATTACTACAATGCTATTCAAGATTCAATAGCTTTTATTGCCACATGCACAGTAAACAGCAGATGGCAACACTGAAGAACAATTACACATTTTGATGGATATGGCTTGTCTCTGCCTCTCTCATCATACCACTGTGGGCACAATCTATTATTTTTCACCCATTACCTCTAATGATCTAGATGAGCCTATAAACCAACTAAATTCCTCTACCTGCTCCCTTGACCTAATTCTGACATTTAAAAAAAGTGTATTCCACTGCCTGTCACCTGAATATTGAATATTATTAGCAGTTCAATACAAGTTTATGGAGCGGGTGGCTCAGGAGTGGACGGTCCACTATTCGGAAGATTGGCAGTTTTTTCACCTACTCCTCCAGTCTGCATAGAAATGTCCTTGGGAAAGATACTGAACCCTAAATTGCTCCCATATTGTTGTGAATGAGTATTAGATTAGATCCCCTGATGTGCAGATACCTTGCATGGCAGCCTGTAAATGGATGAATGTGGCATGTAGTGTAAAGCACTTGTGGTAGGAGTGGTAGGAAGACTAGCTTGGTGCAATATTAATGTTGTCCATTTACGATCAAGAGTCTTCCCCGATTCCCTCAAGCATGCTATTAGACCCATCTGTGATTAGCAATTACAGACCAATCTCCAATATCTCATTTCTTAAAAACATACTTGAAAATGTAGGATACAAACAGCTGCATATGTAACTATCTCTTCACAATCTGTTTGTTGTGTATCAATCTGGTTGTGGGATTAAACACAGCACTGAAACAGCAATTATAAAAGTGAATATTTGAAGGTCAACGTGCCGCAAAAAAAACTTCCCTTTTCAGTATTATTAGATCTGATTGCAGCTTTTGACACTGTCGATCATGACATTTTACTCAGTAAATTAGATAATTCAGTTGGCTTATCTGGCCGTGTCATTCTCTGGCTCCTCTTCTATCTAACAGGCAGGATATTCTCTGTGTCTCTCATCAACTTCAAATCAGGCAACTTCAACATCTCACTAGGTCCATTACTGTTTAATCACCACTTGGTTCCATCGTACAGAAGTGCAATATATCTTACCATTCAACTCCAAATTGATCTCACTCTCTGAAACTAGGTGTTATATGATTCAGAACAAGCCAAATTACAGCATTTTACCACCTAAAAACTTTTTCCAAAGTTAAATCCATCTTGTCTCAGTCAGATGATGAAAAGCTGGTTTACATTCATCTCCTTTATGCTAGATTACTACAATGCCCTTTTTGCCAAACTTCCCAAAAATACTGTGGAATGGCCCCAGCTCATCCAAAATAGTGCAGCCAAAATACTCACTGGGGCAACAAAAACTGAACAAATTACAACATTGATTTCAAAATACAATTCACTGTGTACAAATTACTTAATTGTGAATCTCCTAAATTCACCACTGACCTGTTCACTGCTTACAAACCCCACAGAACCATCAGATCATTAGTTCAAATAAACTGCCTGATGATATACAATAAGATGTACCACAACTGTGCTGTCTTTTAAAAGCAAGTTATGAACCTACCTGTTCTCTCAGACCTATTGCTGTCTGTCTCTCTTTGGGTGTATATGAGTGGGTGTGATGCACAGACATACAGTGCCTTGCAAAAGTATTCATACACCTTGAACTTTTCCACATTTTGTCACGTTACAACCACAAACTTAAATGTATTTGATTGGGATTTTATGTGATACACCAACACAAAGTAGCATAATTGTGAAGTGGAAGGAAAATGATATGTGGTGTTCAAGATGTTTTACAAATAAAAATCTGAAAAGTGTGGCGTACATATGTATTCAGCCCCCCTGAGTCAATACTTTGTCGAACCACCTTTCGCTGCAATTACAGCTGCAAGTTTTTATAGTGTGATCAGGTTGATGTGCAGTGTTAGGTTTCCGCTACACATAGCGTTTTGCATGTAGGCCAAAAAGTTAAATTTTGGTCTCATCTGACCAGAGCACCTTGTTCCACATCTTTGCCGTGTCCCCTATACGGCTTGCTGCAAACTGCAAACGGGACTTCTTATTGCTTTCCTTCAACAATGGCTTTTTTCTTGCCACTCTTCCATAATAGATTTGTGGAGTACACGACTAATAGTTGTCCTGTGGACAGATTCTCCCACCTGAGCTGTGGATCTCTGCAGCTCCTCCAGAGTTACCATGGGCCTCTTGGCCACTAATCTGACTTGTACAGCCTGTCAGTTTAGGTGGGCGGCCATGTCTTGGTAGGTTTGCGGTTGTGCTATACGCTTTCCATTTTCGGGTGATGGATTGAACAGTGCTCCGTTCAGATGTTCAAAGCTTGGGAAATGTTTTTATAACCTAACCCTGATTTAAACTTCTCCACAACTTTATCCCTGACCTGTCTGGTGTATTCCTTAGTCTTCATGATGCTGATTGTTCACCAGCTTCTCTAACAAACCTCTGAGGCCTTCACAGAACAGCTGTATTTATACTGAGATTGAAGTATACACAGGTGAACTCTATTTACTAATTAGGTGACTTCTGAAGGCAGTTGGTTGTACTGGATTTTATTTAGGGGTATCAGAGTAAAGGGGGCTGAATACATATGCACACCACACTTTTCAGATTTTTATTTGTAAAAAATCTTGAACACCATGTATCATTGTCCTTCCACTTCACAATTATGCGCTACTTTGTCCATCACATAAAATCCCAATCAAATACATTTAAGTTTGTGGTTGTAACGTGACAAAATGTGGAAAGGTTCAAGGAGTATGAATACTTGCAAGGCACTGTATGTCTGGGTATGTTTGTGTGGGTAGACATGCAGAGGATGAATTACTTTATATTATGTTTTTTTATATTTACCTCTATATGTTACTATGCATAAGTGTCACCAAAATGTTTTCTCTGCATCCACCCTTTTGCCCTGCCTGTACATGCTAGAGGAGGATGATTCATTGAATGTATAGGACAAATGAACACTCACAGCTGTGTTGTGACCTTGCGACCACGGGGAACTGCAGCAACACTGATAGAGCTTATCCTCTCCAACACAGATGTCTGGCTCAGCCTCCACCCCTCCTGTGACAGATGCGGTTAAACCCCACATACAAACAATGAAGTCACATTTTCACAAGTTGAATGGGTGAACTATGAGAACAGAAGAATTTTGTGGATGTGTGTTATATCATGTTGCAATATGTTGTAATAAAATGTCTTTTGAATACTGGTCACTGCCATCACTTCGATTTGCTATTTATCACCTACCACAGAGCAGTTGAAATCATATACATTGAAACTGTGTAAAGGTGGAGGGGTCTTAAAATTCCAGTGGGTGAAGAGATTTTGTGCAAAAATTCAATGTTATTTGATAAGTGCTGTTTTGAAATCTGTGAATCCCAGCAGTAAAAGACAAATGTAATAACTGAGTCATTAGTATGGATTTACCGGATCCCTGCTGATGTATACGACTATTTTGTGTCAGCGAGAAGTAAAAACATCATCAATAAAAGAAGTATGTGGTTGACCCCATATTCGGTCCGAACATAGTGTTATTTTGTCATTTCTGTTTTTTTGAAGAGCCTGTAAAGTTTTACCAAACTTTCTATCGATTTGAGTTATCGTTCACTTTCTGTCAGTCAGCTACTGTACACATTGTCTCAGAGGCGAGTGGAGTCCTGCTGCTGTGGGAAATTCCACCACAAGGCCTAATAACAACATACCAGATTGTCCCTACTCCCAAGAAAGAACAGATAGTAAATGAATGGAACAAACCAGTCAATATTCTCCATATACATATATACACTAAGTATTGATTATGAATGTCAGAATTTGCCTTGAATAGGAAGATTACAGTGGGAACAATAAATGCTCTCAGCTCAGCCCATTTGGCTTACTTAAAGCCACCCAGACCTTGAACAGCAGTGCACATTCTTGTACAGTTGCTGGAATGGGAGGAAATTCGGCCTGCTCGCCCCTTTCCTGTTGTAGTTTCAAAAGAAAATCTGGATGGGGGTGAATTGCATTGCAATGACATCACCGACACCTAAAATCCAATGGTTGCATGAATGGGGTTTTGTCAAGAATACAGTCCGCTCAGCTGCACTAAGCTGTGTGTACATACCAGCTTCATGCTCTGCTAAGCTTAACTATCTATAATGGAGTTTCCCCTTTAACTGTAGAAATTAACATCTGAACAAAAGAAATGTTGAATTTGACTTTTCTGGTATAGATATTTGTCATTGAAAAGTTTTCACTTTCCTCAAATGTCACATCAGAGCTGATTAATCTATAGACTCCATAACTTCACAGCACTACTTATTTGACTTCTGTGTTTTAAATGGAGCAACTGTGACACAGCAAATTTCAGATGCTGAACGTGACAATAAAGTCACAATACATCATTTTGTAATGTCACCAAAAGTGAGGACATTATGTTCCACATTATTCAGTTGACTCATATTTTTTAAAGTGGAAAGAAATGTATGGCTTGGCAGTTTTCTGATATAGTATTACAATATTTTACTGTCACTATTTCAATCTGCACAGTAACACAACACATGTTTTGCTACCATTTAATTGATCTCAAGACAACTTTCTCAAATAAGAAAAAACATATGAGTGCTGACACTGCTACTACAGCTTTTACATGCATGTTACTACTTATGCAGTACAGATGATGGATGTAACCTGGGAAGAAGTGGTGCAATTATTTTCAAGGACTTTGTTGACTGCAATGCAAACCATAATTTGTCTAAAATAAGAAAAAACCAGGCCAACCAATCAGTGACTGCATCAGTTGCCATGCCTTCCAGATTAATTCCCCGACAAAGTTTTACAGAAAATATAGTAGTGAACTGTCCAAGTGTAGTGTTTCATGCAGTAGAATGATGATTTGAAGCTAAGCCAAACCTTTGCTTTAACTAATGTTACTTACCCTAAAATGTACTTGAGGCTGCTCAAGGGGGCTGTTACCAGGCAAATGCTCAGATTGCCACTATGCAGCATCTTCAAGGCCCTACAAATAATTAGCTGTAAATCTTAAACCAGGCTCTAGGCAGCACACTGTGTCAGGCATGAGCCACTTTAAGAGAGGGGTGTCTGTGGGCTACTGCTTACCATTCTGACCCACATAATGAATTCAAATGTGTCTGCACTTGAGAGTAAATGGGGCTAAAGACAAAGCCGGTGGGCACTGAATGCATAGTAACTTTAAGGGCTGTTTAATAAAATCACCTTTTTGGCACTGCAGTACTGCAGGCATTTACATCACTTTTGTTGGCACTGGTGCTGTTATGAGAATCAACACCACACAAAAAGCAAATAGCGCTGAGGATATTAGGCTCAACTTTATCATAATCACCCTGTTCTCTACTGCCAGCCAGACTTTAAATGTTGGGCAAGAGTGAGACTTTGAGGAAGTATGAAGTCTGGTGATCATTTGGACAGCTTAACTGTTTTGGCTCATCATTTGTTCTTTTCACAAAGTATTCAGCTTTTCCTCAAGGTTGGGCCACAAATGTAAAATAAATCTCCATAACTTCATTTGAAAAATGTGTATGGAAAAACAGATATTAAAGTCTTATGAGCCTTGAATTGTATTACAAAAGCAAATTGATTCCAGACTGACTTCAGCAGTCAGCCTCACAGATATAGTGTAGATCTGGGCATGTGAATCTGATTTCTGCTTTAAATATCTAGATGTTTGGATGATTAATGTGCACACTAAATCCAGCACCATGAGTTGCAGGTTTAGCAGCTGGATATCAAGATCTCCTGCACCCATGAAATCCACCCAAGCAATATTACAGCCTACTAAATCAGGCATACAGCGTTTGCCTTTGCTCAGCCCAGCATCATGAGTCAGGGCTCAGTCATGATCATCTGATCTTAACGTGTATGTAGTAATCCTTGACATTTAGACAATGCTCACTGCTCTCTCAAATCATTTCTCACTAAATGTGTAACCAATACACACAGGTACTGAGGGGTGATGGAGTTGGCCCAGAGCTAGACAGGTGACTTTACTACAGATTACAGTATTTGCTGTGGTCTTGATGCCTATATCTCAGACAGCAGCTCTGAAAACAAGGGATATGATGTGTTTTAAATGTCATATTGAGCAATCAGGATGAAACCAAAAAGACACATTACTTCATCAAGAACTATTTAAAGAAAGTCAACTATGCTGCTTTTATCTGCACCTCAATGAAATATAGACAAATCAACTCAGCATGCATTTACACTGAAGTGGGAAATATTACAATAAAAAAAGCCCAGAGAAAAACCAGTGTGATCATTTCACGGATATTTTTTCATGCACGCACGCAAACGGGCGTGAGCGTCATGAGCGCGCACGCTTTCAGAGCACCGTAGATTTCTTCTGAATTGCACATTTGATACCCCCAGAAGTTACGCATTATGTGTAGCTGGTGGGCGCAACACATTTTCTTGAATCCGGGTCCGGCGTGCCGACGACACCGATGCCTGCGTGCCCACGGACTGATCACAGGGCTTTTACCCGAACAGCACTGAATGGTAGCAGCTGAGAGACGGGTGCGGAGCAAGGGCGGCCAAACCCGGAGGATTTCTCACGGCTCACGGACTAGAATGCACTTCTATATGTATCCCCATGAACGGATGACAACCTCCAAACAAACCTACACTGAAAACTTTCAGCTCTGCATCTGACGCGGGGGTGTTATTGACATTTTTTATCAGTCAGGTCCAAGAGCAGACATCATGCAGGTGCAAACTGTGGGCTAACGTTACTGAAATGACTTGCTCGGCGCTGACGCGTTTCATTGTACCATGCCAGCCCCGCATTGTCAGATGCCATTTTACTCTGCGTTACCCCAGCGTCTGGACTTCCAACATACTGGGCCTGTTGTGTAATTAGAAGTCTGTGAGTGAGGCAGTGGCAAACGAGCTGGTGCAATGAGAAGCTACGTTGTCCAAGGCATTGTGCGCAATTTGTGCTGAAGCTTATGGGTCCTGCGTACTCCAGCTCCCGGCTTCCACTTGGAGAGGTGTGCTGCGGGGCTACAGCGCACTGGCTGTCAGCTTCACATCTGGACCGCCTGGATACTGTCATCTGCGGCCTGCTCGGACTGTGCACTCCCTGAACTTGTATGTCTGAGTGGGAAAACTTATTGACATCGCCTCGGATGGTGTCGTGTTAGGGGAAGGGGTGAATATTTGACAGGGAACTTGACGTTATCGGTGATCCGCTGGGAACACCGTTGTCCAAAGCTGGACTGGCTGACTACTCAAGGAAAAAACGCTTGTCAAGCTATGGATTTTGCGTAGCGAAGTCACGCATTTTTAAAGGCAACGCTAGGGTGACATTGCAGTCTTCTCACCACATCGGTTATTTCGTCGTCCGACAAAAAAATCAAAGAGTGAAAGTGGAGTATTGTCCGTCATACGCATCAACGCAGTGGGATTTCTACGTCTGGTCGGCGTTCCCCCCCACCCTTCCCGCGGTGACGGTTATGGGTCGGAAGCGGTGTGTCGGTGCAGATTGTTCCAAGATGGCGGCCGGGTGCTGCGGGGTGAAGAAGCAGAAACTGTCGGGATCGCCCGGGTCGGGGGGTCCCGGCGGGGTGGGGGCGGGAAGCGGGGTGGCAGGAACCGGACATTGTGGATCGGAGTTAGGGATTGGCTCCTCGGCGACTGTTGCAGCAGCGGCGGCCAACGCGAGCAGAGCCAACGGCCTGGGGGGACCCGGGGGTAACGTTAGCGGCGGCGGCAGCAGCAGTGGCAGTAGCGGGACGAACGCTCTGTCCCCAGCCCCAGCCGGTTACACTTCATCCGGCCTTTCCCCGAATCTTAGCCCGGGACCTGGCTCGGGAAGTGGGGGCAGAAAAATGGTCGTCTCCGCGGAGATGTGCTGCTTCTGTTTCGACGTGCTTTATTGCCATCTGTACGGATACCAACCTCCGAGAACACCCAGGTTTACAAACGATCCCTAGTGAGTATTTCTGCCTTTTGTTTGTTCTGCTGCACACCAAAGCACAGGGATATGCTCTCACTAGTGATGTCTGCTGCGGCACACTTGATTGGGTTTGCCTCTAGTTTGTGTCCCAGCGTTAGGACACCGACTGTCACACCGAAATAACATTTCACTTACAATCATTTCAACGCGAAAAGCTTACATTCGGCGAAGTTGGAGTTCGGGCCTTGTCTGCACTGGCCTGCAGTTAACACTAGTCTTACATTAATCATCACAAATGAATGGTTTGACGTGCTGTCATCAGGTTATGTTACGTACAGGTGAATGGTTTACTATTTTACTTTTAAAATTCCCGTTGATACTCGACGAAAAATACATTTACGACGCTGTTAACACTGGTGTTGGTTAACACTGGCTAACGTTAGCTAAGCCTGTTTGTTACTAGCCGCTAACATTTAGCGTTAAAAGAAAGAGGCTCGAAACGAACAAGATAACATCGATGTATTTCGGTTCAAACGAGGTACCTTTACCAGCCAAGGAAAGGCAATGTAAGCCACTAATATATAAAACATCAAAAGTCAACGCTAGTATTCTTAATCTTTTAAGTTACCCTTAATGAACTGTGGCTTGCCACATACAAGGCTTAGCTTTGTTAGCACTAAGCTACGTTAGCTTACTAACGGAGGACTAATGAGCTTGTAGTCATGAATTTAATGGTAACGTTAGATGTATTAAAAAGTCTCTGATATCACGGCCAGACAACCATTCAGATGAGTCGTTTTTCAGCAGCGTTTGTTTGATAGGGGTGAGTGTACTGTCGAATAAAGGAAACTTAACAATTGAATTTAGCATCCACCAACAAAGAAAAGGTGGTTCTTGCCAAGTACTTAGCAGTACGAATAGCTAAATTTAACCAAAAATACGCAGTGGCAGCGTTAAATACATACACCAAACGCTGTTATAGACAATATGAAGTATATATTGACATAAGAAAATGTGTTATGACCATATTCACCGTAAGAATAAAAGAAATGTATATTTTCTGTGTGTAACCGCACTCCTGCGCCCTCCACCGAAACATATTGACCCCACCTTTTAAATACGCGTTGTAATGTGAGCGTATGACTTTTCGGTCGCTTTACATACATATTTAGGCTGTAAAATAAATGTGGTTGATTATTCAGTGTTTCGAACTGAATTGAATGAAGACATTTTGGATTGACTTAATGACAAATATCGCTCTTTTATATTATTAATAGTTGGGAGAATTACAGTATTATGTCTGAAAATATGTATTTTGCAACTGTCATGTGACAGATTAAAATGTAAAATTAATTTCAAACGCATATCATGGGTTGGATGTCGTCAAAATGTGTATTTATGTTAACAGCTGCATCGCGTTTGATCCATTCTGGGAAACAGTCCCGCATACTGTACACAATACATTATGTACACACTAATCATTGGTTTCCAAAGGTTGTAAGCATAAAAATACACATTTGGTCACAGTTATAAATGTAAGGCTTGATTGAATTATTTGAGCCATTATATGACTGGTGTAGACAGCTCTATATATTAAAATTAAATATCAATGCATTTAGAAAAGGATCTGGGTCTGTTTGGATCTGATCCACCATGATACCTAACAATTAAGTCACAACATCTAAATGGTTAAACACATAATATATTCTGCAATTATCAGAAACAGTCCTCTAATGCAGTATTTGATCATGTTATTCATTGCTGAGAGGGGAAATTCACACATGTTGTTTATGAATAGCAACTGTTTTTTTCTTCTTAAATTATCGATTAATCTGTTGATTATTTTATGATGTACTGAAACTGTCAATCATTGTCTCCCAAAGCCCAAGGTGATATCCCGAAATATCTTGTTGTGTCCTGACCATCAGTCCACAGCCCAAAGATATTCAGATTACTGTCACAGAGGACTACACAAAAATAAATTATTCACATCTAAGAAGCTGAAAGCAAAGTATTTGGAGTGGGGAAAAATCCTCAATAAATCAATTATAAGAATAGTTGAAAATGAATTAAATAATTGGCGACAAATTGATTAATCAGTGCAGCATTGATAATGTTTACACTCAGACATGTGATGACTCTTTGTATGTGATCATTTAAATATCTTCATATGATCAGTTTGTTTGTCCCGAGGCTTATTTAGCGTTGGAAACTCATTTTGATGCCATGAAGAGTAGAAAGCTGTTGTTTTTAAAAAAAAAAAAAAAAAAAAAGCTTATCCAGTGGACAGATAACCCAATACCAGTTTTACCCAATGTGAATAAATATCAAACATACAAAATCAGAATTATGTCTGTAGTATTTCAACAGTATTATTCATCACCTGTGTGAAACATCTGGCGTGCACATTATTAACAGTGATCTGCTTTAACCCGTTCTCTTGTTCTTTTGTTTCTTTTCAGCCCGCTGTTTGTCACATGGAAAATAGGCAGAGACAAGCGGTTGAGGGGTTGTATAGGTACATTTTCTGCCATGAATCTGCACTCAGGACTCAGGGAGTACACCCTTACCAGGTGAGCAGTGATACCGAGTACATTTTCTATACATCAAAGCTGTAGACGAGTGCTGTGACGGAGCAGTGACGCAGCATATTGAAATCAAGTACCTTAACAGGGCTGATTTTTGTCTTAACAATAATGGCAACCTGCCCTCAGCACTCATAGTAGAACTGTGCATGTGTATAAAAAACTTCATTTACATACATGATTTATTTTTGCTCTGTTTCATTTATGCAGCTTGCTGTAACGGTGAGGGAAGCATGTTTCTATATGATCTCAGGTCCTGGGAGTTCAAACAATTATTTAAAAAAAGAGTTATTATTCTCCCAATGTTAGTTTTTAACATCCATATCCATTATATTAAAAAAGGAAACACAGGGTGTCTTTTTTTTTTTAAAAGGTTGTCATGTGGTTAAGATGTTTACTGTGCATGTGTAAGCAGTGTTGTTTAACAGTCAAACAGTACTTATCATGTGCTAGCATAGTAACACAGTTTGTTTTAACAGTAGGGCTGATTGAAATCAAGAGGTTAGGCACCATGTGTGATATTTTTGTAATATGTGGATCATTGTAAAGCTGTGCACATAAAGACCCGTCATGTAGTCGTATCAGACGGTTCTCTTACCAGACCCACAGAGAGTTAAACCTATGTTTATGGTTGATCTAATTGGGTCAGCGTCACCCGCTGGGCTTCTTGACCCCCTTCCTAATGCAAGTTGCGCAGGTGTTTCAATTAGAATCCAATATTTACTACAGTAGTTACTATGACTCATTTAACCAAGCAGAGGCAGCACAGGCGGGCCCGTTAGTGCGGGGAGAACTGCAACTTAATCTTCATTTGGTTCTAACATACTGTCGGGTGGTCACATTTGCACTGTTCATTTGCATACTGAAGTCTGAGTTGGCCTCCTCACGTAAACAGAGCTCTAAGTAAACACCTGGTGTGGAATATTTTTCTCCAGCAGTTGTTGACCTGAGGGCAGACACAGCTGACTTGTCTAATACATGTAAACACACACTACTCCTCGTGTAGCCTTACTGCTATTGTGTACAGATGCAAATGTCAATAATGGCACCGGACTGCTGCGAGCCGCCGTGATCAAGCTGCGACCACGCCACAGCGGTTGACATTTTCAATTCCTACACATACTAATCAAACCGCGGGACCTTTTCAATACATGACTGTGATGACTTTTCCAAATCAGCACTTTTTAAAAGCCTCTTCTTCTGTGCTTGTATGTCTGCAGTGCCCTTAAAGACAGCCGCTTCCCCCCCATGACAAGGGATGAGCTGCCTCGCCTCTTCTGCTCAGTGTCTCTTCTCACCAACTTTGAAGACGTCGGTGATTACCTTGACTGGGAGGTAATAATTTCATTTCAGCTGAGAATTTTAGTGCTCGACAGCATCTTTAAAAGCTCACTCAGGGGCCTCCATTCTTTCTCCTGTTGACACGCAGCCGCTCGTCCACATTTTTTACATTTTTTTCCCTTTCTGGTATGGCACCTGAAAGCATATATGGACTTAAGAGGGTTGCTGTAGTTATTAGGAGGTTTAAACTGAAGTTTTTACACCTAACTTTGTCAGCCAGAGAGATTTATGGAGTTTAAAATATACATGATTTCTTTTTCATTCCTGTCTTGAATCCTAGGTGGGTGTTCACGGTATTAGGATAGAGTTTTTCAATGAAAAAGGATCAAAGCGCACCGCCACCTACCTACCAGAGGTTGCAAAGGAGCAAGGTGAGATTATTCTGTGCTTCTCACAAGCCATCTACTTTATATTAAAATAAGATGATTATATATACGTTACTAACTCCTTTTTTATCTAGGTTGGGACCACATTCAAACCATAGATTCCTTATTACGAAAGGGAGGTTACAAAGCTCCCATCACAAATGACTTCAGGAAGACCATTAAGTTAACCAGGTAAGATGACACTTGGTGTATGAAACTGATCTCCACACACGCTGATACACAATTTCATTTAAGTCCATATACACAAAGTATAAGAGAAAATTTGACCTTATTTATTAGTTACACAATGGAGCCGTACAAAACTTACATTGTTAATATTGTATGATCAGGTATCGGATTGAAGTCAGTGCTGTCCTCCTTTTTATCCTTTCTTATCAATTTATCCGTGTCAGTCTTCTCAGTTATATACTGATAGGATGTCTGTTAAACATGGTCAGTGTTCCAAAATATGAGGTGAACATGTGTAAAAATGCTCCCAACAAATCAAAACACCCAGGCGTCAATCTGCTCTGAATGCTTGGTTATTTCTAGTTTCCCCTCAAACTGATGTCAAATTATTCACTCATAAACAGCCATCACTTCTGTAGTCTTCATGTCTAAGGTTGTGACCTGGGTTGTTCTCATATTCTGCTTTCATATTTCAGATCAGATCCAGGCTCACAGATGTATGGGTGTATTAGAGAAGTTGACATTTTGCCTAAAGAACGAGAAAGATGTGAAATCCTGAAACGACTGTATGTAGGAGGCAGCTTCCAGAAAATAACCAATCATAACAGAGTGGGCTCATCGGGAGATGGGCTTTATATCAGCCAGGTTAAAATAAATGACTTATTTAACTGTAAGTCAAAGATATCTTAGTATAGTCTAATTTAAATACAGAGCTACAAATGTGCCTGAAACATCCCCTTTAAGAGAAAAAAATCCTTAAGACTGTTTGTTGTTCTGACCGAAGCTTCCAAAGTCTAGTATTGACTCATTCATGTTAAACTAACTTCAGCCACACAGGGTCACAGCATGTGCTCACTGTGGCTGATAATAGCTCCAACCCCCCCCCCCCCACAGGACACGACGGGGTCAGCTACCCTTCACCGACATGTCTGTTCTCATTTCTAGGTACCGTAGCGAGAAGATGACAATGGGTTATGCAGAGTACATTGCCCACCGCCAGCACCATCACTACCAGAATGGCATTGGGCACCCTCTACCACCCTACAACCATTATTCCTGACAGCGAGCCGCATGACCAATCATTGGACCTCTCTGCGGACCTTTTCCCAGGAGAGCCTGCCCCCTCCTGGTCTAGCTATTTCTACTACTGTACCATTTTATGATGATAGTTTCCGTTGCCATGCTGGCCGTCTCCCAGACGTTGACATGGCAACGGGTGGCAACGAAGCATCATTTGATAATGGGAAGAGATCCACATTTTTCGTTTTCTTTGCCTGTGGTTAAGTTTTTGCAGCATATGTATACTTCTATCTATAACCCCCTTCATTCATATTTTTTGAAAAATTTAACAAATATTAGATTTTATTAATCTTTTAAGCAAACCTAATCAGGTGTTTGATTCTGTGGATGGAAGGAAGTCTCTTACAGTGGATTAGTCTTGCGCTTTATATTGTTTAGGCTTTGCTACAATTTTACATTTACTAAGAAAATTCGTTATTTTTTTCTTTCCTCTTTTTCTTTATCTTACTATCCAGACATTACGTATACCATGTAGCAAGGCAACTGCAGTTCTCAAAGGCTGTGTCGTCTCTATTCTGATTCCTCTCAAAAAAAAGGTCGACTGTTGAGGTTGTTTTAGCCTTGTAAACTGTAGTGTTGTAGTTGGAACTATATATACTGGGATCTGTATACTCCAAAGTATAGATTGTAGGATTGTGATGCCCTTTGACCAGCCCTCGCTGGTTGTCTTTATTGTTTGAGCTCACAATCGTGTGTGTGTATGTGTGTATTTCTGTGTGTGGATATAGACATTGGTCTGCCATGAGATGAAAAACCAGTAGAGTAAATTAGTAATTGGATTGAACCTAAAGATTCCCTAAGAACATTTTTTTGGACCCCCCCCCCCCCCACCCTCGCTCCCCTCTGAGTATTTGTAGTGTTTTTGTGGTTGAACCTGTAAATCTTGAACTGCGTATGTTTGGCTAGAGTTCACGGCGGCGTTCCCTCTTTACTCTTTTAGTTTTTCTGGTTCAACTTTTTTTCCAAATATATGGTAACTGCGGAGGAAGCCATTTTGTCTGAGGATAATCACATCTGTGCAGGTGATTTGTTAACTGCGTTTGTAAAATAAATGGGCTACGAGTGGGTCCGATCTCCCTGCATTGAAGAGGGGGAGCAGTTGTAACTACAGGTCCCTAGAAGAAGTTTAAAAAAAAAAAAAATGCATGCTTTCAAATGTGTGTTGGTTTCTGAGTTCACTGGCAGGGAGTCACTCGACAGGGACATGCTATAACTACTTAAAGCCATATTCTCTTTTTATTCCACACTTTGTAAGAGTGGTCAGTTGTTTGGCTTGAAGTGTTTGCATTCGATGCCACTAAACATTTTGGAGGGGGTGTTCATCCTCTGAATGCAGACGTAAACCAGCCAGCCACAGGCGAAGGCTGCATCACTGAATACTCGTCGAGCTCGGCGGTTTCAGCCATCTGTCTGATGTCTCGTGAATATTGCCTGCGTCTTGTGGAATCATTGTCTTGCCCTTTTCAGATTAATAGCTAACCATTGTCACTTGTCCACAACGTATGATGTATTAAAATAGTCATTTTTGAATGAAAGACACACCACTCTGATGCACAAAGGAAGTGATGTAATCAACATGTTCGTGTCATTTAGAGCTGCATGTCATTGTGCTTCTTTCTTCTTTTTTTTTACATTCTTGAGTTGCAGTAATGCAGCTTGTGGATTTTAGCTGTCGAAGCCGCGTCACCCCCCCCCCCCCCCTTTTTTTTTTCACACTCTGCTTTACAGTGAGATCCCATTTGATCTGCATGTCCCCGGTGCAGGAAATGTTTTGATATGAGGCCTGTTTTGTCAGCTGTTTGGCAGCGAGTTAGAGCAGACAGTCGAATCAGTTTGAGCGGAATCTCCGCAACGGGGCCGGGGGCGGCTCCCAGGCAGTCGAAGTCTACAATGAAGACAAAAAAAAAAAAAGAAAAAAGCCAGAGCTTTGTTTTGTAAGGACTTAAGAAGCCATTTCCCCATCCAAATATTACTTGTTGTGAGTCACATCCACACACACGTTAGGTTAGTCGGATATACTCTCCGGAATGTTTTGAACCGTCGAGGACCATCACGGGGTCCACTTCGTTTTTGGGTTTGGTTTTGCTAACTGGAATTTTTGAGAGGTTACTTGACCAACAACTTTCTTTGTAACAGCCTTTACTAACTGACAGGTTATTTTTTCTTTATGCAAAATGTCAAGGGCTTTTGGCACTCCATCCACAGTAACCCGAAATGACCCAGATTTAAGTTGTGTTGCCTTAAATGAATGATTTAATACGTGATGGACCAGTAGATGTTGCTCCTGAGTGCTCCTCTGTCCCCGTGGTTTTCCTTTTATTCCCACTTCCATCTTTACACCACAGGGTAGGAGAGGGCCCCAGATGGTGTTTTCCTCACTTGAATGCTATCGCTAATACTTTCTTAGACATATGGGGGCTCCTGTATGCCTGCAGACTCCTGTTTTTGCTCACGTCTTACCCAGCTGCTGCTCCTCAATACTTTCATTCCCCCCCCCCACCCCCCCACCCCCCCTCCTTTTTAAAAAACCTATTCATAAACACATTCTGTTTTAAAATAATTCTGCACACTGTGGCGTCATTTAAAACCACGGGAAGATGAGACTTCACACTGCTAAAAACAAATACACTACACATTTCATGACGTTTATTTATTTGTTTATATAGAGGAACAGTCAGGCATTCATTTCCTGGTCCATTTAATACAGCACAACCTGAATTTCTCTGCTGCAAAACCAAATTGACCATGCTCTTTTACATATATGTCTTTGTATACACATGCAATGTATTTTGTTGCATGTATGTATGAGTATGAGACCTATGGTTTTATCCATGATATGCTTGATCTATGGCTTAGACACTCTTATTAACCGTTAAGAGATTTAAAAGACAAATATGGTGCTATCGGACCTCATATTGGGGTGGTCACATCTCGTGACTGGTCATGCGGACTCATCGATCATATCATACTTAAAGATGCTACATGTAAGATTTCCTCTTTTTTTTATTGTATTGCTGTGAAATTGTTCACGACGGCACACTTTTAATATTGATGGATGTGACTGTCATCGATACGTAGTAGCCCCAGCTCTCATTGTGTCCAGTGCGGGTGAATTTTTTTTGGGATCAGTTCCCTATGGGAAAAACAGATACTTTCACATATAAGGAAGAAGGACAAGTCCCAGCAGCAAACATGTCAGAGGGGCTATGGAATGTACTGTCAGTGGTCGTTATTACAATTTAACAGTGATATGTTAAGAGAAAATCCTACATGTGTTACCTTTACTATCCTTGATATATGCAGATCTGTTCAACAGGTGTTATTTTGTTTTTTGTTTTGTTTTTGTTTTGTTTTTTCCTACCAGTGCAAGTCAACACCCCTGCAGGTTTGAAAGGACAAGAAGTCACACGTTTAACCTCCTCCCCTCGATTACTCCCCTACACTGTGGCCCAACCTCATGGCCTAGTTTGTCAAGGTGTGATGTGTGCGTCGTTCGGTAGATAGTGGCAGTAGTAGTGATCGTTGCCTCTCCCGGAAATGGCGGATGTCGCTTTGTGTTTTTTATTTTATCAGAGCACATCCTCCATTTTCCTCTAGCTGCTGAATCCGTTTGACCTCCTCTGAAAAGGCATGGTTTGATTTGTTGTCAAGTAGAGAAGGACCTAAGTTGAAGACAAGCGTCTCCTACAACGGGAGTTAATGTTTTACGTAGAACACGCAGACTCTAGTTAATGTTTCTGTACTGATGAACTGTTTAAAAAGCATTGATACCTCATGGGATATTATGGAACGACATGTGTAGTTTGTTGTAGCAGATCGTGTGTGTTTCGGTTCCATACCAGGGTTAGAGTTCAGCCTCAGCATTCCTTGTGCGGTCATTCTCATACGTGGTGGAATGCTCAAGCTCATGTTACCTTCGTATGTTCGACTGAACCAAAGATGCCAGCGGCCATGCCCAAATGCTGCTCTTCAGGCCTGGCTTCCTGTCCTTCCAAAAAACACCCCTGCAATTGACAAAATGTTCTTTATGTCTTTTTTTTTTTGTGTGTGTGCGATTTCTCAACTGTCGACTTATTGAGCAACCCGATTTTTTCAATGAATTTTCATTGAATCTGTCTCTGAAGCCGTTCATGGCATCGAGGATGGTTTAAAATGGTTGCAAATTGTTGTTACTTGTTTTGTTTATTATTATTATTATTATTAGTATTAGTATTATTATTGCTATAATTTACAAAAATGAAAATCCCATGGTGTGCCTCCTAGCTTTATGGGTTTATAAATGTTTTTTTCCCTAAAGACCAGCAGTTATACTTTGTATAAAAGATGGATTTTTCCTTATTTTTTATGCCATTAAAGATGAAAAAGCCTGTTTTCTTTACTCTGGACCCAGTAGCTGCACTGGTATACAATCGCACTGATAGATGAATAAAAAATAAAAAAAAGAATAAATGAATCAATAATAATAATGATAATGACAAATGAAATAAGAACTACAATAAACTTGTGTTTGAAACTTTTTTTATTATAAAAAAAAACTATAAAAGCAAATAAAAAAGAAAATGACTGTTTTTGTACATCAAAATAAATTCTTTTCAAAAGAATATTTTGGATCTAGTTTCAAAATTATTTTAGTGGTTTTCTATGTTCTGAATTTTTGAGACACTGGCTTCTAAGACGTGTCACTGTACAAAATGAATTTTTTCTGTTGCAGTGGCCTGATGGGCTGGGAGGGTTGCCTGGTGTAACTCCTCATACCAACTTGTGTTTCTTTTCCGTTCGATTTTTTGGAACTTTCTTTCTCTGCTTTAGTAACTTGAAAAATGTTGATGGAAAAAAATGAACTGGGAACTTCAAATCCATCCCCTATAGAACTAGACCCTTCCTCCTTTCCTATTGAATTGCTGTTAGTGTGACGAGACTTGAAATGGGCATTTACTATGATACTATGACTCCAAAAGAGAAAAAAAGCAAACAAACAAATATAAAAAAAGGCAAAAAAAAAACAACCTAAGAAATTAGAAAAAAAATTGCAAAAGAAAAGTGGGGGGAGGGGTGGGGGGGATTGACAGAATATATATAGATGGGTTATCTGAGTATGTAAGCAATGGCTGTGAAGATAATGTAGTTTTAAACATTGTTATTACCTTTTAAAATCATTTATTCAATAAAAAATACAAAATCAACTGAAAAGACAAAACGTGTCATTCGATTTTCTTTCAGCACACATCCACACGCAGCATTTATTTGAAATTCATACTGAAAAATTGAGCATTTGCAACATTCAGCATGTGTAGAGTGCATCACGTAATCAGAGCTTAAAATGCCAAATCGACATGCTTCAGGGCAGGTTCGCAACTTTTTAAGTGTGTCTCAAAACAATCCATAGTCCATATGAATGGTGAAAGAAGTTTTCCTCACTGTAATCTATAATCACTCAATCTGTTCATACTGGCTGGTAAAAGATCCTTTCCTGATGTGCTTTTAATATAAATGACTCTGGATTTTGCCCTCCATCACTTACCCATGATTAAGGGATCAATCAGTATGAAAAGGAGTGATTACACTACAGTTTCAGTGTTCATTTGGGCACCTGACTGTTGTCTTAAAAGACTTGGAAAAATTGTGAACTTATCCTTTAAAAGGTGTGCAGTAGGAGAAGATCTTTCTCAGCCTGTCTGCATGGTCATGTGTCAACATTTTGTAGCTTTGTTCACTACAAGTATACTTGATCCATGCTGATCAATGTGCAGTTGAATGCTGCAGGGTCAGGATGTCACTTACGTTACATATTGGCTTCAAATGATAGAGCAGGACAAACTCGCTGTCAGCAGCTCTCATTGGGACAAACTATTTCCATTTACTCCCACTGTATTGTGTTTGTGGCAGACATTTCAGGTGTATCTTATTATGTGGACTTAGAGAAAAACAAACCAGAGATCAGTGAGAAACGATGACGTCCTCACAGTCCCGCAGGTACTGTCTGATGGTGTGCTCTGATGCATCGGTGCCTTTACTTCAATTATATGAAATGAAATGACTTCAGGCGGTTTGGACCACAGATGAAGCATGCAGGCCACATGCTGTGACTGTGGGCTAAATGAGGATTTTCTCCAATGACTGATAAAAGTGGTATTGAGCGTCCAGCCCAAATTCAAACTATAAAACATCCTTTCAAAAAATGTCCTTTCAATCCAAATTTATGACATTAACCGAACAGGGGAGCTTTTTGTTCCTGAAAAGATCTGCGTGTGCCAGCAGCAATGTAATATTATTTTGCCTTTCATGAAAATGAGCAAATTTTATCTACTAATGAAGATCATGTGATATGATCAAAAGCTCCAGAACTGGACTTGTTGAAAGACAAGCTTTTATGTTTGTATTGAAGATGTTATCATAATGGCATTTGAGCAGAGTGGTTCAGTGTTTCCAAAAACAACCCTGGCCACGTTGAGCTGCATTCATGGCTCATGTGAAGCTGGGAGGGTAATAAGGAGAAGGATCCTCACATGTCTGACCGCCTTCTCCACCAGTTTCTCCACTGAAGCTCAGCATCGAGTCAGGAGAAGCTTGGACAGGTGTATATGAAACTATGTGCAGCTTGTTATATGATACTCAGAGCTGAACATTCAGAGATAGTTGAGCTGCTCAGTCTGATGCTGGTGCACAGCCACACTTGAACCCAGCGCTGGCCTGTGTTCAAATCCAACTAGCACTTAACTCTCTCTCCTGAGTCTGCCGCTGGGCTTCCATCTGTCTGAATAAATGATACTGAGATGTGAATGACCTGCCAGCTCTGCAACAACTGACACACTGACGCCTCGCAGTAAAATCAGACACATAACGTGTAAAGACCCCTACACATATAGAGCTGAGTGACTCATTTTCATCATCAGCTCACGATTATGACCTTTTTAACCAATTGATCTACAAAATGGTAAAAATGAAAAAGTTTTTGCCCTTTTTCTTCGTCTGACTCTTAGCCAAACTTGCATTTTTGCTTAATATGAACTATGATAATGAACTAAAATTGTTAGTTATCCACATTAAAATAGAATTTACTAATCACCTCGTTGCACTCAAATAGTAATGTATGACTGTCTGATTTGTGAGAAGTCATTTACAGGGGGTTGGACACATGAACACAATATATATGATGAGATTTATATCTTATCATTTGTGTTTACAACATTTGAAAAATAGCACTGCCTGTATGTATTGTTTCATCCACTCAAGCGCTCAAAGAGCAGATTTCAACATATTTTTCCACCATCATCTGCAGTCACCTTGAGCTGCTGTGCTGGTTTCAGATCGACCTCTCCTCCTCCTCTTGACTGTCTGGCCATCAGCAGCTGCAGGCTCACTTCAGTCGATATGCTGCACTTCAAGCTTTTTACCCCATCTGGCCTCATTGAGAACAATAAACCCACACATACAGTATGAGAGCAGGAGTCATGTGTCAGGAAGGAACATGGCTCTAGTGTAGTTTTACGGTGTGCTGAGAAGCTATATTATTAAAGGAAGTTAGTTTGTGAAGCATTTCCCTTTTTTTTGCCAAGAGTTAGATGGAAAAATTGATACCACTGTCCATTAAATATGTTACAATAACCAGCAGCTGGCTATCTTAGCTTAGCTTAGCAGAAACATTAAAAACATCTAAGCTGGCTCTGTCCAAAGCCAATAAAATCCACCCACAGCAGCTGGAAAGTTATACGACATTTGTGGGGTTTATATGTGGGACTAGCTGGTTGGAGGGACTTCCTGCAGCTTTGGTTCCCTGTGGAGTTTTCTTGTAAACAAAGTTTATCTTTAGTGTCTGTATCTGTATCTAACAGTTGAGTGCATTTTCTTTCTCAGAAAACATTTTCAGTGTTCTTTTTCCTTATCTTTGTTGGTACATTAACTCCAAATATCCCTCATTCAACTGGTAAAAATCCACAATGCTACTAGTGGTCAAAAACTTCAGAGTATGTTTAAAAAAGTACATCAACTAATTGTTGTTTTTTCACTTTAATTCTTTACTAAACAAATAAAATATAACTCGATATAATAGAGGTGCTGGTAGGCAGATTTCATTACCTCCAAACAAAGCTGAGCTAGCTGTTCCCTGCTGCTGCTAGTCTCTATGCTAAGCTAAGCTTACTTGCTGCAGTTTCATGTAAAATGGACAGACATGAGACTGACATCAGTCTTTTCATTGAACATGAGTTCCCACAATGTCACATTATTAAGTAACCTCCAATGATTTTTAAGTCATTTGTGAGGCTAAGTAAAATTAGTTTTACAAAATAACAAAATAATCCCAGTCGCTGCTAACATAACTCTCTATGCTAAACTAAGCTAACTGGCTGCAGTTTCAATTGAATAGACAGACGGTGAAGTCTTTTAATTTAACTTTTAGCAAGAGCATGTAAGGTAAAATTATTCAGTAACTTCAAATTAATTTAAAGTAATTTTTGAGGCTAAATAAAATAAAAAAGTATAAGTTACACCACTGTGCAGCTAAAAAGTGTGAGGAAAAAGAGATTTAAGTATTGAATCTGTACAAAATGTACAATGCCAAGATGTGTAACAGACTCTGGTCTTGTTAGAAAAGACAAAACATAATGTTGACTTTCATCAACTGAAATCACTTTTATTGTCAATACAGCACACACAGTCAAACTTATAGAAATACAAAAGTTTCTTATCCCTTCTTTACAGTGAAGTACAGTATATGCTACATTACAGTACGATACACACACCCCTCACACTTGAAATGATACAGGCTATGACTGGCATATTCCATTTATCCATGTTAATAGTTAACACTTTCTTCCCAATGGGTAGTCAATACATGACCCAAAGTGACTTCATGCAAATCATCAGATTAATTTTTTATACAAAACTGAGACTGTGACTCTTACAGTTGTGGGTGGTGCCGTAAATTTGGGGTGTCTTGTAAGATTAACTTGAGCATCAAAAAAAAAAAAAAAAAAAAAATCAATATTAGAGTCATGATGCAAGTTTCCAGCCCAAATACATATTTTGTCAAGATCTGTTCCATCTTGGCAAACATCACATTCATCCAAACGACCACTGAAGTTCATACCTCATTGAATATGGTCCAGCATTACAATAAAATAACACACACAAACACATAGCCTCCTCGGCAGAGGTCACAATAACACCCCCAGTGTAACTTTATAAATTCTCATTCATCACTTTGAATCTCAGCACAATAATACATCCTCGTGTCCCCTGATTATCACAGCTGGAATGTTCTGAATGGGCTGAAGGTGGGAGACAGACGCTGTATTTTTTATTTTTTTTAACCCTGTACCTGTGTGTAGTGAGGTGGGAACAGAGTGGTGCCATAAATAAGTTTCTATTTGCATTCATGACAACACTGACATGGGACCATACATGTCAATCCGACTATAAACAAGCAACAACTTTTACAATATCTCACATTAACAATCTGGTTCAAAACGCACTTGAGACAAATAAAATGGAAGCTATACCCACTAACATATGAACTAGCATAACTACCATGTAAAGAACTGAAAGTGTAACAAATGTAGATCAATAGTGACATTAGAGTGACTCCTATTTTCTGTCCTTAGAACTTTACATTTACAAAAAGGCAGCTTGAGAAATAGTTATCTCCCTCAAATTCATGTACGTATTTCTGGAAAGCGTATTCCAAAAAACAAAACAAAAAAGGCTAACTCGATGATGCTAACTACCACCCTTAAAATGCCTATTATGTTTGTGCATGCAAGTACTGTATGTATTCAAGCCAACTACAACACTAAAAAGAATGACACATTGATTCACTGACCCTGAAATGCTCACATTTCAGTAAAACAGATGGTGAGTCTTAAAAGATGTATTAAAATGTCAATAAAAAAAAAAAAAAGAAAAAGAAAAAAGAAAAAAACTCCATGAAAAGAGCAGGCATTTAAGAGTGAAAGGCCAGGTCTGTGTGTGTCTTTGCAGATATTCAGTCAACTTTCTTGCTGCGTAGTCGGAGGGTGTCCAGCAGGTATCTGCAGACTGAACCTGTGTGTTGCGACAGGAGTGTGAGGACCTTCCCGTGACTGAGGGTCAGCAGGGTCTGGTGGCCCGTCGCCCAAACCCTGTACCAGGGCCCATAAAAGGGATCGGACACGGCCGGGCAAAGCATGTTGTTTAGATTGACCTCAGTAGCCTAGAGGTGGACAGAGAGACACGTTGAATAAGAACAAGTCTTCACATGATGCTCGTGTTCAGAGTAAGAATACAAGTACCCAGTTGGAGTTTTCAGTTATGGCATGTCTGACTTCCGCCTACATATCTTCATCATTAATTTCTGCTCTGAAAGACTAATAAATCTCAGTCAGTGATGTGGAGAGTGTACCTGACCACTGTTTCTCTCCATTAATGGTTTCCTTTATTACTTTAGTCTTAGTCTTCATAATAGTTTAGATTCGTCTATATACTTGGTGTTCAATCCAATGTCTCTATGCTTCCTATCTAACTGTGGTTGGCAAGTGGACAAGATAACAGCTATGAGTCACAAACAAGGATATTAACCTTGAAGTAACCAGCAGCAGAAACGCAAGCTTAGAAAAAGCATTTCTGAAACAGCAGTGCTCACATGTAAACTCTTATCAATGGTCACTGAAAGGCGCCACCCTCAAGATTTATACCTCAAATACCTTGAAATTCATTTCAGTAAAAAGGGGTTAATCAAAGGAACCATCAAGAGGATGATTTAAAACTGCAGTATAAAATGTATAAGTTTCACAGAAGGAAGTATTTACTGAAGCACAACTGTACAACTGTGTGGCTTTGCTTTATATTGGAAAGTATTGTTGATCACACCTCCATGTTAAAATAAATTACTTTTCATTCTCCTTTAAATGAATCTGGTGACATAAGTGATGGTGTGTAGCCACACCTGATCATCACTGCACACAGTGTACTTTGCATAGTGAACTATGACGCATGCCCAGCAGAGGGCTCCATCTTACCAGACCCAGAAGTTGCAAGAAGAGGAAGTGGTAGAGGAAGAGGATGCCAGTGGACAGCAGTGCCCACCACATGTCCCCCAGAGGCTCTGGCTTGTAAACGCCTACAAAAAGAAAGACATGTAAAAAAAGGACAGGGACACCATTTCCATTCTCTTCCCTGCATTGATGTGTTTGTAACAAGTCGACTAGAGGAGTCGATAGCTGGGAACAGGAAGCTGTGGTGTCAGAGTGGCTTATCCTGTTTCTTCACTGTTGGCAGTAGTACGAGTTGTACCAGGGGAAGGCTCCAAATGTGCAACTCTACTATTGGTTTAACTAGAACAATGGATATTTCCTTTTGTGGGCTCCAGTGTCACGTTACTGCAGAACAATGAGGCACTACTGGGGTTTGATTACCGTACTACACCCTGGATAACTGATCCGACACGTCCCTCAGTTCTTTATGTTGGTCCCTTTTCCCGAAATTTGAAGGTTTGAATTACTTTATAACAAAGGGTGAAATGTAGCATGTATGATAATGATGCTGCTGCAGAATGTGGGCAGTGAGCAGGTATTTTTGGCTGGTCGGCACCGTTGCCAGCACTGTTAGCATGACTGAATGTGTCTGTCACTGACAGTCAAGATGGATGAAGTTACACCACTGTGCTGCTTTTTTAAGCTAAACATCCCGTAATGTATTTCACAACAACCAGCAGCGTTGGCGGAGATTAAAAACTATTGTTAATATATCACTTAATTAGGTTTTAATATTGTTTTTTCCAGGTGAGAAAGTAACATTGTAGAATCCCAACATGTGATTAGTTTATCCAAATAATGCCTGTTTGGAAATTTGCTTTGATGTTTTCAGAGATTACGAGGCAGTCTTCTCGGCTGGTCAACGTCTGTCGACATTCCGTGGAGAACGAAATCTGATGATCTGATCTGCAGCAGCTCCTTTGTTGATTCTGCTGACTCTAATGTCTGTGTATCATTTTCATATATGAAATAATTCCTTCTGGAAGATAAATGTTGCCTCTGTCACTGCACTCTGGATCTCTATATGTAAAAATAACACCACATTTACATAAATATAAATGTATTCAAATGAAAAGATCAGTCTATTCAATTTAGTTTTGTTTTAATAAGCTAAAGTTTGGATGTGTATTATGGCTACATTACAGATTCAACAACATAATTTACTGCATCTCTTGGTCAATGAGGTTATTTTTTAGTGAATAAAAAAGTTATTTAGTCACAGTACAGTTACATTGTTGTGTTGTACTCTTGAGTTCAACTTGTCAAGTCTGAACTAGCAGGTAAACAATTCTGAACTTGGCACACTTGGTATATAGAAAGTTTCTGTTAAATTGGCTTCAGTTAAAACCTGGCACACTTCTTGGGGGCTTGGTTGCCACGTGTCATTACTTCCTGCATCTGTGGTTTTGAAAAGCTTTCTAGCATTTCATACCTGCTTCATGTACTACTGTAGGTTTTAAACTAGTCTCGTTTAAGAAGAACAGGAAACATTGAAGCAACATAAAAATATTATTCTCCAATTTTCTAATTCAGCAACTGACGTTTGTTTAGAATAAGCCAAAAACTGTGTAGCTGATGTGTCCAAGGAAGAGTGGACCAAGTATCCACATCGACTCAAACGTCATCAACGAAAAGATAAAACACGTCCTGTGATTATTAACTTGCTCGGTCGGCCAGTAAAAAGGTTTGTCATTGTGGGTGAATAGAAACAACGTGGAATGGAAACAACACAGCTGATTATAATTACTGAAGATCAACACTTGCCTCCTTTCCTGAAAAGGTAAAGAGGCACCAGGTAGAGCATGGAGTGCTGGATGTAGTAGATCTCCTTCTCAAACGGCAGCTGGGGAGAGAATTAAACATGTCACTTCTTTACAAGACACACACAGCTGGAAACAGATAGCCACACTGAAGAAACATCTGAGGTAAAGTCAGGAAAAACATCCCTGACTTTATCTGAAATTACTCATCTTCAAAGCAGACCTGAGATCAGCAGCCTCTCTGAAGTTATTATTATTAATATTTATAAAATGAGTAATACAGGCACAGTGCATTATTTCTGGAGGGACTGTAATAACTACAACTAACTCAGATACGTAATATATAGATACAGATGGTAACTTTATTTTATTTAAGCAGTACAGAGAGCAGTTTTTTGAAGAAAATGCTTCACCTATTCTCTGTAAATGTGTGGCATGTGTTCATTTTTAATACTTTTCATGCATAATGTAATGTTTTTACAAGAAGATTTAAGAGGATCTGCTGTAAATTGCCTCCTGAGTCGATTCCATTTAAAATAGTTAAAGTTTAAATGAAGTTAGTGTTCAGTCCTCAGCCTTGAATATCTGCTGTGAAAACTGTTTCCAAGGCTGAGGCTCAACAATGACAATGTAGAGAGATGCTAATGAAACTATTACACACCTCAGCTGCTCTGTGAACGCATACTTTCATTGTTGGAGGTTTATCTAATAGGGAACTAGAGTTACGTAGCTTTACTTATGAGCTTCACTGGGCTCATGTTAGAATTGGATGATTTTCAACAGATCAAACCTGTTAAACTTGATTTCATTTGCACAAATTGAGTTTAAAGTTACTGCATCACTAATCCACCTAGGCTTCATCTATAGAAAGCAGCTGTCACACCGATCTGCTGCTTGTGTCCAACATTTTGTCTTCTGTGTGCTGGAATTCTTCTTCAGTTTCAGGCTCTATTCATTGAAACGTCACATTTTTGGCATAACATGTCACAAAGTAGTACTCTAACCTATAAATAAATGCTGCTCTCTGCTTGAGCTGTCATAAAGAACGATGAAATTCAGGTAAAAAGGGAACAAATACTTGTTGTTAGACAGGGCGAGAGCGATGAGACCAGAAGGTGAGCTGTGAATGACATCATGGCTTTGCTGAGGGTTACTTACCAGTCTAGTGTTGACTACAGGAAACATTAAAGCCAGCAGAGCACCGTTCAACATATGGACCTGCAGCCTGAGAACACACAGGGATAAAAAAATAAGCTAATAATAAAAAACATTTCACATATTCAGCATTTATATTAGTAAATGCTGCTACAACATGACCTCACCAAACCACAGATGTGTGCGACCTCCTCCTCCACATCTGCCAGAGAGGGACATTTTAACTATCATTTCTACATTGCACGCATCATTGGCATATTAGTTTGAATTGATTAGTGCTGATATAAGCGCAGAGGAACAGGTGGAGGACAGTACTGATTATGCTCTGTGTTGTTGAAAACCAATCAGAGTCCTCCCTGATGCTGTTAGAAGCAGCTGTCTCATTCGCTGTCAGGGTCACTTCCTTGTGGGAGTGAGCGTTTGTGAGAAGTCAGGTGACTGCTGTTTCAGGCAATTATTAGCGCTGTGTGTGTGTGTGTGTGTGTGTGTGTGTGAGAGAGAGAGAGAGAGTGAGCGAGATAGAGACATGACATTATTACAACCGACGAAGAAATTGCACAAATTGCTGCTGTGATTCTGATAAATCAAGTCATTCCAGCTATTCATTCATAATTAGTATAATTTGGACATTTGGGAGCCTTTAGTTAGCGGAGTCAGCTGCTTTCATCTCACTCACCATCCAGTACACACACAGCCTGTCTGCTCCTGCAGACAGAGAGAGTGTGATGCTTGTTCAGTTCACTTGCGGAGCCGCACATCCAGCATGAGAATAAATGCTTCTTTCAAACAACAATTATTCTAAGAGCCACCGTGTACAGAAAGCCAGGAGCTTATGTGTCAAAGTGTGGGCAGACATCTATCTCCTCTGACTGCTCTTTTTGTCAAATGAGCCAAAATAACTGTTGTGACAGCCAAGGTCACTGGAAAAACAGCAGTGCTGTAGGAATGTCAGTTCCAATAAGCCCAACTGTCACTCCGGGGGCCTCCGGATCTTTTTTGGAAAAACAGTCTGCTTCAATCCAATATAGGATTAAAAGCCACCGCATTTATTGATCATTAGCCACCTTTGCCCAGTTAGATTTCTCATTTGACTGACTATGTTTGAAAATGAGATGGAGGTTTGGTATGTGTGAATGCTACTCTGTCTTAGGACTGTCTGATCGATACTAAATCTCTGATACAGAATTACACTGCAGCTGTATCTGTGCATGATGATGAAGCAGAGATTATAAACCCAAATCAGTCAAATGTTCAGTCTTCCACTGAGCTCTTAGAGTCACATCACAAAAACACAGTTCTGAAAAGCTTTTGTCCTCATCCCTGGTTGTTGGCAGTAGTACCACCTGACCTTACCGTTGCCAGGTTCATGCTAAATGCTTTGTTTACACAAACTAGAGACGCCAGCCTCTTGAACCAAGACTGAGCTGCTGTCTCAGTTTGTGTGTGCAGTTCTTTAGTTTTTAGGGTACTACTAGCTGGTTTCAAACTAGTGATTTACCAGGTCGCACCATTCAAATCTGATAAATGTCTTATCTAGTAAACAATTCAGTCATGTTTCTTTTAAGGAATTTAAATAATCTGCTGATATAAACATTTGTCCAATAAGAACCAACCAACTATGTAACCACGAAGTTATGGTTGCATCACAAACTGTAACTTAAAATGACAGTTTTGGTGTTTGCTAACACAAACATGCAAATATTTGGCAACAACTCATCTCTACATTCACTTACATTCACTGTAAAAGCTACTTTCTGTGGTGCGACTGGTTTTAATTTGCTGATGTAAATCTGCACTTAGTAAATATTTATGCAACAAGCTAACAATGCTAAGTTTGAACTTACCGACAACTGGTGCAACCAGCTCAACAGGTAATTATTATGCATTGTTAGAGAAATGAAAATAGACTTAAATAGAATAATGTCTCAATGGAAAAATCCATGAAATTATACAGTATTATAAACTTGCTCTGATGGATAAATGGAGAGCTATTTTTGCATTATTGAAGTATTTGTCATGAGAGACTTGTTAGAATGTGTTTCATAAAAGCTTTTAAAACTCAATTTCTTATATTTTATTAGAAACTTTATGGTCATTTCAGTTAAGAAATGGCTACAGTGTCAGTTCGCTTCGTGCTCTCTACAGGCTGTGGCAACAGAAAGTGACCCTGCTTGTATTTATTTCTGAGCAAATCCCATTTCCTGCTCCCACTGGCAAAAACACAATTGTTTCTCCTGAATAATTAACTAACCAGAGCAGGGCAGCTGCTGAGGAGACAATAACCTCCAACAAATTCATTACGATACTAAAAACATGGCCTCATGGTTGCATGCCTCTTTCAACCAGTAAAGTTGCAGTTTACATCCATGTCTGTCCATAATACATGTAAGATTTTAAAGGAACTCAATAAAAGAGGTTTTAAGCCTATGTAGATTGCTGCTTGTATTAGAATTGTCTCTATTTCTGCATAAATATGATCTAAAATGAGATCAGATTTCCATCCAAGTCCTAAAACTAGATACAGAGACATCAGCTACCTTACTCTTGTTTGTTTATTTATTGAGGGAAATTATCTAATTTTACATATTTGTGTGTGAACCTTTGGCATTATCAATTCATTGACGGGGAAATTAGAGTCAGGTGTTTCAATCAATGGTCTTCACTATCAAAGGTGGAAGTGTGTCATGGCTCACACAAAGGAGATTCCTGAGGACCTTAGAGGAGGAGAAGGTGATACTGATACCCCTTTTCCACCAAAGCAGTTCCAGTGCGGCTTCTGGGCCACTGCTTAATTTGGAACCGTTTTTTTTGTTTCGACACACAAAGAACCGGCTCTCGGCCAGAAAAACTGGTTCCAGAGTGGCACCAGGTCTTTGCTGGACTAGAAGAATGAACCGCTTACTTTAAGGGGCAGGGGGCGGGTTTATTAAGACCAACCACAACAAACAAGACCGCATAGTGGTGAATAGATAAGGAGTGAATTATCCCTTGAACATTTGACTGATGGTGAAATTCATACACATTTGTGTTGTGAGTTAGCTGTGCTATGCTAGTTAACGTTAGCTTACAACAAAGGCTAACATAACCATCTCAATCCTGTCGAGCAGCACAAATACGTTGTATCTGCCGTGTTTGGATGCCAATGAAGCCTCGTAGAGCCAGGAGCAACAGCTGTACAAATGCATAGTCTGCAATCGTTGTTGTTGCTTCTTCTTCTTTGTAATATTGTTGCTTCGATTTTAGAGCGAGTCTTTATGGGAAAGCTGCGACGTAACTGACTTATACAGTGACATAATGACGTGGCTCCCTAACCACCTCGAGCCGTGGAAAAGCTAATTGGTTCTGCACCAGCCCAGCACCAGCACTAGAACTGCTTTGGTGGAAAAAGGGTATAAGCAGGCTGGAAAGAGTTGAAAAAACATTTATATTGAATTTGAACTCCACCAGTTGCCGATGTCAGGCAGATTGTGTAGCAATGGAGGACATCCAACACCAATGTTACCCTTCTCAGGAGTGGTGGGACAACAAAGATCATGCAAAGAGCAATGTGTGTAATAGTGTGGGATGCCACAAGGGACCACAATCTAATGTCTAAGAAACTAAAGGCCTTTCTTACAGTGGCTACAGTCAATGTTCATGAGTCCAATGTCAGGAGAACATTGAACATTAACGGTGTGTATGGCAGAGCTGCAAAGCGAAAGCCGCAAACCTGAAAAGAACATTGCTGCAATGTATGGTTTGCTCAAGACCACGTGGAGAACATTGCTGCCATATATGGATTGCTCAAGACCAGGTGGAGAACATTGCTGCCATATACGGTTTGCTCAAGACCACATAGATAAACCAGATGGTGACTGGAAAAATGTTCTGTGGACGGATGAGACCAAGATCAAACTTTTCGGTTTGAATGAGAAGCATTTTGTTTGGTGATGAACAAACCCTTCATTCAAACATAAGAACCTGATCTCATCTGTGAAACATAGTGGTGGCAGTACCATGGTTTAGGCCTGCTTTGCTGCACCTGGTCCAGGATAGCTTGTAATCATTGATAGAGCTATGAGTTCTGAGTTGTACCAGCAAATTCTACAAGAAAATGTCAAGATATCCGTCCATGACCTGGAGGTCAACAGAAAGTCGCTCATGAAAAAAGACAATGACAACAAACACACAAGTTGTTCTACCAAAGCATGGTTACAGCAAAATAAAGTTCATGTTTTGGAATGGCTGAGTCTTGAAGTATTGACCTTTATTCTACACAAATACTGTGGAGGGACCTGAGGTAGGCAGTTCATGCCAAGAAGCCCAACAACATCTATGAGTTGAGACTGTTCTGTAAGGAGGAACAGGATACAATTCTTCTACCGATGTACGGGGCTGATAACAGTTACCAGAAATGTTATTGATTTGAAAGGGGGTCACACCAGTTAATGACAGCATGGGTTCACATACTTTTGCCTCACACAAAATAGGACAGGGTTTCCATCACAGGCTTTTCATCAATATATAAATGACTACATTTAATGTTACTGTCTAATTTGTTTAAGTGGGTTTCCTTTATCTAGTTGTATGACTTGTGTAGGTCATATTTATAGACAACTACAGTAAAGTGTTCACATGCTTGGCTAGTAAAGCTGATTTTAAGACGGTAGAAATTCTAAAACTTGGACTCAATCCTTTGAGTTCAAGTGGACGTTTGTGCTTGATAAATACTAAATAAATAATAAAATTCCCTCAGGTGTTTTATGAGATATCACATTTACGAGAGAATAGGGTGGAAATGAGGTCACACTGTCATTGACCTTTGACCACCAAAATCTAATCACTTCGTCCTTGAGTCAAAGTAGACGTTTGTGTCAAATTTGAAGCTATTGCTATTGCGGAGGCGTATCAACACAGTGAAAACCCTATTTACTCTGTAGACGCCTGCAGGTAATTCTAATCAATGTGGCAATTTGCTTTCTTACGGTGATAAAATCTGTGTTTTATTTGGTTCCGTCTGCCAATTTCATATCACATTGAAGAGTTTCATTCATGACAGATTCGTTCTATGGCAGGTTGAAATGGAGGGTGGATGACTGTTGTAAGACTCTGTGAGGATGTGGCACTGAAAAGCTGCCGGCATGATCTCATCATAAATGGGCAGCCCTGAATGTAGCTGAGGCATCGGGGTCTAAACTCTAAAGCCACATGAGGTAACATATACTCACCTAAATACAACCATCGCTGTTTTACATGGCGGGCAGGCCAGCAGGAAGATCTGTGGAGGAGAGTGGAAAGATGAATAAGAAATCACTTCATCGTATTCGACTCATTATGGAGCAGCTTCAATGCTTCGAGAGCTTACAGTGCTCAGAGCTGTACGTAAAGAAAGGGAACAAATTGCTTTAACAAGTTTTGAATATTATAATAAGAGCAGCAACTTTGAAACAGAAAGTCCCAGAGGCAACTGTGGAGTGCTGCTCGCTTCAAATAAGAGGAACCAAAAAACACAAAATGAAGAGTTAGGACTTATGAGTTCAGGATAAATTCGCTAATGATTTATCAAAATAGTCTATACGTTAACAGTAGCAAGTGCAGACTCTAATATCTTCATTTTCAGATTAATATACTGGTTTAAATCTTGAGTATGGATTCAGGTTGCGAGCTCCAAGACAGTTATGCATCTCATCTACACTTAGTGAAGATCCTACTGGGGCCCGTAGGAGACTTCACACATGAGGCGTTTTTCATTATTCTTGCTTGTCTCTTCGCTACACGCTCGCATCTTAGCTCCATCCAGTGAGGAGAGAGAGATGCGAGAACGGAGGAATATAATTCATCAGACTGGACGTCCTCGGTCACTCAAGCCTCACTTTGAGAAGACGGCAATAACAGTTTAAACTCTAAAGTTTACCCTTAAAATTCACGTTAAATTAATTAACGCTTTACATTGTTACTTAATAATTTCTACATAGTGAAAGCTGGAAGTAAAAAAAACTGAAAACTGCTCCGATTTTTATCATTTGAGTTTAGATTGATAGCAGTGTCTGGCTTTCATAAAATAAGACACCAATAGACAATTCAAATCTGTAAATCACTGAAGGAACACAACTGATGTACAGGAGCGATAAAACAACCGCTGTAGAATATTATATTATATACAAGAATATTGCTTGTTTACTTTGTGAAAGCCTCTAATCATTTTGAGGTTCAGGATAGCTGTGCAGTGTCAGATTTTCGTGAAGGAGTGGAGACATACGTGAAACAGAGAACGTTATGAATAAACATGATGAGATGCCGTGAATGCTGTTCCACTGGTAGTTTTCCTGATCTGCTGTATTACGAACCCCCGACTGTTAACTGTCCTCTCGGATCAGCTGACCGGTCAGTAAACATACTGTCTCTAAAAGGGTGTTACTCTCTAGTAAAACACTTCTGCGTAGAATACACCTGTGGTTCTTTGCTGAGCTCCCATGGAGACTCATTACTCCACCAGAGGCATTTAAGGGATTGAAGGATCCTCAATGATGATAGAGGGAAATGAGTTTGCGGATCACGGCTAAAGGCCGGAGAAGAGAGGACTCAATGAATCACAGAGTTAGCATCATAAAATCCACTGATTGGTTCAAAATACCATCTGACACAAAAAGTGTTCATTTGCATGGAAGACAAAAGCTAAAAACAAAATTAAGGAAAGCAACTGACTTAAAGTGTAGTAAAACTATCCACTGACTGAGAATCTTTGGGATTTGTGTATAGGTGTGATTTTTTGCACACTTATCAACTCATAGAAATCTGCACCAGTGAGAACACAAGTGACAGGAACTTACATGTACACAGTTTCCAGAAGGCATAAATGTTTCTATTGTACATCTTTCATCTTGTTTACACTTTTCTACCTTGTCGAAATCAAAGTATAAATGTACAGACTGGTGACAAATGAATGGAAAAACCATTTGAGGTCTGAATGCATGACCCCTACAGTGAGAGGATCTGGTATCTCTGCTATGCTATGGGGGGCATTTTGCTGGCATGGTTTGGGTCCCATTAGAGGGAAGAGTCACTGCAAATCAATACAAAGCTGTTCTCAGTGATCATCTTAATGAATGTTGTGGAGAAAACAACAGTGATCCCTTTCTCCATCATAGAACTGCAGTGCTGAATTTCGGGACATCAATTACAAGAGGTCACCAAAATAAACACAACAGGGATATTATGCCAATACAAGTTAACTACCTTACATAAAACAACCCAGCAGACAATATAATAGATAACAATAGTTAATAGATAATAAACAAAACAAATCAACATAATTAGCCAAGGTTGGCAGTATTGTGAAACACTGTCACAATCATCATCATCATCATCGTCATCATCATCATCACCACCACTATCTGCGCCCCTGGCCTGAATAAGGAAGGGGAATGATGTTGGGAATGTATCAGTTGCTCTTTATAGTGGAAACCTGAGACCAGAGCCAGAATGCATGATCTGGATCTCAGGGTAAAGGGTACTGACTGATAGGATAGATTTAGACTCGTGCACTAACTGTCTGTTAGGCCTGTCAGTGGGGTTACTGTACTGGAAACCTAAGACTTTACCGCTGACTTTCACTATTTTAGAAAGAGCAGTTTGGGTTTCGACGCCAATTAAAGAAAATGTGTGATTGGTGATGCTAGCTGGTCCACTCTGAAATAAACCTAAACCCTCCATGTGTCCCTGCTGAAACACTCCTGGACAATTATATTACTTTGTTTAATCAGTTCAATTAATTTAAGACTACTGCTAGATTTAGGCATATTCCCCCCCAAAAAAGTGTCTGGGAAAGCCAATTTGAGTTAATGTGATTCAAAGGGCCACTTCAGTCTCAAACAAGCATTAATCCTTGGGATACCGGTCCATGAAGTCATGATCCTATTTATAGGTGAGGAGTACTGCTTAGGTATAATCCAGCTGCTGTATATATTGGAAGAGAGGATCCTGGGCGTTCATTAAATAGACAACACATGTTTATCTAAAGCACTGTGCTCATATTAATTACGTAGACTACTTCACACTCTGTACTCAGCTAAATGGATGATGGACTGTTAAAGACAGACCAACATTAGAACTTCTGTCAAGTCGACAAATCCTCCAAATGTTTAGATGACTCACATTAAGCAACATTTGGAGATTCTATTAGCATTTAATATAATACTAAATGTTGGTATTATGTGGGTGTATTAATCTTTTAGTGAGGGCAGGCATATCCTACTTTGTGCTTTCCACTAAATGGATTCATTAGAAATCAGACAGAGATTAATCTACAACTACTTGATAATTGAATGATGGTATGGATCATTTTTAAGATTAAAAACTCCAAACAGCGTCAGATGCAGGTTCTCCAGTGTGGGGGATGTACTACTCGTCTCCATTTGAATGTTTTTAAGTAGGTCTATAACTAAAGATTATTTTCATTTTCATGGGAATTAACTTCTTGATTAATCAAATCAAGAGATCAGAAAAGTAAGTAGGTGGAACCAGAGTATGATAGCATTTCTTCTTTAAAAAAAAAAAAGACTGAAAATGATAAACTGATTATCAAAATAGTTGGCGATGAATTTTCTGTTGATTGACTGAGCTATTAATCATTTCAGCTTGAAATCAGTTTGAAATCACTGTAAACTAGAAACCTTTAAGATTATTGGTTGGACTTAACAATTAATCAATGATGGAAATGATTGTTGGTTGCAGCCACAGTGGAGTCTGCTGAATCCTGAACAAATATGACTCAATTTAATCAGCACTAATACCTGAGTTTAAAAAGATGCAGGAAAACCATATTTGTAGCTCAGCAGGTGTTCTGTTCTAACAAATAAGCTACACTACTCTGCTCTGACTGAACACACAAGAGAATGATAAGTGAGGGACTGAGCTAAATATTGTAGTGTTTTTGAGACGTCTTGTTCTATGGACTAGTACTAACATTTTCACAGATTCAGTTATTGAATGTTGATAAAGTCATTGACCTGGATAATCACTTGTTGAATTAACAAAGAGTCTAAAAAGAAATACGCTGACTGACCAACAAGCAAGAGACTCAAGTCAATATCTCAACGGTCAATCGTCTTCATCGTCTTATCACTACGCTGGAGCCTCTGCTGCTCTAATACTGAGTCGGGCCCCAGACTACATCAACATGCAGCATCACAATGATGAGAGGCAAACCATCCTTGACGCTGTTGTTGTAGCATTACAAACACTATTAACTTTAATGGTCGTGTCTCTCTATTAATTTTACAGCTGAAATATAAAATGTATCTGGAGGTGCTCCGGAGAAGCAACAGGCTGAAACGTTATGTCATCGTCGCTCCCGTTTCCTAATGTTGTTCTGCTTCCAACGGACTGGGAAATAACATGAAAGAGTCGGGGACAAAGAGGTTTAAGAGTGTTGCATGAGGAGTTTTTATGCAAAGCGATCCAACAAAACAGGAAGAAAAAAATACTGGCCTGGAAAACTGCAAGTAAAAAAGCGAGTAATGTTGACTATTTGCTTATGTAAATGTGACTTCACAGTGTACACTCATGCAGTGCAAATATAACTGCATTAACATTTCACATGTTCTGTCACTGTTACAACCGAAACTGTGTAATCATCTTTCAAGCTGAGAATAAAAACTGATATATAAAAAGATCAAAAAAGGACTATTTATAGAATGAGAGAGAACTCATTACTGATAAGCCATGATTCCCTTCTACGAGTTTTACAGTAATGCAGTGTAGCACTTTCGGCATAATCTCACTGACTGAGTCAACAATCTGTTTTGTTGGTTGTGATAAAGATGATGATAACACTGATACTGTAATCTCTTATTGATACTGAAGGACTCTTGTTAAAAACACTGTACTTTGCTTTATAGACAAACTGTCCAGCTATGGAGCAAAGTCTTTATATATTTTTAAACTCTTATTAAACCTGTTGAAAGCTGCTACAGAGAGGTTTCTTTTAAAATGATTACTTTATATATTCCTTGAGCATATTTATCCTCTACTGTTTACCTGTGGGGAAGAAAGCTCACTTGATAAGAGCTTACCGATCATCATGTGTTTAAATGGAAACACCCATTCTCTTGGGACAACACCGGAGGATCATGTGACAGGTTGATGAGTCACTTGGAAGTCACATAAACACTAAAGACATTCAATTTCCTGAACTCCATATCCTCCCCGAAGCATCCTCATTCATATTGTTGGACAGCATTTCTACAGGTGCCATGAATTCTTACCGACTGCTGAGGAGAAAGAAACTAAACCTGAAATTGAATGCATGTGGCTGTTTACTTCCGAAGCTCTCTGTATCTATGTTTCTCCATCTCATCATCCAACCCCCGGCAGCATGACTCAAGGAAAAGATGAGATTTGTGCGTTACCGCATGTAAATGAAAATGAATGATGGCAGATTGATCAGCCAGACAGTCCGTGATCGGCTGGACCGTACAGCGAGTGACGGCTCCTGTATTATGTGGAGAAAACCACATCAGACATCTGGGTTGTCAGATGTGGGGCATCAACTCATCAGTCATCAGACTCTAAACTCTTTACCCTCTCTCTGCTGGTACTCAACATGTGTGACAACTCCTCAGCTGACATGACCAAGCATTATTTTTCCATCACAAGTTCTGTTAAAACAACTCTTACCTTTCTTGCATTTCACACACCACCCCTCATTCGGACCTAATGATGTGATTGGTCAGAGTTTTCACAGAACCACATGAGAATGGAATAATGAGTTTCTATGCCTGGTGGATCTCTTTAACATTTTAGAGTGCCATTGTCTTATTAATAGCATTTTAACCTCTCCAAAATTGTGTAAAAATGTAAGAAAGGTAAGGGTCCCTTTAAGTTAGACGTGTACAATTTCTTCCAAATCAGTGTATTTATATTATTGTAGTGTACAGGAAGAATCCACATTTGTAACATGAAAGACATTCCATCCTAAAAAGTATGTTTGTGTTTGTCTAATAATTACAATATGTGGGATAAGCAGCATTTGGGCCGCTCTTTGCAATCCCTTCTATTCCATCAGATCTAAAAGGGATTAAAAAGAAAGAGGAACCACACCCAACCACTGTTGATCCACCAACTCTGAGTCAGATTATAAAGTGAGGGAATATAAACAGACTTAACAAAGAACAATTCCAGACATCTCATGAAGAAATCCTCTGCAGCTGCACCTCATCGCTTTCATCAAAGTCGTAATAACCAACACACAAACACAAGTATTTCCTGCTATCATACAGTCAAGCTGCAGCAAGCCTCTGCTTCACTTTCTATGCAATAAATAAACCTGGAGGGAACTTTCTCTTTCTCCGCCCCGCCAACTGAAACAGCTGCTTTAAATAAAAGTTTTAACAACAAGCTGATGACTTCCACTTCATTTCAGTGCAGCTCTTTCTTTCTTTTTTTTTTTACCTGCCGTAGGTGATCTTAACCTTGGTCATCATTCACGAAGGACATTTCTCTACCATCATTCAACCCTTCATCATGAGGAATTATTCATCAGTGTCCACTGGGCCGTCACACTATGTAAATTAAGCAGAATACATCAATATTGCTTGTTCTCCATATTTTAAAGTTCATGACAGCCACATTAAAAGACAGCTGGCAGTGACCTGTCACCGCGACCCTGTGCTGGGCAATCATGTACCATGAAGGTCAACCTGGAGGCGAAGAAAGAAAAACATGCAGGTACTGTGTGTTGTTATGGCAGCAGAGATCCGGGCCCTCGGGCATTAAAAAAACAAAACAAAACAAAAAAAGGCTGGAGATCCTTTGTAATGTTCTGCTCTGTCAATTAAATACAATTAACTACACACTTCAACTCTTTTGTTGTGTCATTCAAACTCTTCACTTAGCTATCTGTGTGGTTATAAACTAAGCTGAGTCATAAACAATCCTGCTGGGTTCAAATCAAATGACTCCCAGCTCTTTTCTGCAAAGCTCGAAGTCTGAACTCAAGACATATGGTCTTATTTTCCAGCAGGACTCCCTGTGTGTGAACCACCTCCCCAAAACAGACCAGATTAATTAAAAACAAGGACCTAAACTTTCATTTTCTTGAGTTGTGCTTGCCCTTTTCTGATTTAATAGAATGGTTTGTTGCAATTACTATTGGTCTGTTATTGTTTTTGAGTAGAGCTGTGTACCAGCCATTTAGTTTATAATTACTAGCAGATGATGGCCAGATTTGAATTGGACATAACTATTTATGTGGAAAAAAGACAAGAAGCAGACTAAGCAATACTAAACACCTCATGTAAACACACACAGAGAAAACTATCAACACATCATATAGTTCAACAAAGTCACAAAGCCACAAAGTTTCAACTTCTACTTCTGCAGGACCATAATGAACAGCTTGTTGAAACGCATCTGAGGGAAGCAACAAGTACTTAGGTAACTGACTGCACAACACCAACCACTGTATGTCACTGCACTGTAATTGGGTGGGGTGAGGACTGTGATAGGACAACTCCCATCAAAGCCAGCTAATATGTTACATTAGAAACTATAACACCGTTGAGAAAAGGAGGGAAATGTCTTTAAATGTTTCAAGCAACTCACACTGGTGTGGTGGTGTGTGTGTGTGTGTGTGTGTGGTGTTAACACACACGTATCAGGAAACATGTGGTGTATACACACACGTATCAGGAACATGCTTACCTGCACCATGGTCATCACATGACATGGATTCAGCAGATATATCACAGTCTTGGTGGCGAATTTGAACCCGACCTCCACACCAAAAGTCATGCATAGGGCAACCAGCAACAGATTCTTGCCAAGGCTATCCTCCTTCGACCTCACGCAGTCTCTTCCCACCACTTTGAGTTCTTTAGAGATGTTTATCTTCCTCAGCGCCACAAATATCTCCACTATGGAGATCACGACGATGACCAGACTCTCACTAATGCGCTGCTGGGGCGCGATGAAGGCGGCGCACTCGGGGCCCCCGTTGCCCTCAAACTTCGGGTCCACCCCGCCATAGATCCAGTCCAACAGGCTGTATATGTTATATCTGGACATATTCCTCTTCTCGTGTTGGAAAAGATACGAACAAGATGGAATAAAAGACGTCACACCGACTTCTTGGCGAAACATGAACTGCGAGATTTCCCTTTCGTAGCTGGTGTCGTGGCTGAGAGGCAGACATGTATCCACCCGCCTCGGTGTGTTTCCAGTTGAGCTAATTTCTCCAGAACCACCTCCTCCACAGACGGATGAGGAACTTCAGCTAGCAGCAGGATGCAGCTGTAGACTACCCGGAGCTGCGGCTGCTGCTGGTGGTGGTGGTGGGCAGTGACGAGCCTCTCTACCTCTCTCTCTCTCTCCTCTTTCACGCCTCTCACACCACAGCAACCGTCCTTTCCGACGTGGACAGTCCGCATTAAACGGAGTAGGCACGCATGTAAGCTCCGTGCTCGGAGTCACATCAAGCTGTCTGCAGCAGTTTGCCGGAGGTTGACTTTTAGCGCGAGTTAGCTACAGCTTAGCTACAGAGACTACCTTGCTGAAAAGGTACCGACACATTATTGCACCCTGAGTTTAGTCTCTCAGGCTGAGCACGAATCTCATTGGGACTAGGCAGAGCGATAGATGGAACATGTTGTATCTATCGCTCTGGGTCTAGGCGTAGTGATGCATTCAGGGCCCTTAGTTTAAGTGGGAAAATGGTCGCGATGTAAGTTAAAGGACTAAATGTTCTTGTTTGCTCAGTAACCTATTATTAATTACTTACTACCAACAACATGTACCATGTAGTGTTTGACACATTAATATAGACGTATGGAAGTTAAGCATGCAACTAAGCTATCATTAAATGTATATTAATGAGTAAACACGAGTATAGTTAGTAGAGTAATGTTCATTGTTCATCAATGGTAGTTATTACTTCTGTTGGGTGTTTAATGGCAACGTCGTTTTTGGAAAAAAATGTTTTTATTTTCACCCCGTCCTGGCCGAGTTTGAACATTGCCTGACAGTCCGAACTCAGGAAATACAACACCCTGAAAAAGCAAGGACGTATCACACGTGATGTTAAGGATGGAGCGTTCATGAAAAATCAGGAATCTTGAATTAGTTGCGTCGAGCGTCAACCAAATGAGTATTACTCATTTGTGTAATTTCATTACACATGGGAGACATGAGAAGCTGCAGGTTCATATTTTGACGGTTGGGTTCCTTCTCCATATGGACACATCTATGGTTAAGTTATTTAATTCTATAATATCCATAATAAATTTTCAGATGGCTTTCTTAGCTGCACTTTATTTAGCCCATAAACTTTATTATCTCAGTTACACCTTTTCAGTGCAATATTTATGTCCAGATGTTGCCACTAAAGAGTAAGGATACAGTTTAGACCTTGTTAGACCTCCATGTATATCCACACTAGTGGACACACACAGTAACAATAAATTATCTTAGTCAGTTTCAGTTTATCCTCTAAAACCAAATTCAGCCTCCTAAGAGTGGGAAACCTTTTAAATTTGGTGACCCTTTGACCTTTCCTCAAGCTCGGCTGTCAGACCAATTTTTACATATCTAAATCCATGTATCAGCATGTATGTGTTGCCATAAACAGAGTATCCAGTCGTACCTTCTGCTTCCATCTCCACCACCACTTAATTGCAGGGTGTCATTCCAAATGCAGAGTGCTCCCTAATGAGTGACAGGGTAAAGAACTGGTAATTGTGGCACACCAGCTGGAAGAAATCAGCCATCACCATGGTTATCAATAGATACGTCATTCACCTTAATGTTTTTTTTTTTTAATTTTGGCCTTTCTTTATACATTAGATAGCATAGAGGCCAACAGGAGAGAGAGAGAGAGAGAGAGAGAGAGAGAGAGAGAGAGAGAGAGAGAGAGAGAGAGAGAGAGAGAGAGAGAGAGAGAGAGAGAGAGAGAGAGAGAGAGAGAGAGAGAGAGAGAGAGAGAGAGAGAGAGAGAGAGAGAGAGAGAGAGAGAGGAATGACCTGCAGTAAAGGTCCCTGGCCAGATTTGACCCAAGGATGCTGCAATTACGTGGCATGCGCTCTAACCACTCAACCACCAGGGTGCTGCATTCATCTAATTGTTATTATTGTTTTTTCAACTTAATCCCTACAAATGCATTACATATACAATATTATCACAACACATGTATCCTCTTTAAACCATGAACAGAACTGATAGCAATAGGAAGGTTTAACTTGAGAGCCATTTTTTAATTAGTATTATGATGGGACCCAAATATTTCCTTTGAAATGACTTCATTAACTACGAGAGAGAAAAGGCAACAAAGTCTGATTGATGTGAATTACAAAACACTTGCCAATATAGAAGTCCACAGAGAACTCCTCAGTAAGCCGCTTTCCTACGTGATTGTTTGGCACTGGATTTCCATCGTAGTACGGGGAAATGACGTACGCACTCTCCACACTTATTGGTTTGAGATGCCCTTCAATATGGAAAATACTTTTTCACAAAGCCACAAAGAGAGTGGGTTGACTGAGGCTGCAGGAAATGGACTGACATACTCAGGAGGGAAGAGAAAAGAGGAGAAATAAGGAAGCTTTGGTTTGTATCTAATGTTTCTCCCACAGTGCCTGCTTTGGTTGCCATATGCCCAGTTTTTGAAATAACCACACGCTGACATATTTCCATTAGTGTAGCAGTATGTGTGTGTGTAGCACTCAGTAGTAGTGCAGGGCTCATTTCAAAGTGTCTACCATCCTGACTGGAAATGACACTGTGTTGAAATTTTGCAGTTGTGGCCAAAACTGCTTTACTGAGCACAACAAGCAATTAGCATGTCACTCTGGTTTGGTTTTAATGGTGGAGAAACTGAGTCTGAGTGTGTTTTCAGTTTCTAGTCAAGTTACTGCATAACGACAATGAGCTTTCTGTTCTTAGTGGCAAAACTGTCTCTTATCAGACGGAAATACCTTAAATACACCTGATCATATCACAAATCTCCACCCACACCCTCAGATCTGCCAGCAGTTTGCTCCTCCAGGCCTCGAGTACTAAGCTCTGCACCATGGGGGATCGAGCCTTCTGCTCTGCTGCACCACACTTGTGGAAAAAGCTTTCTTAACCATCTGATGGCAGCACAGACCCTAGGCTCTTTAAAAATAAAAAAAGCTTAAAAAACGTATTATTCAGCAAGACTTTTTAAAACTTATCTCCTATTACTATTTTATTTATGTTTGTGTGTTCTGTTATTAATACTGATGTACTTTGAGTTTCATTATTAACGAAAAGTGCAGTACAAATTAAATTAATTAATTATTATTATTATTATTTTAAATAAATGAAACCCATGAGTGGGCATGCAAACACAGCACTATGTTACTATCCAGTGCTTTGAGAAAAAAACATCCCTTTTAGCTTTGTGTATGAACATGATGTTTAATTATTGATATCCTGTCAAGGTTCATGAGAGTCATTATCATTCATGTTAGTTGGACATTAGGGTTTAGGTGCTGTGACTTGAGATGACCAGTCAAAAGTGAATCACATTCTTTGGTACCAGGAAAGGGAGAGCTGTAACGTAAACATATAAAACCTGAAAGACTCCAAACAGGCTGCTGAAGTGAATCAGACCTCAGTTCAGAAGCAAGAGAACCTGCTGATATCTCATCACCAGACACTTTCCTATCATTTGCTGCCCAGAAAAATAAATTGAGCCCCACTTCCAACATTCTTAAAACAGTGATACAGTATATTGTCTCAGTCCCATGGGGGGAAATACGCTGACTCAGTTCAAAAACCAATTCTGGCTTGATTCCAGGGCTCGCTTCAGGAGGTGGAGAGGAGCAGAAAGAGGGCTAAAGATCAAATGGCCTCCTAGTACTTGATCCTGAGGGATAAAGAGTGAGCTGGTCCCTTGGCTCGAGATACGGAACTCAAAAAAAAGAAAACTGTCAGACAGGTGCAACTTAAAATCGAGACCCTTAAGGCCTGGTCGACCTTAAGAGGCCAAATAATTTAAGAGTGAAAAGATGGAGGAAGAACAACTGGAGGGAAAACTGCAGCACAGCTTCTGTTAGTTTTTTATGTACTGTAGTTTCAAGGTTGCAGTCTTTGTCAGGAAACACAGGAAGCAGATCACGGAGAAATATGAACAATAAGATATTTCTGGGCAAGACCTCTTCATCTAAAAACTACCATATGTTTGCAACTAAAGCTAAAGAATATGCATCCCTAAGAGACTGTCAATACTGAAAAAAAAGTGCACATAAACGTCACACTTGATGGGATTTGTTTGGTTGTGCTAAAACGTGAAATGTATATGAAATTATATAGTTAGTATATAGTACGTACTCTATTTTCATCCTTTTGTAGATTGATTTTACAATGACAACCACACGATCCTCCCTAGTCCTCTTTACCATTTGTTCCTTTAATGCTGTAATAATACTTAGGCTGGCTCATCGATTATTGATATCTTTTTATTCCTATAATAAAGAACAAATTGTCCCTCTAAATAAGTGCTGGCTGTTAAGCTCATACAGAGCTGCGTGAGAGTTTTTAAGCTCTGAGTCAACCTAAAGGCATTAGGATTCAAAGCTGGGTTGACTCTCGAGCTCTCCAAACTGCAAAAATTATGAGGCCAGTGTTGTCACAACTGAATCAAAACCCGATGTTCAAATATAAAATGGATTATGTCTGACACAAACACACAAACACAAACACACACTGATGCACAAGCTCCGTATCATCTTTGTCAGTACTGTTTGTAATATCTGTGCTTTGCTGCTCTGTACATTTGTACCTGGACTTGGGATGAAACCTAATACCAAACATAATGTCAAACATTTTTACAAATGGAATTTTCATTTTGAAATGAATTAATAAGGCAATAAAATGTATAATGTTTTTCACAAGGAGAAGCCTTTCCTTAGTATCATTACTGTCAGCAGGGGGCGATATTGTCATTTTTCCTCTCCGTGTGGATTTCAGCATTCATCCCGCATGAGGCTTTTCAGAGGATATTTGATAAAGTACCACTTTATTGCAAATCCCAACCTTCTTGAATGTAGACCAATTACAGAGCAATTGCTTATAGGGCTCTAGTTCTTTAGCTGGTTAATGTGCTTTAATATCCAAAAACAGCATTTTTTTGTCATTCTATTGTTTTCATGTTGCAAATACTAAAAGAGTTAGGAGTCAAATCAACACAGTGCAGCTGCCAAACCTCATTTGGACCTCACATCATACGTTTTAGGTCAATATTTTTTAACATAAATCTTCATATTGATTTTGTTTGTTGTGATTTTGTTTACATTTAATTCATTATCGTTTTAAGAAGTTATTTTATTAAATATTGACTTAGTAATTTTACATTTTATTATGCGGACCACAAGAACATTACAGCTGCTACAGAATAAGCTATACTGTGGCTTCAAAACAAAGAAGATAGAAAACCAAATAAATAAATAAAGTGATTTGATGCAGTCAAAGTGTACACTCATCATTCACATTTTGCATACATTTACATAACTGATCTCTAGCTGGATCCGGTTCACAAGATTTATCTGGCAGCAGACTTGATTTTGCGACTACGGCTGAAGGACACTCATTTAAAACAAAAAAGCAGATGTGGACAGCTGTGCTGGGCCCGAGAGATAGCATCTAAATGGACAACAAATAAAATATTTTGTGGGTCTAGGAGGTTTATATTTGTCAGAATGGTGTGAAAATCAATGGACTCCTGAGAGTGCGGCTGTGCTTTGATAGGCCCGCTCCTCTCTTCACTGCGGAGCAGGAATCAGTCAAGGATATTAATCTAAACATCAGTCATGCATGGGGAACACCCCACAAGGAGAATAAGCTTGCTCATCCATGCATCTCCTGGGGGAGGCAGGGGGGCTTGAGGAAGGGAGTTGAATGGGTAAGTGTGTCAGGGTATCATCTCAGGAGATGTGATGCGGGCTGACTTTAGGCACACAATAAAACCCAAACTGAAGAGGTTGGCACCATCAAAACTGAAATTTGTGCATAGCTCACTGAACCACATCATAATCTGTATTACAAAAAAGCCAGAGAGAGCTGAGAAAGCCACTGTCGCCACAGTGGCCCGCAAAGAACAACACGTGTCTCCTGTGTGGGAAAAGAAGAAAGCTATATGTCTGAGTTATATGTTAATGTAATTCATCTTAGTGAAATCTAATCCTCCAGCCATTGTAATAAGGCACACAAGTAGCTGGAAATATTAAAATTCAAGACCAGTCCATTTTCTTATTACCTAAAATATGCTGCATTTCATTTTCTCTAGTTACCTTCACACAATATTCAGTTCTGCCTCTGTGTTTCTCCTGCTCACACTGGGTTATGTTCCCAAGGACATGTACAGCTGTCGAGTTGTTTCCTCCATGAGGATACCCCATACTGACTGCGGGGCATGAGCTTTCCACTCCACAGCTAATCTAATGTACCACGACTGTCAAGTGTGCTAACTGCAACAGAAACATGCCAACATATTCCATTTTAACTCGCTAATCAATGGCATAACCAAAGCTGAATTTACAGTTCAGCTACTCGAGGTAAGGCTGCATAGAGGTACATTTTTAAGCAATTCCATTAAATGTGCAGCAAGGGGAAGATATTTAGCCATACTGCTATGACGTAATGAATCAAAACCCGACATATGACAGCTACTGCATTACAGCAACAATACTGTGATACATCTCTGTTGCCCATGCAATATTTTGTCTTGGTCAAGGACGCTTCAGTGTCAAACATTTTTAATTTTGATGGAACTGACATCATTACACATACTTACATAAGTTGTCCATGTGCAGTGCAGCCATACACACATTAAAAATTAGGGGATCATTTGATTAAGCACATGGACAATTGTTTCCCCAAAATACAACAAAGTATAGTAAGTTCATATACACAACTCGTTCATATCGGCATCTGTGTGTATCCAGTGTCTCCTCCACATTAGAGCCAAAAACTTTTCTTCAAGTCAAGTTTTCTTCGGGTCATAACATATTTATTTCCAAAACCATTTGTTAGTCATCCACAGTCTGAAGCCACAGGGGCCTTTGCTTGTCCCAGCAGCAGAGGGCCGTGTCAGAACTCAGAGGCAGATGAATAGCCTCGTCGTAATGTTTAGACCAGTCAGTCTGCTCTTGTATGCTTGAGAAATCATCAGAGATTGTGGGGCAATCTTTTCCCAGGCAGATAAAATGACATTGCATCAAGCAAGCACGCACACACACACGCACGCACACGCGCGCATGCACGCACGCACGCACGCACGCACGCACACACACACACACACACACACACACACACAGGCACGCACAAAGCAGACTATGGACACTTTTGGGGACCTTAAATAGACTAACATTCATTTCCCTGGGCTTTAATCTAACCCTAACCATCGCCACTGCTTGTGTAACCCTAACCCTACGCTCAACCTAGCCAGAACTTTAACCACTGACCCCAAAATCAGCTTTCTCCCAACTGGGGACATGGCTTTTGTCCCCAATGGCAATGGCATGTGACAAAGGTCCCTGTTCACACAGTCAAAAAGTGCCTGACATCACAATAACACATTAGCACTGTAGCCCACCAGAATGCCCCATGAGTCAACAGTTCAGATCAGAAAAAATGCCTCTTCAGTCTGTTTTGCACACACCAAATAATTGCCTGCAGGGTATTAATTGCAGGTGTTGAGTAAAGTATTTATCGTCATCACTGGGCTGAGCCCCCTGAGGATAAATCATAATCACCCTGAGCAAAAATCCTGGTGCTATTCACTGTGCTTCTAAAGGTACAATCAGTAAATTATGGCTTTTTAGAAACATCCATTTGGCAGGTGTAGGGACCTACAAAAACCTTGGCAAGTACGTATCCTCCATAATTTACAATTTCTCCACAAAGGCAGCCTAATGAGTATTTTTTTTCCCTAATTCTATACTGGTATTTAACTTTTAAATCTTAAGGTTATCAAATGTTAACTGTTGGTACTGACCATGGTACTGACACAGGACCACAAATGTGAGACAATGACACAATGGCTCCATGAAGACAATAGGCCTTTTTAACAGAAGACATTTTGACATGCCACAGTAGTAAAAGAAAGCAAAGGTGTAAATAATTAAATTAATGGTAGCTGAATTCAATTTAGCTGCTTCAGTTTCAGGGTCCTGCTATTGTGCATGCTGGCTCACACACTGTCAAGGCAATTGGCATGCTTGACTAGAGCAGAGCCATTGTTAATGTTATTAGTAACACCTACTTGTTTCCTAAGGTGTTAAAATGTCTGTTGTGAAAAAGATTTGATTACCAAAATGATTCATTGGCAAGTACACAGTGATTCTGGAAAGTCAAAATCTTCCCTTGATTTGTTACCTTTCCAGTCACTACTTAATTAATTAAACTTGAAAGTTTTTTGGGTAATGGAGTTGTATACCTATTCTGCACCTGTCCCACCTGTCCACTAGAGGGCACAGCACACTTAAAGCTGTTACTGAGTGGTGCTTTAAGGCAATTTATCTTATTATTATCTTCCAATTTCCTTCCATAACATTCAGTTTTACATGTTTTGAGTGTTTGATTGTGATAATTCCACTTATTACTTATTTTATGTATTTTGTACCATGAGAATAGCAGTAATAAAAGGAGACAATTTAAGTAATATTTTCACTAATGCATAACACAAAGCAAGCAATCTAATATACAACATAGCTACAAAAGCCTGCCTCGACAAGCCCTCCAGGCAACGTATCTGCCTGCGGGGGATCCAGTACCTGAACGAATCGCTGAAAAGCAGCATGTACCAAGGCCAGTGGTATCTTATTCAGTAAGAACCACTGAGCTGAGCCCTAATATTACAAGGTGTCAAAGTAGAGGAGTCCTTGAAGGAAAATAAATCAAATTTAAGCTTCAGTTTCAACCCACATATTTGTGGTTATGTTTACAGCACTTACACGCTTTCCAATAGTCTTAAAATAAAAAAGGACATAATCAAGCATACAAGTCACCTGGTAATAACAAGAAGGAAACCTGACATTATTTTGAGGTCCTTACTTTATATATCTTTTTGTAGAAATGATAACTGTAAAATTATCTACTATGTAATAATTATAGTACACTAGTGTAAGTGTTTTAGATAGCTATAATTATTACTATATAATAATCATCAATTATTCTGACTAGCCATACTTAACTTATAATGAGCCAATAAATAATACACAATTTCTGATACACAAAATGCTACCACACTGTATGTTTTGCACAGATGTCTACAGAGAAACACATTTCTTCTGTCTGGGTAATTATAGGTTTGGACAAGTGAAAGGTTATATCACTTGTACAAGTGACAAGTGGCTTAAAGAATAATGTGGAGTCGTGCTGAGCATTACAGTTGCATTGGACACTGGCCCCAAAGGAGACTAAATAGTTGAAAAGGATCATGATGGGATTACGTTCACACTCTGATTGAACAATTAGAGACTCGTCGTAATGTATGAAAGTGACGACCAGAAAAAAGCAGGCCGTATTCACTGCAACCATCGTAGTTGACACTGAGAAGAAAGCAGATGACAAGGCAATGCTCTTGCTTCACTACATGGCTACAATTAAAGATAATAATACTGTGCATTACAGACTTACATGTACTTGTCAGCTGCATCAGTGGGCACAGAGGTTGGGCTTTTATAAGCTGAAGGGATGTTGAAAGATGACTGACTCATTAAATGTCAGTTCACATTGATGCATTTCATTCACACCTCCACATGCACTTTCAAAGCATCTCAAAAGTGTCTGACTACATTGACATCTCCTGATCTTTTAAAAGACTTCTTTATGATCATGGAGAGATTAGCAGCTTCAAAAATTAGTGATTTTCCAGAGTTTCCATTTCAATATATACCATATGAAAAAGTCAGACAAATTTGCAATAGATTTCAGTCGGCATCGCGTTTATTATTTGGTAGTGGTGACCTCTATCCATAAATGTTGTATTATTGTCAAATTACATGGTGGAACAAAGTGTGATGTATTAATGGAGATGAAAATCTGTTAGCAGCTGTGATTCTTGGAGTCTCTTCAACATTTACAGTTCTACCTTGACTGTAAAAGCTGTAAGACAAGATCTGCAACATCAAATTTCAAACATTTACAGACATACTTTAATAGCTTGGACTAGGTTTTCTTACCGTATTTGAGGGTGGTTGGTGCAGTGATGTGCTGTAAAATGGGATGGTAAAATTAGTCAAATAGACATTGAGAAATAATTGGAGATGTACAGTATATGAAATTCACAAGTTAAAGTTCTGCCTTCAAAGAAACATTTTTAGAAATATTATCACTAATAACTAATAACTGTTATCCCAAAATGACAAGATAAGTAGAGACCCTTTTAATGGCAGACATTTGACTTGTCAAAGCACAGGTGGAATCAAAAACATTTGTGATGGAAGATTTAGGACGGTGATCCAGTTCCAGTGCCCTCATGGTATTGTGCATGCTCACCCACCAACATGGCTTCAACAAGAATAGCTTCAACAAGGCTGCAGCTATTGGGGATCCTAGTAAAACTAAACTAAACTAGGAAAATTAATGGAAATAACAATGGAGCTATTGTTAATGTTATTATTTACAACATTGCTTTGATAAGCAAAAGTGTCTGTTGTGAAAAGGGTCTATTAACAAAATGATTTGTAATCATGGACATTTTTGACATGTGAAACAATCAAATAGAGAAATAAGTACAAGTATCTCAAAATAGTTTTAAAAATTGGACTGTGTTCCTTTCTCACAGAGGACATGTCACAGAAGGACACACACAGGTGTATAGCTAATTGACGAATTAGAAGTATTTCTATTCAAGTAACAGCACCAATACAGCAATGTAAAAATTCTACTTAAGTAAAAAATTGAGCAAAATGTAGTTAAAGTACTGCAGTAAAATACATAAGTATAATGACTTTGATGTAGTTAACGTATTACAGTAAATGTAGTGGTTTGGTCCCTCTGACTGATATATTAATATATATGACATCATTAGATTATGTATACTGAAGCATCAGTGTGTAAACCATGTGAGAAGTTTAGAGGTGGATTTGGTGGAGCTGTTAACAACTTAGTGACTACACACTGCTGTTTTTAAGACATCAAAAGACAAACACTGGTTTCATCTTTAACAATGTGTTGTATTTTGACAGCTTGTTATATTATTCATTGTGTCAAATCTTCATATGAAATGTAACTAAAGCTGTCAAATAAATGTAGTGGAGTAGAAAGTACAATATTTCCTTCTAAAATATAATGGAGTGGGAGTAAATGGAAATACTCAATGCCTACAAGTAGTACCTCCAAATTGTAATTAAGGACTTGTGTCATGTACTTATAGTTCCTTTCCACCTCTGATGATGGCACACTGGGACACTTGAATAGCCTACATGAAATGAAATACATTATTAATGTCATTAGTATCACGTGTGCGTTTTTCCTACCATGAAAGGTCAAAATGTTGTGAAAAGGCAGTATTACATAGCAGGAAGCCTTCATTCTAGTTCAAGGTGACAACTGAGCTGCTACACTCAAACTACACGTGACACACTGTGCTAGCTGTGGCCAAGGCCGTAGCCAGGATTTTTCAAATACCGAGGTCAAAAATAAGACCTCATATCATATACAAATATTGAGTAATCCGTGATGTATTTATAATGCTTTCTTGCTATGCATTTAAATCAACTCCTATTTCAGTATTCTACAACTTTCATGGTTGTATATTTAAAAAATCATAACTGCTATATATTATTTTCTTTTTTTGTTCTTAAACTGTGGACTGGAGCACGGCCTGCTGGGAAAGGGAGAAAAGGACTCATCCAATGAAAGAACAGTTTGCAAAATCGGGTCGAGTTCAATTTACAAATGTAGACAACATATTTCTGGCGATGTTCAAGTCGCAGTTCACATCTACTGCAGCGTATATTTTTTTCTGGAAGTGAGCACTATATAACTACGACTTAAAAATCTCCAGTAATATGCTGTATATTTGTGAATTTGTGACGAATCAGCTGTTCGGTAAGGAAACCAGTTAAATTGGAAACCAGTGGGGACATAACACCGGGGCTGGGGCCAGTGGAAACATTCCCGGTGGATTTCAACTACTTCACTACTTTCATTTGGTTTTGACATGGCAGCGGTATCTGCAAGTACGGGTCACGTGACAGTCCGTTGATGCTATTTTCACTTCTCAATAAAAATAAAAAAAAACCGAGGACATGGCATCGGTGTCCTCAATGGTAGCTACGGCCATGGCTGTGACATTTATCAAACACACCTTAAAAAAACAAACCCATACTCCAACCGCCAATAAAAACAATAGAAGAATAGAAGAAGAAAACGCGCTCCATTTAAACTTGTTGTAATGTCCGACCAACTTTTCTAGCTAATTAGCGAACATGACACCTGCTGCTAGCTCACCTGTACCAGCCTGTGTCTTCAGGACGACTGTGTGAATGAATAACCGCCTCTGTTTGTGCTCACAGGTAAGTTTATATTTGGTGCTTTTGCTGACATGTTTATTGTGAGTCCTGTCTTCCTCTCTTTTTCACTACTCTGTGTTTTGTTTATTTGGTAAAATGGCTGTCAAAGCTAGTGGTTGTTGGTTGTTTGTTACCACAGAGTTGCTAGTGGTCACTTTCTTGGCGTCTGCTAGCCCTAATTGGTGCTCTTTATGCTGCTGTAGTGTACTTGAATCTATCTCTAGTCTGTGTAGTATTTGCTGTGATGTGTGAATGGATTTCTTGTTATATTTTTTCTGTTGTGAGTGATAATTTTGGACTCCCATCATGACTCAACAGTGTTATGAGCTGAATTATGGCAAATCTGTTTTTTCCAGGGAAACAATCACATGTATTCAAAAGTACAGTTTGTGTTCATTGCCTTACAGTTTTTAGTGTCCTTAATTATGGTGACATATTGATTTAGTTCTTGAGCAAAGTGTCCAAAGCTGGGCTTGGAGTCGGTCCATTTCTTCTTATGTACATGGGATTTTCCCAGCAACAATATTAACTGTTCAAGATACACAAAACCTTTGTCTTTCTCTTAATTTTAAAGTGTAAAAACACATCTCTATCTCTGAGATGAAATGTCTGATTAGTTTTCCTCATTATACAATTTTGTACATCAACCCAAAATATTTTATTGTATACAGTGAAAAAATATCTATTCTAAATCTCTCTGTTTTTTTTACTGGATATATATACGATGCCAGATTTGAAAGGCAACTTCCTTAACTTTATTATTAAGACAGAACTTGTCTCCAATGATCCAAGTTTTAAACCGCTTAACTTCTCCATAAACAGATGACCAAAACAATCTTCCTGGGGGTAGTGTTGCAACTTGTACATGATTTCTAATATATTTGTTTAAGCATTTGTTCTTGGTTATGTCAACTTATTCAAGAAATACACTACTGTTTATAGGACACATTTTCAATCTCAGTGTGTGTTAATATTGAACCACTAAGAAGTTGTAATACCTCCCCAGGTACAGCACCAAACACAATTGGACATCTTTATTCTCAGCTTGTTGTTGTTGTTTCAGGGACTTTGCTGTTAGCTTACTGTGGAGAGTCTCTAACAGAGAGTTATATTGTAAGCTTGTTTGTGTTCAGGGTGTAAATGTGACTATTGTGTGGCAATTATCGCACATAATTATACTCCAGTAATATTAGCTTCATGGGAAACTAAAAGCTTTTGTGGCACACAGGTGGGCGGCACATTTTTCTCCACATTTGTGTACTTTGACTGAGGCCAGAGGATGACAATATAGCTTTGTCACTGTCACCTACCAACCAAAGCCATATGGCTCTGGCTTCCGTTGTTATGGTTACCGTGGCTATGACATTTATTAATTACATGCAGGGATTTTGTGTGTGTGTGTGTGTGTGTGTGTGTGTTTAGTGAATTGCCACGGCTGTACTGGCTTATCATTGTAGTAAAGTTATGTCTGAACCCCTTTGGTGCATGTTGGCATCACGTCTGTCAAATGTGAAATACAGGGTTCATTTCCTGGTTCATCTCTGGATTTCCAATGCTCTCTCAGATAATGTTATGGGAATTTTGAAGAATAGCTGCAATACACCTACAGCCGAGGCCATGTCCATAGCGATAGCAATATAAACAGCCACAGCTGCATCTGTTGCCCTAGGCCCTAATATCCACAGTCACAGGTTGAGCCACAGCTTCAGCCATCGTTCATCTCACTGCCATGAATAGCCTACTGCAGCTGTGGTCACACTCAGTGTCTGTATATTGTTGGATCTCGTCCTTTTTGAAAGGAACAAATGATGAAGTACATGACTATCATCTTTCTATTCGGTAGGATCTGCGGTCCATTATCCCAAATTTTATTAACACTCTGAAGGGCTGACCCAACACACTAACCTTTTCTATGGTAATAGAGGGCAAATTACAAGTAATGCAAAATATATTGCCTGCTAATGTAAGGTAGTTCAGAAAAATGAAAAAAACAAAGTGACCTCTGGCCTCTCTCCTGTAATATTTATCTCAGCAGCATTAGAGAAACATTTAATCTGAAAGTAGCCTAATGGTTTAATTAAACTCATATACACAGAACTGTACTGAGGTCATCTGCTGCAACACAGCATAACATTACATAAGTGGAGACTGTCTGCTCCAAGCCATGAATTCTTTGAAAGTCTGAGTGTAATATGCTTTAGTTTAAATAGCTCTTCACCCTCTTTCAATATGCTGAATGATGTACAGTACCAGTTATAAGTTTGGACACACTTCTCCATTGCTTTAAATTAGTGTGTCCAAACATTTGACATGGTACTGTATGTGCACAGCCTGACAGTGTAAAGCTGTTTTCACATTCATCTGCTGCTGAAGGAGGAAAGTTTCTCTGTGCTCACCTTAAATCTCAGTTTAAGCTGTGTAACCAGTTTAGAGCCAATCCTGGTCCAATATGTAGCTTACTGTACAAAAGAGGTGGCGTACTCAACTCTTTTAGAAGAGTCATCAAATCAAAGTAAAACTATCCTTTTTAAATACATTTTCTGGTTACTATTTTTTTTCACTTTTTTTATTGTTAGTGTGTATACTGATGGGCCTTACACACAATATTAGTCCTTGTATTAGTTATTGATATATGTATTTTTGCACTTATTGTGGAGATTAGCACATGATTAGTCTATATACGTGGACATATGTTTTCAGTGTTCCTGTGCAAACCTATTGGTCACTAGTATATGTATAATATATGATGTATTTGGTAAATCAGTTAGTCACACATGCTTTATGGTTCCATTACATGTGTGATACATGATGTGGATTTAGTGGTCTTATTGGAGCTGTTGTAGTCACAGAAAGTGACATATTTGGTTCTATTTGATTATTTTTAGGCTGTTTTTGAAGACACTAAGTCTCCTGAGGATGGTTGTTTTTATGCAATGGTCGGCTGTTCTTATAGAAACAAAAGATGAAATCATATCTGTAGACTCCTTCACATATTTGCTCATGTAAATTAATAGGTGTTTTTTTTGGTCACCCAGTCACAATTTGGAACATCTCATGTGTTAGGTATTTTCTTGTTATTTTGTGGTTGATAAAACCTTGTGAGATGATATGTTTCAGCTAGGTTTAATCATCAGCGGATCCCTGTCTGCTGTGTTATAGTCTCAAACCACAACAGTGACAGTAACGCTGACGAAAGCTCAGGGCTGAAATGCACCCGTTGCTTCTGCCACTGTGCACCATTAAAGTTATAATAATATACAGTAATGTGTGAGTGCTGACATCTCTGTTTGTTTACCAGTATGCAACATATACAAGAGTGATGTGGAAACTTGAAGCCTCCAGTGCACAAACACTAAGAATCATCTTGCATATAATTCACAGATTTTCCCAATAAAGGAGGAGTAGATTTCATTTTAAGGTAGTTGAACTTCTATCATGGAGAAAAACATAATGTACACACAATATTATGCAAACCAGATCATTTTTGTATATCTTAAAACATATCATTTCCAGCTGCATAGATGGCATGCCTTTGTCTGTTGCTGTATATCAGGTGGACATAGTTTAGATATTTCTATATCAGCTGATTTAAAGCTTTTTCTCTGCATTTTCCCTGCAATGTGTGAAAGTGCTTGGGCAGTGGCTCATATAATGTGGAATCAGGTTGTATGTTGCTGTTGGAGGGGTAGAGTTTATTGTCACGCTGCTCTTTCTGCTGTGCTGAACTTGCGCAGTACAGTGAATGACAAGGTCAGGGCTTGTATAGGAGACTTATACATTAAGCATTCATATAAATCTGTTCCATGTGAGTTGTCTGACTGTAGTGTTAAGATGTGTCTCTGCACCTTTTGAACTACATCTCAAGTGCCCCCCCCTGGCTAGCTCCAGTTTAATGCTGTTATCTCCTGTGCACAACTGCATGTCTTCAAGATTGAAGACTCCCCTGAGTAGCTCTGGTGGACCAGACTATTACTTGGTGCATCTCTGGTCTGCAGTATTTTCTGTAATGTTTTTCATTAACTGGAATCAGCTGCTCATTTTTTATATTTTTTTACCAAACAGACACATGTAATCACTCTATCTTTTATTCATTGTAAAGAACAGCAATCCCTGGACAAAAAGGAGGGAAACATTTTGTCAGTAGGCCCACAAATAAACCTCAGTTATAGAAAGGTGGACACTTTTTTTATTTTTTAGATGACGGTAAACAAAGGTTGAAAATAAAGGGGGGGGGGGGACTTTTCACGTCTGACAGGATTGCTCCGCATCATCCTTATAAGAACAAAAGTCAGCAGAGATCAGAGAGCAGCTTCTTCCGTTCCTGCAACATCCTGTTTTTCACACGGTCGATAGGGCCAGGGCTCACATTATGAACTCTGTTTGTTCACAAACTCTCTTCAGGTCACACAGAGAAGCACGTTAGCCCCAGTTGCGTGTTTAATGTTAGCTTCTATTGACTTACTGTCTTCATTGAGGTTGTCAGTTTGTACATCAAACACTTTAACAATGGCATTGCACTTTTCTTCATGCATGAATGACTTACACAACTTTTAACTGGGCTTACTTTAAAATGTTAGGTGTCGGATTGCCTTCTATTAGGGGAATTTGTGGGCATTATTTATATCTCAATGTTTTTCACACACCTTTTGTGACCTTACCTCTTATATAATTCTTGACTCCAAATGATACATCTTCTTTAAAATTGCTTTGTGTTTTGAATATGTCCAAATAACCATCGTACACCACCAGAAAAATAATAATTAAGTTATTTGTATTGAGGATTTGTATCAGTGCTCTCACTCTGTCTTGTATGTTACACTGTCTCTGAATAAATAGAGCTGTTTTCCCAGCAGAAGACAGCTTTTACCTTTTGATTAAATATAAATGCAAACAAGTCTTTCATCTTTACTATGATAAAATTCTCAAATGTCTTTTTTTTTTTCTTCTTCTTTTTTTCTGGTGTGATATCAGGGAGTAGAGCTTAACAGTGCAACACACACCCACACACACCCACACAAAGCACTACATGGTCCTAGAGCTGGTATGAACAATAGCCACTAAACGTGTAATGGATAGTTTGATTTATCATAGCGAGCACAAGCAAGCAAAACAACCTCACATGTCCCCGTGGGTACTTTAGAGATCATTTCCATGGTGCGCTGAGAAAAATGAGGTGTTTTTTAGCTTTAAACATAATGGTGTTCCTGTGCAGTGTACAGGACAGTAACAGTAACCTTCAGAGTCTGCAGGAAGCAGCACAGCCTTGTTTATTCAAAATAACTCTGTAATGTTAACAGTGTAATCCTTGTGCTTCATTCACTGCCCTGCACAGGCTTTAGTCGAATCATCTTTTGTTGTGTCTATTTCATTACAGTTTGAAGATCCCAGCTTTAAATAGTGATATTGATATTATTGATGCTCCAGAAACAAAAGCAATGCTTGTTGGGAATTGTTGGCAGTCTCATAGAAAAGATTGGCTCTGAGGATTTGTAGGTTTTGTACTTGTAATGCTAAATCATTTGAAGTCAAGTGGGTGAATTGTTGGTGCACCTGCGAGGCACAGCAGTAGATAAAATGGAGGTATAGTGAGCTTATAAAACTGTCTGGCTGTTTGTGTGTAATGAACAATAGTCCTAAATATTGTGAGTTGCATATTGTTCATGCAGGACAGCAATATCACAGAAATATTCAGAGACATTTCAAGTGGCTGTGCTTTGTGTCTTGTTCACACTGTACCGCTGGATTTTTTCCCCCTCCTCCTATTAATCAACAGTGTAAACAATACAAACAGCCCCCAGACAATGATGAAAACCACAAAGACAGGAGCGCTTTTTCTAAATGAGCGTCTCAAGAAACATCAGACGAGTCCACTGTGTTGAAAAGAAGAGGGAAAAAAAGCACCCGGAGGCTCGACTGTGACCAAGAAGGGCGCCTCATAACTCTGAGACAAAATACAACGTCTGCTTTAATTCCCATTTCCATTTTCTACATCTCATACAGTAAGCACATGAACGAGAGAGGGCAACATACAGAGTCCAGTCATCGAGCATATAGAGAGCAACTTCCCAACCAAAACAAAAACAAAAACAAACAAAAAACACACACACACACAAAAGTCCACTATGTTCCCGGAGCTGTCTTTAGTGGAGGAAGTCTTTGATCTCTCAATGCGTAGGGACATGCAGTGAAATTGCTGGAGAGAGAGAACACAGTGTGTACAACTCTGCTTGCAAACAGCTGCTAATTCACAGTTAGGTTTTTGAAAAAGTGCACACAAGGTATTAATCTTGTAGTAGTAGCTTGATGAACATAATCTCTACTGTACGTCTTTTTAAAATACTATAACACGTAGTGTTACAGAGATCAATGTAAGACAGCAGTACTTATCCCATGTAAAAATAAATAACGTGACATATCAATATTCACAAAAAACTATTGGAATTGATTTCACAATATCTACAAATTCACAACTTTGTAACACTATTCTGAGCGATTTAGAGTTGTTGCCTCTTAGTTGAATAATTTTGTTCAGTTCATCTATTTGTCTACGGCTTTCTACAAGAGGTTTGCATCAATGCTGTAGAGGTTATGTTTTATAAAACATATACTATTTAATGCTGTACTGAATAGCATAAATATATTCATATAGTAATATACTCTTAATATACTGTATCTTATAGGATGACATGTTTTCTGCTGAAGTTAACTCTGGCCCTGTGAGGAAAAGATTCACCACATGAATTATAACCAAAGCTAAATGACAACAATGCAGTAGAGTCCTGTTGATCAAAACTCCTCCAAATGTGATACTCTTCTCCTAATATACCCACTGCACATGCATATTCTTCAAAAATACTGTTCAAATGCACTCCTTGAATAAAACAAAACAAAAATGCAGTTAATCACCAGTTGTATTAAGAGTCCTTCTTGCACTACTGCATATTTAGGTCCATTCATTTATCAGTCAGTGAGCAGTTTGGATGACAGAGATTCTGCTGTAGTCCAGCTGCAGAGTGCACAAGTTTTGGCTGTATGGCTCTGAAAGTGTTTTTCCTCCTTTTTTGCTATCAACAGACAGATGAGATATATGTGCATTACATTGTTTTGTAACTATTTGAACCAATGAGAAAATGGGTCAAAATAGTCACAAGTGTTAATACAGTACAATAGAACTCTTAGCCAATCTCCTGGTAAACCATTTTCTTAATGTAACTTCTATTGGATGCATTTATTATCCTAATGTGGCTAATTTGACATGTTAAGATGTATAATTTATTTTCTGAATAAGTAATAAGTATTGTTGCATTACTCATTAAAATCAATTTGCAGTGTTAATGGGATTAAATTGGATTCTTTGTCAGTACTGAGCAGCTGTAAACATCTGAAATTGCCACATGAATGTATCTTCAGTCACAGCATTATACAAGCTACTGGTCACGTCAGCAGTGTGGAGGCGAGTGGGCATGTTGGTGATATTCAGCACTACAGACAGCTGTGTCACTCACAGGATGGCTGTCTTTGAGGCAACTTATTTCACAAGTGCAGTTTGAATATTCAACGGCGGCCGCTTTGAACTACTTACCTACAATACCTCAGTCACATGACTCTGAAGAATCATAAATAAACATTAGCGCTCTGTGTCATCGCATCCTGAATTAGCAGCAGGCTTTAAACACTCTCAGCAGATGTGCACCATGAATCAATTTCAGACCAAATGATAGAAATGGAGTCTGAAAAAGAGACAGTGCTCTGAACAATGCATCTGATCATGAAATGCATTTAATTTTATTAGGCTATACTTTTATCTTCCCGTGGTATGGGGAAATATGTGGAAGTGTTTAAAAAATGCTATTAAACAGTGACATCATCACCTGGTTTGTAATTATGAATTTAATGTGACAAAATGTAATGAGTTCCTCACAAATAGACTCCGGTGTCTGCAGGTTGATGTGTTTATGGTTTGAATATGAAAATGGTTCACCAGGAGATATTAATGTAAGTATGCCCTCTAAGATCTGAGGCTCCATTTTTGATGCTTGTTTTGATTGGATGTCAGTGTCCAATAATTCAGACTCACTGTAAGAGTTTGTGAAACTGAAGCCAGCCAAAATATTTAATCGTAAAAAAAACGAAAGTAGATATCTGATCTGTTGTTGATTCCTTTTTGTTTAGTTTCAGGACAATGATAAAAAAAACATTGTATTATATTTTAGTGTCATTTGTAATTACTAGTTCGAAATGTGACCTGAAAATCTTTTCCAATATAATAGCCAAATCAAGGCTTGTAGTTCAATATGTGTTAAACCTAAAATCTCTGTGCTACCAAACAAGGGTAAAACACCTTCACAACTCTGCACCAACCATACATTATCAGCATCCCGTCAATATGCACAAATAATGGCAGTTTAAGTGTGTTTTAAGCAGATGTTGGTGAGATTACGAGCAGGTCATTGATGAGTAACTGAAATGAATCACAGAAACATTGATACTAAGCCCTATTTCAGTGTGACAAATACCATTATCTGTACACGTGTACAGATTGTCATGCATTAACCTATGACTGATACATTGTACATGGTTAGTGACATTAACACACCTTTTTTTTTTTTTTTTAGAGAGAGAGGCCACAACACAGTTTACTCATTCTTCTATGCTTACCACTGAAGATACAGTTTAAAGAGATGGCTGCATGTTGGAGTGTTAAGTACAGTGGTTATCAAAGACTCTATCATTTTAAGATGATGCGATGAACTATCCAGAGTGCATCCAGCAAAATAAAAAGCAACAGAAATTGCTTTAACATCTGTATCAACATGTACAAAATGCAACACATGACAGAAATGCAGAAAACAAATGTAGCAGACAGTTCACACAGCTGAGACAAATCTGATGTTAAACTTTGGAACAATCAGTTGTTGAAACATATCCAGTTTGACCATTGGTTTGCTCTTCAGTGTGATCACAACAATTACATTTGGTTTATGATTTTCTTGTCAGAGATATGAATACATGTGTTGACAGCATTGTGCTGCGTATAATACAGTCTCCAGTGTTGAAGTGTGTTCAGAAATACTGTATGACTGCCACATATCTGCTTTTGTTGTCTACTACAAAACACAAAAACAATACAGCAAATGTAGACAATCAAATCAACACCTATATACGTTTCACAATCAAGTAGAAAAAGGGCAAAAGTTACAACACGGATTCAAATCTAGCTCATGACGAGGCAGAAATGCAAAGAAATCGTAACATTTACCGATGTAGATAAAACAAAGAAAATAACAGCACCAGAGTGCCCACAATACTTAAGGAAAGGACGAGCGTCTGGTGTGTTAGAATGTATAAAACATCTAGTGTTGTTTGCATTTTCATGGATATGTTACGATCGACTGCAATTGAGAATTTGACTCGATTCTGAGGTAATGGTGGTAGTTTGTTATGACCGCTACGCTCATGGAGACGCAGCACCACGAGCCCAAGCATAAATGCACATGATAATTGTTGTGGACTACGCTGGATCCTTTAATCTCTTTGCTTCATCTGGTCACAGGCAGAGGTCTGTTAACCTTCCACACTAATGGGCAATTTTACACTCGGTGCCCGTACCCATAGGCCGCGGGTGGGTGGGGCACGACCACATACTACAGTATACAGAGCCTGCGGACACCAGTATGTGTTGCAATGTGTGTGTATTTATTTATATATGTACACAGACCTTTTGTGCATATGTGTGCTGTAGATGTGAGTGTGAGCGTTCAAAGCCTTTTTATTTACGATGTGTGTGTATACACCAAGGCACATAGCTTCTCTGTCACTGAACATACTCAGCCAGTTAAAATAATAAGAGCCACTGGGCTCCGTAATGTACAGGCGACCCGTGGGGACACAAAAGCAATTCCAAATGATACTGCATTGGGGTCTGTTGAGATTCAGCTCGAGCTGAAGGCCAGACACTGACGATTATTAATGATTTTCCTTAAGAACTATACAGGCTGCCCCCGGCTAGCAGAGCACAGTAAAGCGACCAATGAACGGCTGCGCTGGCGTTTTTCTAATGCGTCACGGTGTGTCTCTGTGTGCGTGCGTGCGTGCATGCATGTTGTTAACTCGATGAATATGTCATAACCTTAATCATTGGTAATGAGCTACAATGAAAATTGTACAAACGCATGCTTGCTGTAACTTATTATAAGCAAAGCGCAAACATTTCAAAACATAATGAAATACAATTGGACTACTATACAAAACGGCACGCAATCAAGATACAGTTAAAGGAGCTACTCACAGCAGGGAACAGGGCCAGAGCTAAGTCTGGAGGGGTAGGGCTGAACCATTCTGAAAATAAATATCTAATTGCAAATATTTTGACTGACACAGCGATTGCAGTATGATTTGCAGTATGATTTGCAATATTGGAGGGAATGCTGATTTTTTCCATCATTATTCTAGTTTTCACTGAAAAACATAAACATGAGGAGCTGTACCAAACAAAGAGTATGGTGTATAGGCCAGGACATCTCTGGTAGTTTAACACACATTTAACCTTTCTTAACAAATATTGCACCCCCTGCCATTTGAAAATAGCAGTAGGCCAAATTGCAATTTTGGTAAAATTATACTAATTGTTCAGCCCTATGGAGGAGAGAAAATAAAAGCAACATAAACAGTCTGATGTGAGAATGTGCTCCGTCCAAGGTCCACTATGTGAATCTACTGTATTTGCCTTCCATCTATACAGACGTGCAAAATATCAAACTCTTAAGAAAAAACAGACACAAGAAACACACACACACACACACACACACACACACACACACACACACACACACACACACACACACAATAAGATGTTATGGTCTTGGCCTCCTGCAAACTGGTCTACCCTCCAAACCAAACCATTATCAAGCCTAGCATTTTGTCAGATTCAGTTTGGGTCGTTTGCCTTCATGATAGCGGGCTTCCTGTTGACGTACGTGGCCCAGTAGCCCAGGTTGAAGATGAAGAAAAGAACCGGGAAAATGATGCGTGATATCTTGTCCACTTTGCTGACACGGTTGTATGACTTCCTGGCCTCCATGTACGGGTCGTCCATTTTGTGGAGATAGGGGTGTTGTTTGACGGCCGCTTCCCTGGCACTCTTGGAAATGGTGGTCAAACCTTGGTCCTTAGCCACGTTGATGGCGTAGGTAGTCCCAACAATGTTGAAGGTGTTGTTCGTCTTTTTGGACAGCGTCGCCGATTCTCTTCTCTGAAAAGGGGAAGAAGGAAGTAAAAAAAAAAAAAGTAAAAGATCGTCAGGAGCGCAGCATCAGACTTAAACAATACTTCCATTTGAACTCATAAAGAGGAAATAGAAGCAACACCACGAGACACGACACACACAAGAACAAAACAAAAGCCTAACCATATCGTTAATCCTGGCCATGTTAGCCTGAAACGGTTCCTGAAAAGAAAAGTGGAAAAGAAAAAAAGTTTACCAATTATATTAAAATTACCCAACTTACATACTCTATTGATCAGTTTCTAGCTGGAAGTGTTTTTTAAACATTTTTACACTACTGTCAGTTGTGATCTACATCATACAAATCTGGACTGCAGGAAAAAAAAGGAAAAAAAAAAAAAAGATCATGACTGAATTATCAGACTGAGAAAAGAATTAAAAGCGTGGAAAGGGTAACAATTTGTATTTAGCATCACTGCAGGACCAGGCTGGACTGGCGTCTGATACTGCTAAGAGTAAAAAGTAGCAGCACAGAGCAGGATGAGAAACAAAGCAAAAAAAATAAGAAAGCCTGCAGACATGTCTGACAAACTGTATCAATGAGAGCAGCCGGGGCTCTTCAGGCAAACAGCTCACCATAAAACAAACAAGACAAAAAAAGGCTGAATGTGATAAAAGCTGGCTGGAGAAAAAACTGCCTCCTTCCTACTACTAGAGAGAAATCATTACTAGTCTTTCAAATGATAATGGCACTGGGAGTTTAATTTTTGCTAAATTGCTACACTGAGGTAGCTCATCTTGCATCACCTTAGGATCCCGCCAGCATAATAGAGCGCCACGCCCCCTGAACAGTAGGGCGCCCAAGATTGATCACTGGGCAAGAGGCTTACGTTTCCTGTGTTACCAGCCTAATTTTCTTCACACCATTCATCCCATTTCAACCACTTTTTAAGATCTGCAGCAAAACTAAAGCCGTGTGTGTCTTGTAACAAATTGCCCCCCCCTCCCAAACCCTCCCCCCCCCTCAGCGCTCCCTCATTTCACTTTTTGTTTTGAGCCCCGGCTTAAAATTTTTGCTCTACTTTCTCAGCTTTAATTTTCCTTCCTTTCCCCCCCTCTTCACTCCATCTTTTTAATTAGCATAACTAATGTCCCCTCTTTCCCCTCCAAAATGCTTCACGGTGGATCTCTTTCCCGCACACAGCTCATCACTGAACGCTTTGTTTGGGCTTCATCCTTAACACACAACCACACACACACACACACACACACACACACACACACAAACAGACAAATGATTTTAGATGTGGCAAGGAAACGTACACTATGTTTGCTCAGTGCGTCACCATCATGTATAAAACTTACAGGGAGGACCACTTTTCAACGTCACATGCGACATACAGGTGGTGACCCCCGAGTTGAATTGTTGTTAAGCTTCATGGTGAAGGAGGCGGCGGAAATGAGGAGGAAACAATTTCAGAGTGTTTGGCGTTTTTCCTCCGCAAAGGACGATCCTTCAAGCACCTCCGCAAGCAACAGCCAGAGCCTAACAAAGTTTGCAGGCGATTGCATTAAACAGAGGAATGGCTCCATCTCAAGTCAATTAGCACAGAGAGACAAAAGAGTTGCACCGATGCCTCCTGGATAGCCAGATACTTTCCCAGGACATTGATTCCTCCACATCAAGGCCTCCTCTATTACAGCAAAAAGCTTACTCAGCAAGAAAAGGGACCGACTACTACAACGTCATATGACCTTAATCGTAGCCATCTAAAGTCTGTGGCATTAGCGATGTTTTATACCCATAAACCTGACAAACCAACAACACAAAGTAATTTTCTGTTGCTACTTAGCTGAGTCGTCCTCTGCTGTAATTCATATGGTCTAATTATCGGGGGTGGGGGGGTGGGGGGGGGGCAGGGGGAACCGCATGCGACATTGTGCTGTGTATATGTTTTTTTCTTTTATAAACCTAATGTGACACAGCACATAATTTACTCCCGGGCCAAAAGATTGTTGCGCACCATTCAAAGTCATTTTGGCTAGCTGCAGGCACAACCCCCCCCCCCCCCCCACACAACCACAACACCATCTATTGACCTTGTCTTTGTAACTTCTGCAAATTGTTGCATCCGAATTTCTTTTATGAGTGTGATTAAATATCCTCGGGGTAAAATGTGCCTCGCTGTGTCCTGCTGTTTGGAGCTCAGTGTTCATGTGTGCGTGTAACTGAACCTTGTGACAGTCTGTTCCTGTCCAAGATTGGAGATGAGGTGTTGGCATATTTAATAGCCTCAAGTATCTGAGCGTGTGTGTGTGTGTGTTTGTGTGTATAAATGTGCTGACTCCATTTAGGGAGCCACTATGGCCCTGTTTGTGTCCCTGAGTGAGTGAGTGAGTGAGTGAGTGAGTGAGTGTGTGTGTGTACATGTCTTTCTGTCTTTGAGAGAACTTGCAGTTGAAAACCAGTGTTATGGGAACATTTGCGTTGTGAGGACCGGCCAAAATGTCCTCATAACTTCAAAGGGGAAATCTGAGGGTTAAGACTTGGTTTTAAGCTTGAGGTTAAAATTGGGTTCAGGGTCAGTTTTGGGTCCTCACAAGGTTATAAAGACCAACGTGTGTGTGTTTGAGTGCGTGTTTGAGTTACCACATTTTTGGGAAATCTGGTAGTTGTAGTGGTGGAGCATGATGTCATAACAGCAGATTGTGTTTTAGGTTACCTGTCAGCGAGAGTTAGTTTAACACACACTGTAATCCCAAATCAAAGCAAACACCACCTCTCTTTTCTTTCTTCTTTGTCCCTCTCAGACTTAATTCCTAAAACAGCATCATCCCTTCCAAACGTGTATCCACTTCTCACCAGATATAGAAAAAAAACCAACTCACACGGCAACACTGAACTGATTAAAAGGCCCTGCATCTCATGAACGCTTTTGCTAACATGCAATAAAAACAGGGTTTAGGGTTGTCAGTCAGATGTAACCTCTTCATCTTGCTGTATTACAGAGGTTGTTCCTTGTCACCACAGTAACAGGAAGCTTGCCATGAGGCAGATAATCGTGCACAGTGACACCTCGAGCTCAAACAACAAAGGTGTGGAGAAACCAATTCTCATCAAAGACTGTTTGAACAAGACGCCTCAAGAAACTGCAGCTCAGGATCGTTTTTTTCCCACCTCAGTAGACCATATTTCCATCCGTAGCTTAGTTAAGTTTTGTTTTAGCTACCAGACGAACTGCGGCAGCCTCCTTGTTGTTCAGTTAAGTGAGTACCGGGGTCATGCTGCGCCCTGCTGCATTGTGACTGCCAGGAACAACGATGACAGACTGTCACCACCGTTTTCTAACCAACAATTACAGCAAACTGTCTGTACATGTAGTCATTAGTGGTGCAGGTGTGACTACACAAGATTATGAGGCATACACGTGAAACCGTGATCATTCCTTTGGCTCCAGCCGAAAAGACCGCCGCACACCGAGCCAACGCTCCCGCCTCCGCTGATGAAACCAGCTCATAATATCTAACACGCTGGTGTCCAATCATGTGTCACGGAGAGCCAAGAATACGCAGGCTTTCATTCCAACCGAACTCCCCACCGGCTAATTTCTGTAATAAGCACACCTTCAGCCGGCGAGGGGAGAGCTAATTAGGTAGATCGCTTGTCAAACAGAATGTTAGGCGACAAAAAAAAGGGGAGAAAATGGTACAGAAGCTGCATAACCAGCAAAGTAAATTAGTGCTTCTTGACTCGTCTGCAGCTCGCCATTGCAGACCTAAAAAAGAAGGACCCCGGGGTGATGAAATCATTGTTTGGTTCCGGTAAGAACGGCGGCTGAAACCTGGCCTCAGATAACTGTGCAGGGTATATTTCAAGGACTAACTGAGTTAGGTCTGCACTCTTCACTGTTAGGGTTCCCCTCCTATAAGCTTTTTTTATTGTAAATGTTTTAAAAAGAGGGGTTAAAAAAAGCCTGCGTAGCGTGATCCCTTTGCTTTCCAGTAGCTCAATTGTAGCGGGGGAGTGTGATGGGAGTGCCATGTCTCCCTCTGTGACCCCATTCTTTTTTATCTATCATGACAACTGCATGCTCAGCACAGACCACCCCCTCCCTCCACCCCCCCCCCCCCCCACTGAGTACGCAGCCCAGGCTGTTGCCATTAAGATGAGGCATCAAACAGGAGAAAAAAAAGAAAAGAAAAAACACTCCACTCTGCTGTGATGTAACGCTGAAAATTATCCCCATCAACTGAAAAGTTCTGTGGCAGCAATACGCATTTCTGTCAGTCACTCAGAGCACCAAATGTCAAGCTATTAAAAAAAAAACAAAAAAACTGGAAATGCTGTACCGATTGTGTCAAACAGTTTGTACATTAGTAGCAGAAAATAGATTTGTGGCACTGTCTGTCACAGTAGAGGAAATACGATGCTCTTTATGTTGTCTGCGTCTGATAAAAGCACAGCAGTGTTTTTTCTGTTCTAGCAGCAACACATTGTAACAACAGCATTTACCTGAGAATGATGAGTATGAGGGTAGGACAGTGCCACCGTGATACCTGTGCTGCCCAATGAGTAACACCCAGACAGCTGTTCATCCCATTTTAGCTTTACATTTAGTAATCGGCCTTAGCATGTTTATATTTTTTCTACTATAATAGTGTTTTTGTGCTGTCTTCTTGATCAGAAACATTTAAATGAGATTTTAAAGAATAATTTAACATACAACAGAGTCGTACACTTCAGTTTCTAGTATTTGAAATGAATAAAATACATATAGGTGTGTTCTCCAGTTCTCTTAATGTCAGTAATCAGTGTGACTCCACGTGGTTCTACAAATTACAGTAAATCAAATTGTAAGCTATTTTTTTTTTTTTACATTTTCTTAACACCATGTGCACAGTTGCTAAGGTAACGGACCATAATGCACATGTATGGATGAGTAAATGCCAAAAAGAAATATATTTATCGACAGAGGGAAGGCATATTTTATAGTCAACATATAAGCACTGTCGCTCAAATCTCAGTAGGATATCAACACCTGATTCTGTCATTTATGTGAGCCACACTGAAACAGGAAAATTACCATTTGTTACTTTCCTTGTTGCTTCATCAGATCTCCAGCGTATGCTACTGCTAAATGAATTACAGAGACACATGAGCATTTCATGCATTCAACACAAAACCGAGTGCTTTAATTGTCCTTTATTGCTTCTCCGTGTCTGCACTGATATTGTCTCATGCCTCTAATCTGTTTCATTTGATGTGATCAGCTATAAAATATCATAGACATCATGGTAAATCTAAGCGTCGAGGCTATCATGAGACTTTTTATGTGATTTCATCGCAACTTGATCAGACCACTGCATCCACACTTGACAGTTCCCTCCAAATAAAACCACAGATCCTTTGAATGGGAACCGAGTACAAACAACTTTATGCTTAAAAGCTCTGTACCCACACACATTTATTTCTACTGTCCTACACTGATGTAGGTTCATCTACCACCCTACTCCGCCCTCTTAAACAACACAAAAAACAGCACCGTTGATGTGTAAAGTTTGAATGATCAGATTTCACACTGAAAAATAAAAACGTCAGCCTGTGGGGATTCATTTTCAATCATGCACACTCACTTATTTTTAATCACTTAAAAAAAAAAAAAAAAAGGGAACACTAGATCTTTCGGGCAGAATGAGCCTACACTGACTTTAAGATGAGACTTGAACATATGCTGCCGTCATAAATCAGGGCCAGTGTCTCTGGGAGTTTACCTCTGTTTCTGCTCTCGCTGTTCCGCCTCACTGTCCCTGTTCCATTTGGCTGTTAATGAATAAATAAAAGCTCTCTTTATAGTCTTTATAGAGTACTCCGGGCTGCTTTAAGGATGGAACTTTCTATCAGTGTTTCTAAAGTGCAGTTTGCCCATATCGCTCTTCCATTGTTATATGAAGCATTTTTAGCAAGGTTATCAAAGCAAAAGATGATGAGGAACAATTAATCTGGAATGGAATAAGCCGAAAGAGAGACTGAAAAAAAGGTGTTGCATTTAGTTTCTTAGGATGACGTGTTCGTTAATGTTTGGTGTGCCGTGATGAATAGAAAGTGCAGGCGTGTGATATCCATTCATTTCTTGATATGAAACTATTTCAAATAAGAAACACTCACCCTTATTTCCATGCCCTCCTTTTTCCCATCCCATGCCCAGCTGCGCTTGGTGAAGTAGTTGACTGTGGCAAACTCAATCAAGGCAGAGAAGACAAAGGCATAGCACACAGCCATGAACCAGTCCATGGCAGTGGCATAGGCCACCTTAGGGAGGGAGTTTCTAGCACTGATGCTCAGAGTGGTCATGGTTAGGACAGTGGTGACCCCTGAGGATAAAAATGAAAAGATCAGTTAAGAAGTCTCTTTTTGAGGTAACACACCAAACTCTACTTTTTTTCTTTTTCTTTTAACAACTTGGGTCACATTTTGCATAATTATTTCTATCATGGTGACCTTTTACTCAGGAAGCCATCTGATATCGCTTTAAAACAGTTGAAGTGAAACTACTTTTTTTTTTAACTTAAAAAGTACAGTGAAAGTTAAAAGTTACGAGCTAAAAATGATGGTTCGCTGTATTTCACAGCTTCAATTTCACATCATCTAATGTGTGAAATCAGAAAACTGAGCCACTGACTCAATTCAGTGATGCATAAACATAAGTGTGCACAATCCATCTTGCAGGTTCAAACATGAACTGGCCTCTCGACACAATGAACCATTATAATGGGTGTTTTGGGCTATATTTTCCTCCTGGCACCAAAAGATGTTTGTAAAGCTTCTAGTGGAGTTGCAGGGTACAAAATGCATGCAATGTCAAATATTGAATACAGGTTTATTAAGAACCATGAAGATAAGACCCAAGGTGTAAAAAGTTCAAATTAATTTTACTTAATACACAAAAACAGACACATTATTGTCCTCAGTCGGTGCAGGCAATCACAAGCGCAGGATTATGTGCCACAGTGAAAACAGATCTCCACCTACTAAAATGAATACATCTGGAAATTAATCCTCTGGCGTATAAGACTTGGAAACTTTGGCAGATCATTTCACATCCTGGCCTCCATATTCAGTGTTGCCTGGAATGAAATGCGGCTCGGACAATGGCTGCTCATCCAACCACATCAAAGCAATCACTTTATCTGTTCCAACCCTATCTCAACTGCTGAAAAATAGATACACAATAAGTTCTAAAAAAAATGAATATTGTGTTGCAGAAAGGAGAGGTCAGCTCATTTCAGAGGGTCATGGGTAAGAAATTAAAATTTGTGGCATAAAAAGATGGATAACTATTATCATTCTTTAGCGAATGATTGATTTATTTTTAGGCAGTGTTTTATATTTTGTATATTTTGTGGTCACTCAACTAGTAACTCCCTGGAAAATCTAGGAGGTCAAGGGAGGGCACCCTGGATAAGTGCAGAATTTCTAAGGCAGATAGATAAAGGTTTGGCTAAATTTCATCAAGGAGAATGCTGATTGGGAAACATACACAAAACTAAAAAAGTATCTCCAAGACCATGATCTGCACCGCCTAAAATTATAAATAATGCCTCTCCTAATAATTTTAAACATTTCTGTAAAGTATAAAAGTCAAAACACACACATAAATGTCCTATAGAGGCAATATAATGATGCATGACTCAATTTCCCAAGGGTTGAGTCAGCAATTTTCTACTGTCTGCTCTGGTTTAATACCTGACTCTTCTTACACTAGCATTAATATTTAATCTTGTCACAGTACCTTTTCCTTTTGAAAAAATAACACCTACAGATGTTGTGATACTAGGAATCGATGTGATTGCATTCAGATAAATACATTTATATTAGTATCTCATTTACTCATGCACCTACTTTCTGACTTGTTTAATATGTTCCTATCGACCTTTGAGTTACTGGCTATCTCTGTTTTACAAAGGTGGTGACATTCTTGATCCAAATAATTAGAGATCTATATCAATAATCTGTTCTTATGCTAAAGTATTTGAAAAACTAATGTTTAATCGGGTATCACAGTAACATACACTAATAATAATATCCTATCCATATTAGTCCAGATAGAATTCAATGGTGTGTTTTCAGCATCTGGTACTGGTTTTATTGACCTCCAGAAGGATTTTGATTTGGTTGATCACTACCTAAACTAGATTGTCTTTTATGCAGTTGGTTTTGAAATACGTTATTTGTCATTTTTCTGATTTCTATTGGTTAAACAAAGAGGTGTACCCCAGAGTTTGACAGTGGGTCCACTTTATTCTGTTGTAATTCTTCTGTCAGACTATATACAGATGATACTGTCATTTATACTTCTAAACCTACTGCAAATCCAAAGTGACCTCCAATTGGATTTCAGTACCTTATGAAACCACATGTTACGTTTTGGTCTTTGGTAACCAGTGTTTTATTTCAATCTACAAACAGTGTCATAAAAGAAACTTGCTTCACAACCTATATTACCAGTTCATACTACACTACTCATATACAATAACATATGTAGATTTGCTCTTAGATGTTTCTCCAGTACTCATTACTGTATAATGACTCACTTAAGTGGCCTCTACTTGACGTAAGAAGACACATTCATTGGCTGCAACTCATCTTTAAATGTTTGCAATGCAATTATCTTCTTTACCTACAACAGTTTTTGGTACCATACCCCTTAATTTATCAGTTGGGCATCCTATACAATGTTTTCTCCATTCCTTTATTTTGAGATAAATTGTACATGTTGTAGATGATACCATACCTATATATATATATTCTACTCTTTGCTTTCTATTTTTGCTGGGCAAGCATTTGTTCACAGTGTCGCTGTGGCTATCAAGTGTTAATAATTGTCTTAGTTGGAGTGTGTCAAACTGTTGACCCCATCTAAAATGAGATGGTTCATTTCAAGGTTTTTTTTCTCTCTAATAATCTAACTTGTAACATCATCAACATTATCATCATCATCATTAGTGTGGTGGTAAAACAATGTCAGATCATTTGAGGACGTTGAGTGCTTGATATTCCAGTCAAACACTGGTGTAAGTTAAGTTACTCAAATAGCAGCTGAGAACTGAGCAGAAAGATAATTCTTCTTTCAGCTGATCTATGTATGTGGCGGTGAGAACAAATGATAAGATGTGAGCACTGCTGGAAACTGTGTTCTTCACTGTAAATGTTTCAATCATTTCACTGAGACAAATGACACTGACTACAGCTTCTCTCTTCATGTGAAGGAAATTGTTCTCTAAAAATGGAATTTCATGTGTGACTGAAATAATGTTCAAATGACTGTTCATGGAAAAATGGTCGTGTGTGTGTGTGTGTGGAGTAGCCGTGGTTATTCCAAATGTGTGCTGAATCCTGACCAAAATGATGAAAAACATCATTTGCTTTCCATGTTATTCAACCTCCATTGTACCACCTGTGCTACAGCGTGTAAATGTGTGCTTCATTTCCAATTCAAAATGCTAATTATTGAACAAACATCAATACACATGGGTTAAGAACCTCCTTCATAGATTATGCAGTGCAACAAAAACAGCAAGAAAAAGGGGAGGGGCAAATCACATCTCATCTTTGAGTGTGGGGTGATCTAAGCAGACAAAATGTTCTTAATGTGAATGGTGCTGGTACTGACTGAATGGACAAATTATATCTATTATTCACAGTCCACAGGGAGAATAATGCAGTCAGGTTTTACATGCGTGACAGGCAAAATGTCAATATTAAAAAATGGGTGTATTGTGCATCTTACACTTTTTAAAGAATACCCTTTGACATTTTGTTTGTAAAATCTAAGATACTCTTATAAAATCTTGGATTTGATTGAATGATGATTTGATTGGTGTCCTATTGTAATGGTGACAATGTTTTATTAGACTGAATGGTTAAACGGCCCTTTCTTTCTTTTTTTTTTGTCCAACATGTTTAATTTGGATATATCTTTAAGAGTTAAAGAGATTATCTCTGTTTTTAAAAAGCATGTTTCTGGTTTGATCTCATTTCCAGCAGCTATAGTCCAGTGAGTAATAACACTTGAAACTAGGCTGGCTGTTATGTAGTCGAGAAAGCAGCTGAACATCCTGTCTATGTGATGCAACAGCTTCTCCTACCACATTTTTTATTCCAACATGGCCTCGACTTATCTTTGGTTAATTAGTGTTTTACAGTAACAAAGGTGTAGGCACAAATCAATACTGTGATTAAAAAATGAACTGCTCATTCATGCCCATATGCACCTAAATGCACCATCTTATGTTTTATACATCATTATGTTAACTAGAACTTCTCCTTTTTTAAACCCTCCGCTTGATCTGCTGTTTGCTGAATCATCTGACAATGTGAACAAATGCCGCTCTGCACATTTGTTATGCTCTCATAATTTAAAAGCTCCATTTTTGCCGGTCATCAAATCATCAGACATCATCAATCATTGATGCATTTTTTTGTGAGTTGAATAAAAACACAAAATGGCACTCACCAAATACAGTGCGCGCAGGAACCGATTCTCTGTTTAGCCAGAAGGAGACCTGAGACAGTATGACAGTCATGATGCACGGGAGGTAGGTCTGAATCACAAAATAGCCAATTTTCCTTTTCAAATGGAAGTATGTTGTCATCACTACATATTCTCCTGAGGGAGAAGAGAGAAACAGACAGAGATGGAGAGACACACAAGATCATAATAATTAATGCAGCTATGCACAGTCAGGAACAAAACAAGCTGAAATATTCAAATGATTAAGATTTATTTAAGTTATAACATTAAAGTGTATGCTTCCATCATATCAGGGCAGTCCCTTAGAGGAGCCACTTACACAAATGAAAACATTTAAAAAGATGTCACGTGCTTAGAAATGTTCCAAAGACGTTATCATGTGCTCTATGTATTAAAACGTTACCCTCCATTTCACCTCAGTTTAAAGTAAGATCTATTCAAAAAAAGCATAAAAAGTGGAATTTGAAAGAGTGGAAGAAATTAAACAAGAGACATAGTCGTTGACTGAGCGGCTTTGTTGAGGATGATTGTGCTTTCTGTGAAAAGATTTAGAGGTCATGGCAAAGGAGCAACTTGTATTAGAAAACTGAGGACAATTCCCTTTGAGAGGAAACCTTGAGTTAAGGTACAAATGTAAACGAGAAAGAGCCTAATAAGATTCCCTTTTCCCAATGCCACTCCTTTTTAAAATGTCAACAAATCCATTTGAACTCCATTATGGTCAGAGAGATAAAATGATGACTGAGGTATAAAATATGTATTTACTTTTTCAACTTGAATACTCTCCTAATAATCTATCTTCTGTTCTGTCTCTTTCTAGATGTTGATTGCTTGATCCCTCGCAGAGTTCTGACTACAACTTCAGGAACAAGGCACATCTTTTCTATCAAAGACCAAACCAGGAATATAAGGTAAACAAGAAATAGCATGAGAATTTTTAGAATATTACAAACAATTATACAGTCCTGACAATATTCAAATTCCTCAAAATACAATTTATAAATGTCTCTCTTGAGTAAAACTACCACAGATAACAGAAAAACAAAATGCAAACCTGTAAGTAACGGGTTTAAAGGTGAAATTAGATGAAGACCTACTGCTGATCTTAAAAAGAACATGAGCTGGGTGTTAGATCAGGGTCAGTGGGCAAATGCTTGGTGCAATAATATAGACCCAGACCAAGCAAGCTAAACACAAATTTATGATAATTTAAGACAAACCCTATATATATATAATATAATATAATAGACTACTTATAGAAAATCAAATTTAAACATTGATTTTAATTTTGGAATGCTGAGAAAGCCTTTGACAGAGTGTCATGGACTTTTATATTAGAACCCTGTATTAAGTTAGACTTTTATCAAATGGCTTCAAGCAGTGTATAAAACATCAAGACAGCAGGTCAGGGGAAATGGAACCCTGTCAAGTATTTTGAGCTAAAATGGGGAAACGAGACATGTGGGCCCACTATCTTCTTTTATTTTTTGTGATCTATATTGAACCTCTGGTAGCATATTTCACAGCGACCAATGATATTGAGGGTGTGAAAATAGCAGAGGAATGTCACAAACTGACTTTATAGGCAGACGATGTGGTTCTATATACCAAACTTAGAAAAATCATTACCAGCACTTTTGCAAGTTATATTAATAACTGCTGTTCATTATCAATTTACAATTTAATTATGTGTAAGTGTGAAGCAATGTTTCTAGGTGCCCCTGCCTGCAGATAACTGAAAAATGAATATTTATGGAAAAAGGACAAGAATAGAGTTACATTACTGGGACCTGTGATACCAAAGAATATCAAGTTATTTTACCACATGAACTGCAACACATAAGGTGGAGAATCTATTCCCTTATCATTAGATGGAAGAATGGATGCAATAAAAATGAATGTACTCACCCATTTTTTGTTCTTATTCCATTTACCACTGTATATATTTGCAAGTACTTTAAAAAACTGGGATAAGATGATAAACAAATTTGTATAAGACAATAAAAAACCACGAGTTAAGTGGTTCAAATGACTAAAGAGAAGGGGGGAGAAGGGGGGAGAAGGGGGGCTCTCTTCAGTCTAAAGCACTATTTTGAAGCAGCCCAAATGTAACCAATACGTACCTGGTTAAATGATAATTCAGAAGCAAGGTAGAGATCAATAGAGATGTACATGTGTTGTGTTTCAATAAAAGAATACCATTCTGTACAGAGAACCAATAAAGGGCACAAATAACTGGCAGTGCTCTAATTAGTAATACTTTGGGTAGAATTAAGAGAAGCTGTGAAATGAGGAATGACCTAATTATACTGAATATAATAAACACAATACAGCCTTTAATAGATGGGCACAAGAGGGATTTACCATATTTTGACCATTTCCAAATGAAAATGGAATAATGTCATTTGAATCTTTAAGGCAACATTTAGCACATTCAGAGTGCCACATTAAACTCAGCAGAAAATAACCACAAGCAACAAGACCCAAACTAAAATAGGAATAACTTAATACATTCATATCTGAGGACGCTTGGAAGGAAATTAGTTGTAATTTACACACATCTCCAGCATAGCAAATACAACCACATTACTTTATAAAACCAAAGAAACAAGCTAAATGTAATTGTAAAAAGTGCTGGAGGGAGTGTGGTGAATCTTATGCATGCTTTGGCTATATCTTTTGGTTCAATAGTTTAAGGACACTATACAGAAGGAAATCAATACTGTCATAAGTGATGGTATTCGTTTGAATGTAGACTTTGTGCTGTTTGGCAAAATGGTACACAAAATAAGAAAAGGAAATGATAAATATTTAAGGATACTGCATATAATGGTGAACACTAAGACAAATAACAAGAAAATGGCTCCAAAAACATCTCCCGGGTAGACACGCTTCAACAAATATATCAGATGGACTACTTGCAAAATGAGGGAGAACATGAAGCTATTTGAAAAGAGAATGGTCTCAGCAGTCAAGTTAGTGTAATATGGTAAGCAAATAATGAATTAAATATACTGGTTTTCCATTTTAGGGCTGACAGTCACTTCGGGGAGCACTACTTGTACTTTACTTTGAGTATGGCCTTGTATGTTTTTGGCTTTGTCTCAGTTTTCAGCTGCTGTTTGTTTTAGTTTTAGACCCCCACCCCTCCTCTCCTTCCTCTTCTTTTCCTCTTGGATATAATTAGATATTAAATGTGTAAAAGAAAATACAATGCTTTGGTGGATTGAGATGATGATGAAGGCATGGGCCAGTGGTTGAATGCATGTTTGGTATTTGCACACTATACATGCACCCACATAATTTGTCATGGAAAAAAAAGTCATCACTACAAAGATTGTTAAAAATGCTATCATGACAAAGTATTTATAAAAGGTACATTTTTAGTGCCACTTTTCAAACTTTTTAGTGGAGTATTCCTTTAAATATATAGTTAAATTTTACTGTGATCTCTTAGCTGCAAATGTGAAGTGCTTCTCCCTGCGTCACTCTAACCCTTGATTTATTGGACATTTCCTTCAGCTCAGATTTTGTCAGCGATGGCAGCAAATGGACAAATTCACAGCTCCCCTAAGCACCAGCTCTCATTGCCATGTCTGTAATCTGGGCTGCAAAGATATGAGAAAAACAGCCTTTTCATTCCCGGAGGTGTTTTTCTGAGCAGATTCTAACCAGAGCTGAACTGTCTTGAATCCTCCCATGCCCTCGCCTTCATGTAGTCCATTAAGTTTAAAGTCAGAAATGAGATTCAGAGGCTAAACCAGTTTATAAAGGAATCATTTTTAGTCCAAACTAAATTTTGGTGTTTGTAGCCACACTTTAGTTGCTCTTGTTCCTTTTTAAAATTACCTCAGCAATATACAGCACATATTGTAAATTCTAACCACCAAATAACACAACAGTAAAGATGAGCTCAAGGAAAGTGTTCTCAGTGGAGTTGTACAAGTGAAATTCTTTCAACAGCTTTCAACAACACTTTTTGCTTCCGAGGAAAACAAGTTGAGTGCCATCGAAAGTGGTGTCAATGGTGGTTTAGTCTCCCAATGCAACTGAAGTCTGACAGATCTATGTGACTCAGTAGCTCACCTCCAGAGAGCTGCACAAGCCAACAGCTTCACCGCAGAGGTTAAATCTCTCAAAAGGAAACTCGGTGTGGCTCAGTTGTGAGCTAGGCATGCAGTCTTTCAGTAATTACCAAGCAAACCACTGATGCAACCCTTTATCTATAGCTTTGCAGTAATCAGTGCTTCAGTACTCTATCCACCTCTTCTGAGGTGATTGAACTCTTTTATATTACCAGATAATAACTGAGAACGGTCTTGTTTGTAACTAGCATATGCAAATCTTCAGCCCATACCTTGTTATTTCGTACTTTTATGTTAAAGTGCTACCATAAGCTTTACGTCCTCCAGTAGAGAAATAACAAAAAGGTGATTTTGATGGAGTGTGACAGATAAAAGGTTCCTGCATCAGTTTTGACGAGGAGAATTTAAGATCAAATGAATATGTAATCAAACGTATGGGCTGGCAGATTGTCATTTTTAATTCTGGACTTATTAAAATTGACTCTGGACCATAGCCCAAATCAGAATGGGGAAATAAGACTTTCACCTCTGGCACACCTCTTTATGTTATCTCTGTAAATATGCTGAATAGTTTCATTTTCTCGATGGACCTGAAATAATGCAAGCTGAATCTAAAATGACAGAAAGTGGAGAAAAGTGCCCATTTGTTACTTTATAAAAACACACTCACAAAAAGAGTGCTAGTATGTGTCAACAAAAAAGGAGGAAAGCAATTTCATTTACTAGAAATTTTATACAATGAGAGTTTTTATTTCAAAGGTGGGAGTTTCATCCCATGAAAAACTAATTTTGCTTCACTGCTCACAGTTTCCTCCTTCAAAATAGAATTTGTTGTGCCTGCAGACGCTGGCGAACTGCATACAAGCCTATTATGTTGTTTCTTTTAGGACTAAACCTTTTGCTTGATTGAACTCACAACATTTGATTGCATTTAAAGAATACTGCAGAGTACTGTCTTGACTGCAGAGGGTATATGATGTACCTGTGCTGGAACTGATGGTTTCTTTGCCAATAACGTGTCCTAGCAAGTCATATTGATTCAGCCTGGAGCCATCTTCTGCCACAGCAACAGACCTCTCGTCTCCCTGGGTCCAAAGGTAGATCACCTCGTTATTGGTGTAAGCATCTGGGCAATAGTGGAGAACATGGATTAGATTCAACATTTGAAGTAACGTTTTACATTCTGTTACTTCTTCCTAGACTCCTTGAAATAAGGGAATGAGATGAGCACATTGTGGGACAGGAGTGACTTGACATTTTTGGTATCAATCCAATATCGATTAGGCTGGTAGACCTTTGAAGCCAATACTAATAAAGGTGTTTAAGTTCTTAAAAAATATATCGGCTGATATTGACTCTTTAGCTTTCACTTTTCAGGCTCAACAGCTACTGGAAGGACTGCCATGAAAATTTATATAGACATCCATGATCCCCAGAGGATGAGTCCTCATGACTTTGGTGATCACCTGTCTTTTCATTTAGGCTAACCGACAGGTCAACGTTCTTGTAAACTTAACAGCCGACACACGTCAATACTGATCTATCTTGGTCAATCTTGGCCCAGACAGTTTATAAATAAAGCTCTAACAAACAGTAGACTGACATTCCTCCCTTTAATGGTGTTTAAAGTTTGGTCCACATGCTAGAAACATAAACATATTGTATAATTTAGTGATTTGAAAGGATATATTTTTTGCTTATCTTTATCAAGGTAACTCTGATTTCAAGTCAGTGTTTACTTTTGCTATGTTTCCCCTCCATAAAAGACTTTTAAGCATGAATGTTATCTCCTGGTATTATGTGTCTAGTGCTAGGTACAGTTTGAGTCCTGAAGTTTTTTTTAGGACGGGAAAGGAGCCCAACACCTGCAGAGAACAGTCCGCACTCTGACCATCTGGTCTAACTTACAACTGCCAAACTTGAGAGGACAGGCGTGTGCATCCATCGGGAAATCCTCCAGGTGCATGGGGCACTCGGCATGAATGGTCAGCCTGAGGGGGTCAGAGGGAGAGACGGGGAGAGACAATATTCCAGCAGTCAGGCTGCAATATGGTTGTGGTGGCCGTTATGAACACATCATGACATGTGACAAAAGACACAAAATGCAGGGTGTATTATCATAGACACATAATTCATTCAGCTCAAGCTTTATTTACATGCCCCTGTTGTACTCAGTGACAGAGATTAATCACTGTAATAATTAAACCAGTTAAATATTCTTGTCAAGCTGAGATACGCCCACATATAGTGTGTATTACAGGCATTTTAAAGCCACAGGATGTAAGTTTGAAGAAAAACCAGAGGACGAACAGACTCTACCCTCTCTATCTTCCCTTCTGTACCCAGCCTGTCAGAGGTAATGAGTGCTCAGCTGACTGACAGCAAGGGGAAATATCGATCTCTTGCACCAAAGTTTATTTCATTTGGTCAGAGGAGTGAGTTTACAAAATTCACTGAGTGAATAGAGAAATTGTTCATACTGTCTCATTCATACTTGTACTGTTGTTTATACAATGACAGTGGACTGAGTTACTAATAAATGGGTCACAAAATTGGCTATTTGTACTTAATTACAACATTTACAGTCTATGCATCAATACAAAACTTGATTATTTGGGCAATCAAGCAAGTCAGTGTAGTTTGTTTATAATTCTCATTTGTAAAACATGTCAGTTGTACTAAATATAACTTAAGATAATAATATAAAATAATATTGCATAATGTGATGTTTTAACACTTGTAATAACATCCGCAACATCAGGGACCACTTGTACAGACACATTTATTTTTTTCTACTTAACTCCTTTTGTTGCCCTCACAACAACCATGTGCCTCCTGTCTTCAACCCTCACGGCTGTTGCCTCATTACGAAAAGGGCCTTGCTAACGATGCAACATACAGCATTTAAACTGGCAACTAATTGACGAAATTCATCTAATTTCTAAGCTGTACTGACTTTCTGACAGAAACAAATGCAGAAAAGAGAGAACAACAAAACGGATATTAGAATCACTTTGATCACAACACGGCAAGTTGTTTTCGTAGTCTGGTTCCCTTTATACTAAATCTGAAGTTGTCATTGTACAGTCTAAATCCATGCTAGTGCTTTGTGAGGCTATATTCATGCACAACAGTGCTTTGAGCTAATGTTAGCCTAAGGACATGCTGACACAGACAATGCAAACATGTTGATGCTTAGCATGTATAATGTTTACTATGTTCACCATCTTAGTTGTCTTAGTCATTTGCTTACAGCTGAGGATATTTAGTCATAAACCATAAAGTCTGGAACAAATGGATATCTGGCAATGGTGCTGCAGGAGTATTCAGAGGATCTCCTAAGTTACTACATTTCATTATAAAGGGGGACATGAAAAATTCATGGCTGAATCTATTCAATAGTTGTTTAGATATTTAACAGAAAACCACATATGTCAACCTGATGGTGACGTTAGAGGAAAGGTCAGGGGGAACAAGAAGAACTAGATTAATCAGTGCAATAGCTTAGTTTTCTATATGTGGGTTTACAGTTGTTTTTGTGATTCATAAGCTCCAATTCAGGCATTGAAAAGTAACAAAATTATTGCAAGAAGTATACGCTACTGCCTTTGAGGATATTTAAAACTTTTCATAAATTAATATTGTCTGTCAGGAGAACCAAATTGCTTTAGTAACTATAGTAAGTATAGGGTTTGATCTAAATTGAGGTGAGCTGAGAGTGAGTGATAACATGCTTTCTCTCAAACACAAGACTGCTGCAGCACCGGCAGACAATACCAGCTCCCTCAATTCAAAAAATAATGACGCAGTCCTGCAGAACGAGAAGCCTTCACAGCATTTGTCAGTTCAGATGCTGTCGACGTGCTGATTACATGGATTTAAGCAGTTGTTTAGTGAGAAATGCCAATCAACACATGCTGCTCTGCTGAGACACCCCACTTTCTACTTCCACTAAAAATATGGATTTATTTTCTAAAGCCTAATGCCTGCAAAGTGTGCTCAAGCAAATGTAAAGTTATCAGTCTTTCCTTTTGAGAATTATAGTCCATGAGAGTAACCTATGAAACACCTATAAATTATTCTTAATAATACTTTTTAGCCTTCGGTTTTATTATTGCATTTTGCATAGTGCTAGTTTAAAAAAAGGAATGATGTAAAAGATTATTGTAAGCTTTTAATAGCACAAATAAATTAAAAGATCTGAATAAAGCCTGGTGCAAATGCAACACAAAAGATAGAGACCCAAGTTAAGTTTTTTTTATTGTTGCTTGGAATTGAATAGAAATGTTGTTCAGTCTGCATAAAGGATGACTAACAAGCTGGTTTTGCTTTTCTCTGACAGATATTGATCATACTGCTTCATTATACAATCTATTCATCATCTTACTGCACATGAACTTGTTTATATACAGTAAACAAGACAGTCCTTACAATACTCCATTAGAGCTCAGATGTCTTTCTTGGCCTTGGCAAAACTGCAACCACATCAAATCTACTCATGTGGGACTGCAAAATGAAATTCTTTCACTATTTATTTTCACCCATGAAAATCAATATTGACCTTGTGGCTGAGCATCAAGCTCTGATAAAGCTCTGATGCAAAGCTGCAGTGAAGTCTGATTGACTGACAGTCAGTGATTAGTGGGTTTAAACCAATGAATTTTCTTTTCTCTGATCCTGTAGGTAATAGTACTGACTGTGACTGTCATAGTAACTGATTCTATTTACTTTCATACTTTAAGTACAAAATACACAGAGTGTCAGTCCTTTGATCAAGTGAATATTATTCACTGATCTGTCTGTGTGAAACATATGTGGCCCAGATTGTCTGCAAGTCACTTCAGTGACAGCAACAGATGAGATGATCAGATATGATTCAGGTACAGTAGCTGCTGCATCAGCTCTCACAAACTTTATTTTTGATCCCTTGACTTTTTATTGAGTGCTGGCTACTCCACTGGATGGACTGCCATGAAATTCTGTCCTCGCATTCATGCTATCCTCAGGATGAACTGTAAAATCTGACTCTTCTCATGGAAATAGCAGCAGCTCTGGGGGGTATTTTCATGATCATTTAAACTGCTTTATTATCTTCTTGCTAAATCATTTATGTAAGAAAATAGTCAAACATCCAATGTGCTTTCCCAGAAACCAACATGATGTCTTTTAAGATTTTTACTTTCCTATTATATCAAACTTAAAAAACATTCATTAAAAAATATTCACATTTTAGAAGTTGGAAGACTGTATGGCTTTAATGGTAAATTGTTTATGATATTTCTAATTAATTTCCTGTTGATTGACTAATTGTTTAGTTCTAATAAGGTAAAACCCTGCAGAACTAACAGCAATCCCATCAGCCTCAATTGAACCTGAACTTGCTGACACACTAAACTAATGGTGGCATCATCATTAAACAAGAAAGTGTCATTGTGACCGAGGGCTGTTTTTAAAAGTGGCTCACCTCATTGTGTAGAGAAGAGTGCCATTGTCAACTAGTCGTAGCAGTTTGTTGGGAGTTGTCATGTTGTGGGCCACAGATTTCTTTCCATTATGGAAAAAGGTATCAGGTGTCCAGATTTTACTGGCTAGAAGGTTGTTGAGGGGTAAAACTTGCATGGGCCCGTCAAACTTCAGCCTCTCGTCCCTCCAACTCTGACGGAAGAAGACATCGATGGTGTATTCCTGATGAGGAGAGAGCAAGAGGGATTAGTTGGCAAGGAAACCGTGTACAGAGTTGAGAAACAATATGTAATACCAAACAGAAATAGATGGAGCTTTTTACACAGAGGTAATTGAATGCTGTATTTAATATTAACCTTTTAATACACCGTTCTACTAGCGCTATGTTAAACTAGACTTCAAAACTGCACCTTGACACACAAATAATAAAGGAAAATATAAAGACAAGAAAACCCAACTGATGCAAAGAAGTCATTTGTGAACAAGTGACGAAAAGATTGATGATAAACTGATAACATTAGATTTGTAGTGGAAGCATCACTTGTGGCAATTATAGAGATGTCAAACTATCATCAGTCATTATTAATTGTAGTAATTGTAAAAAAAGTTATCTCTTCCTCCATTATGTCATTATTGCTCTGCTAATAATGTTTTGTTTCTAACTTAAAGCATTGGCTGAAAGTCAAATTAGCTTCAGCAAGAAATGTTGTAATACATCTGTTTCATGTTTTATTAAAATGCAACAATGTGTGTTTGTAATGTTGCCAGCGCATTAAAATCTGAATAAAATAAAATGAATGCAGGAAGTAGTGAGCCAAAAGGAATTTATTTCACATTATTCGTTCAATAGGACTTGGTGTCCTAGCAACAGACTTCCCTCATCAGCCGTGTGCAGCGGCTGTGCAGCCGTCTTCAGAGACTGAGATGGAAGTGAGCCATCTGTATCTTTTGACCGCATCATGCAACAGTCCACATTATTGGTGATCAATAATGGTGCTTTTGTTCTTTCAGTGAAAGGGCACTTGCAATTCACCTGTGAGCTGTAAGCGGCCATTTCTCAACGGCTTTAACACCAGGAAGCCATCACCCTCAGCAGGGGAGGTGTACAGCTTTCACTTAACACATCAACAGGGATGAACAGCACAGGATGGACATCTGTTAATTGATATGATTGACCTCCTGACAGCCTGAAAACCTGCAGTACTGTAAAACGCTGCCCTTAATAAAACCCGCAGAGGTCTTCTTTGATGAATAATGGCAGGAAATAAAGAGGGAGTGCGACAAACACGTTCCCCTCAAACCATTTCCTCTCTTTTATTGAGTTATGTTTCTAATTTAATTGCAGTCGCTGTTTAATGTGTCCACAATCTTTATATATCTAATAAAAATCCAAGGTCTAAATAATTAATCCACTTTAATGCTAAGTCTGGCGCATTTTTTACCCTGTGAAGACAACAAAGGACTTAAGGTACGAGTAAGACACAATATGCTAGTTTTATTGTGTTCTGTGTATCTTTGTCCAAAACTTCCTGGCAGTAATTCTTAAAGGTTAGCCACACAATGACCCAGGATAACTTACATTTCCATGTCAGCAGTTTTACACGTATATGCACTTTTTTCTTCCTTATGAGATCCAGCAGCATTGCCAGATCCCATCCAAATCAGTGTAAAATGTCCTGTGACAAATAAATAAACAATGGCGTGTTTGGCCCAGCTGGGCAAAGCCTTCATTTGTTTGTTCCTTTTTAAACAGAAATCTTCAGTAAACACAGGAATAAATTTGAAGATTGACTACACTTTTCCTTATTCCTATCTTTCAGTCTCCACACAGAGCCAAATGGCACAATCAGTTCAAATGCCAGCTGGTGTTTCTCCAGAGACTGAGTGATTGATTTCTCCTTGACACAGGGGACAGAGTGGAGCCTTTACCCAACAGCACTTTTCAAATGCCTTTTTTATAGCAGGGAGGATCATGAATGGATTTAATGTAGTAAACAAATGTAATCTAAGTGACATTTTAAAACACATTTGTGGCACCTGTATGACAGTTTTACAAATACACTCATGAATACAGAATTACTCTCCAGATATATGATGAGATATAGGGTTTTTTTAAAAACCTGTATGTAATTTTTGGCATCTTGCAGTGAGGAAATGTGGGGGAGGAGAGAAACAGGAGGAAGACATTTTAGATTTTCAGTTGGTCACCAAGACTCCTCTACATACAGATTAACAACCTGGACATCTGATACAATTAGAACAGCAACAAGCGGTTGTGTTTTTGTTATCACTTTAATCTGCTTTTTCATTTCATTGCCTGGCTTGTAAAATGTCAGTGTTTCCTGAGATGATGTCTTCAAGTTGTTTGTCTTGTCTGACCAACAGCACAGACCAGTCCAAATATATTAAATTAAAAATTGATTTACAACAGAGGCTCCCGCCGTAACTAATCTGTTGTCTTTTTTTTGAAAAGAGTGGAGGACAAAACATCTAGGTAGTAGCTTTTCATTTTCTACAGCATAGGTTGTCACTTTTGCTGTTAAAATGACAAACGTCACTTGCGACAGCTCATATCAGCTGTTGTTAATTAATAATATTTGTAACTTAATGACTGGTCAAAATAAAACTTGGCTGTTGTCTTGGCGGTTTGATTGCTCTCTGTAAACATGTCTGGATTTGTTCGTGGTCAAGATTGTTTGTAAGGGAAGAAGCTCCACTCTGTAACTCCACTGTACAATCAGTATTTTCATTGTTCAAACAACCCGAGTGATTCCTCTACAGTAAAGGAACAGCTGAATGTGTGTTCTCACTTTCAGAAGTCTCCCCAATTAAACTTTTATTCATATCATATTAACAATTTAAGCTTATCAACTAAATAGATTTGACCTGATAGTGATAAATAAAGAGTGCTGAATTTATAATCAACGTTGCATATCTGTTGCTGCTATTTAAAATTAAGTATCAGATTGTCCCCAATATTAAAGGACTCTGATCGGGATCAGGGACAGAAAAAACTGCTCAGGACATCCCCAGATAAAAATGGTAATTAGAGTCAATGTTGAATTTATCACTGTGGAGTCTAGTTCTCTGGCAACTAATGATTAGTCTTCATGCAGTATATTGATGTTTTTTTTGCATTGATTTAGTCTCTACCCATCACAACTCTACAGAGCCCAACAAGAAACCTTCAAATTATTTGTTTTGTCCAACTAGTAGTCCAAAACTAAAAAAAAAAAGTAGCAAACACTCACATTTGAAAAGCTAAAATACTCAAATTCAATCTGACCAATCTCCAGCAGTAGAAACTTTAAATTTAAATGTCCTTCATACAGTAACTAAGAAGGTTAAAGGTGCAGTGTTCTGTGCTGTCTCTAGATACACGTCTGGTGTGCTTCTAAGTTCACATTTTAATGGTTCAAATCAGGCTACAGTTAAGCAAGTCACTTTGATTGCGGCGTATATACAATGACTAATCAAGTTTTTTCCCCCCATGAACATAATACTGTAGAAGCCACTATCATTGTCTTATATGCCTTAACTAAAAGGGTCTCTAATGTTCCCCGTTGAGGTTAATTACTGAACACTTTCAGTAAATAGCATTGGATCGTCGCAGCAGGAAAAGAACACGCAGACAGATAAATGAAGACAAGAGAAAACAAGCATGTCACGCACACAAAGAAATGTCTCCTTTGCTCAAATGTGAGACTGAGTCTCAGTGGAGGGGGAGTGGAGGAGAGAAGTGGCCAATAGTCGGGTAGAAGTAGAGAGAAAATGATGAGAATGAAAGGAAATGAGGAAAGGCTGATATGGTGGCAGTTAAGGTAGGATGTACAGTAGACCAGGCTAAATGAGTCTAGACGTTAAAAAAACGAGTGTCTGGTTCCCTGATAATGGCAGGAAGGTTGTGTCTAATATCTGATAGAATATTAATGCAGCCTTTTTATCTTGAACTAATGAGTTCATTAAATTCTAAACATTTAGATTTTACCTCACATTTTAATAATGTCGTTAGGTTTTAGTTTTAATTTGGTTTCATGAGCAGATTTGGGCACTTTTTTTGGCTTCTTTCAGTGTTCTGTGCTTTTGAGGTTCAGCTCTTTTTTTCTTAGTATTTTGGTCACTACATAGCTGGTATTTTAAAAGCCCACCAATCTTTTTCTTTTTTCAAATAAATTACAAACCCCACTCCAATGGATCTCTCATCTCTGAAAGATTGCCTACAGACATTACTCTGTCAAAGAAATTGAAATAGCTGAATATTTTTGCACCGTTTTTATTATTGTCCAATGTTCTTACTCGCTAACCACATAACACACACATTGTGTTTATCTACATTAACTGACTCGCTTGATGGGATTGATTTAGTGTCCCTGACAAGATATTGTATTCTGCAAGAGTGCCATTTCCACAGTTTCTCAGGCAGAAATGCTAGGTGTGATATATGTGATAGTGTCTTGTTTTTGACAGTTCACAGCAAACTAGCGATAACACTGATTAGCTGGTGTAGTAATGACACCGACTACTTCCTGGAGGAGGCATATCTATTAGACCTGGCTCTTCTGAACTTCACACTCTGAGCATTGTGATGATTTGTCGAGGATTTGATTAATGCTGTAATTACAAGTCCTTCTTGCTCTCCCGTTGTCAATTATTCTCTCTCGCTTTGCTTTTTGCGTACAGTTCACCTTTCCCTGTTGGGAGTGTAACCTGTGTGAGACTTGCAATGAGCTGTGAATCCCATACCAACTCCAATTATCTTCCGTGTTCACCAGCGTCTGCTGCTCCAAGGCGTAAACACATTTTAGCACTTCATTATGCCATACTTTTAGACACCGACATTTTGTTCAACAACTAAACTAGCAAGGAATTGGATAGCAGAAACAAATGAACTGTATATTGCATTGAACATGTTTATGCAATAACTTAAGCTAATATAAACATTTTCATTTTCAAGATCAGACACATGATTAAATCATGGATATTTATAGCTTCTGTCAAGCAACTCACATTCAAGAACAGTATCTTCTAAAAATGGGCTTTTTGATGGGCTAATTGATTTTGCCTCAGACCTATTGGAGTAAAATGTAATAGCTGTGTGGTTGATGTTCACTAAATGCTGCATTATTGATCAGGGTGGATAGTGGCTGTACAGAGCATACGGTTGAGACCATTCACTAACGATCTTTCTCTAAAGCTTGTCAGACTCAACTTTTATTTCTGTCATGTCACAATCTCAGTCAACACTGCTTGGCCCCAAAATGTAAACTATAAAATACCTTTAATAATAAAACAGCAGCTGGTCTGGTAGATATTCCACCCATTTGGGGCAACGGAAACAAAACTAGAAAAACAACACAGACAGATTCTAACTTTTTATGTTGAAATGGGAAATGTTTAGGAAACGGTTGCTTACTTACACATCCAGCAGAAACAGGGTAAAAGCATTTATTTAGAGTTGTATTTCTGGTCTACTGATACATATATGTAAGATATATTTACTCTCCTTTTAGCTCTGTTTTTGGGTTCCACCTACTACTAAAAGGACGTGTCTACCTTTTTAGCTGCTAAATGCACCACTATGTTCGCCAGCTAGTTGCCTACTTGGAAAACAGCTGCCTGCTTTTTCTGGAAACAGTGTTTATGAGAGAAGTGACTGTGAACCAGAATAGAAAACCAAAGCAATGAGATAAAAGATGCTATAATGCTCTGTAGAGCTGAGGGGTAATGCAGAGCTGGGTGATAATTCTCTGTGTGCATTATCTTTGACATCTTTGACGTCAGGTGATTCTTTTCTTTGCTATGTAAATGTTAATCATGCTTTAGTTGCAATGACTGAATATTGTGAGAAAAAAAAGGAAAAACATTTTGCAGCTTTCATTTAAAATGTTACATTATGTGTCAAAAAAAACAACAACCCAATAAATCCAAACATCAAATCAATCAAAATGTATTTAATGCTACAGTTTAGCCAAATTTTTAGCAGACAAAGTGACAGAGGAGCAACAGTAACACCTTGCTGTAACACCTTGAGAAGAAATATCCCTTAAGGGTTTCTCCATTGGCACTTTTGGTTGTGCCAAGTCAAACCAGGGTGCTTTGATTTTCCTTTCCATTATCAGCTTAAAAGTGCCAAGTTGTGCAGAGTCGTGGCTGAGACCATCTCGGGAGTCAGGCCAAAGTGAGCCTGACCCACCTCCAAGTGGGATGCAGTGATGTCTCGCCAACTATGGCCGAACACCCTTTCTCCCTGCTTCCCCTCTCAAAAAGCATGTGTCACGCAGTCACCCTCAACTGATGTCTGTTTTCTGTGTCTCTGTGTTCCGTTCTCAGTACTTCTGTGGCTTCTAATTGAATCTCTGTGGTAGAAGTTTAGTTTATCTCCTGGGTTAGTTTGTACTTTCAGTTATCTGCCTTCAGTTGTATTGGGGTCGTGTTAAGTTACTGCTGACAAAAACACATTTTAAAACTTTTAAATAAGTATTAATAGATTTTCTAATGTATCAAAGCTAAAACTAAATGATGTAATTGGAAGGAAAGATGTAATTGGATGAAATAAGTGCGCAATAATAATGATGATGCTAAACAAGAATATTTGTGGGTTATGTCTTTAGGGAGGAGACATGTTTTTCATTAAACAACATAAATTTCAATGAAAAAAATCATATATAATACACTATCAATTTAACAACACAAATTTCACAACAAGAGGATGCAACAGGGAGAAGGTCTCATTGTACCACTAACGTTTTCTCAAATGTATTTGTTGTCTTGGTTATGACAGCAGGTGGGTAATCTGTGTGCTTAGAAGTGAACAAGTTGAAACTAGGGCCTATGTAATAACTTGCACCTAATTGAGAAAAACTTGGGCTCCTTCTGTCATTTGATTGCAACATGATTGCAGGGTACAGGAGTTCTCAAAAGTCCTGCCACCTGAGGCTACAATTTGCACCAAAAATACACTGTGCTAGGATGCAAAAAGGCTTTGCCTGCTCTGCTTTCAATTTGTTCCCACCCTTCACATGAATCATATTGAGACTTTAAGGAACATGTTGACCTGCATGGTGAGGGGATAAAAATTAAGCCCTATTTTAAGAGTGTATGTTTTTTTAAAAGGTTCTGAGGGACCACGACAGCTTTTCCAATTCTCTGTCTTCTCATGAAAAGGGCCTTAGTTTGCCGTGCTAGTCTTTGAACAAGGACAACATGATTGATGCAGAATCTAGGAGTTCACCTTCAAATTTTTGTAACACAAACCTCCATCTGTTCTTTTCACCTTGAACTGCACAGGAACTTTAGAGTTTGAATCTATTGTATTTTAAACAGTGGCTGTGTATTGAAAACTCTTTTCTCGCTATTCCAGCAATGTTTTCCTGCAGAGGTTGTGAAACCTCTGGGAGATCAGGCCATCGCTGACATCTTTGTGAAAGCAGGCTTCAGCACAGTACCTGTGACAGCCTAAATCGCTACCCATTTCATCAGAGCAGGCCTGTCAAATCCTACCATGAAACAGGTAAATGTGCCTTGACACTACATACATGTGGATGAGATGCAATGCATAGGATGTGTAAGAGGAAGTGGAGGAGGGGTAGGCTCGAGGTAGAGAAACACACCCACGTACTTACTAGAGATCAGCATCAAGACCGTAACCCACTTTCAGGGTTTTGTGACACACTGGAGAAATCTGCCACAGTCACTGACTCTAAGCTCTTCGCACAGACTCTGAATAACTTGCCTTGTTATTGGCTTGATGTTCGAATTTCACTCCAATTATGCAGCTAGCTTCCCTCCTGTTGTGATTGTGGGACACTAAAGGCAGATGTGGCGTATTGGGGTCCAAGTGAAGGCTGAGCGAATGGCCCCCAGTGTGAGCGAAAAGCAGACATTTCTGGCACACTTGATGTTACAAAGATGGGTAATTGGACCACTGGATATACACCACATAAAGTATGAGATGCCTAGGGTATAGAGTGTCCTCTGTCTTGGGATATCTCAGTTTTAACAATTTCTTCAAGCATTTAATGCTCCACATTTTTAGCCACACTGCTCATGGCATATTGTGGCTCAAGGGATGGCAATGCTGGTCTCTCCACCACTTTTGCACAGACTGAAACATCTCAAATATTGGATGGATTGTCATTAAATTTAGCGCAGACATTCATTGTCTCCAGAGGATGAATTCTAAGATGTCAAAATGTTCCTTTTATCTGGTGAAATTTTTGTACAGCTACAAGATGATTGGCACACACATGTATGGTTCCTGGACAGTTTTCTACTGTCCCTGGATTTTTCTGCAAACACCACCATGAGGCTGACATTTCTGGTTTTGAGTGAAATGTCTCAACAACTGCTGGATGGATGACGTTAGCATCTAGCTCAAAGTACTGCTTTGCTTAAGTAAAGCATCACAAAACCATTAGTTTGACTGTTATGCTTATTGGAAACATATCAAAAATCCATTTCATGAATTTAACAAAGAGTTCTAACAAATGTTTCAACAAATAATTTCAAGGTCTCCTGCAGTTAATGTGCTCCAAACAAATAACATAAGACCAAGTTTCCAAAGACTAGTTGGTGATGGGCTTTGGACAGAACTGAATAGACAGTAGCTTTCTCTGGTTTAGGTGATAAGGTATTTGATGCCAAGCACAATCCAGTGCTATCTCTGTGTGCATGTGCTTGCTTTATCTCTTTCCATACAGAACTAAAAAGCAAGCCTCGAATGAAGTTCTACATTTTTACAACCTCACAGTAAACTAATTACAAACAAAAATCTGCATGTATAAACAGTTTTGACCCGTTAAAATTCATTTTAGATGTTATTAACCTGCCCAGCTGACTTTTCATTCATGTCCCTGCATTGCATCAAAAGGAAAGGTAGCATTTATAAAGTGGTATATTAGTTTATTCAGGTGGAACACTTTCAATTTAAAGCGTATTAAAGAGTTTAATGAGCATTATTTAAACGGCTGATTAAAGGAATCTACAGGGGAAACAACTAGGTTTGACCAAACAATCACAGAGAAACATGATAAGAATTAGATGTCTCTCTTTTGTTCATTTTTGGCAGGTTACGGCTGATTTTCCTCACTTTATTTTAATGACTGGATACATAGTTGCCCTAAATGAATCTGTTAAACTCTGGTGAATTATCTCCAATACAGAACTTCCCTTTGGAGAGCACATCAAGGAAATATCTTGAAAAGCCTCTTTTCACCTCTGAAATACCTCCAGGCTTAGTCATTTCCTTTCCTTTAACTGACCTAGAAAACTGGTCCCTGCTTTTGTTTCCCAGAACTGTTTACTGCAATACTCTGAGGCCGTCTCTCTCTGCACACTTAAATAACACTTCCAACTCATTCTGAACTTGGGAGCCTGGAAACCCATGGACCAGAAAACATGATCGCTCAACCCTGACCTACTGTAGATTTTTCTTCATTGTCTGTGTGCAGCAGAGCTCAGTGTCAGTGTCAAAACCCAAATTTACTTTCATAAAATCATGAAAATAACTCGACCGTCACAGGTTTACCTGCTTTATAAACCTAGTGCAACTCTCTGCTTACCAGATGGAACAGTCCTTGTTATTCTCTAAACTCAAAGAAAAAGTGAGCCACCCTCCCACCCACTCACCCACAGAGGGTGCCCTCCGTTTTGGAAAAAGGTACCAATTTCAGCTTTTGAGACTGCTTATTATTTAAGTCCAGAGTCAAAACCTACTTACTGTAGTGCAGCCACATTTGCTCAGTGTACTGTATAATCGGCGTTGTTGTCCATTGATTCCCTCCTCTGCAAAAAGAGCACCAGGGCTCCTATTGCTAATCTGTGACCAACTTTTCATTGCTGTGGATAACATGCTATCCAATACAATAGCCCACAACACATTCTACCTTTTCTATAAAGCTGAATTTAGTAGATACAATAGAAATGTTAGAGAGAATGTGTAGTGAATTTCTTAAATTTTTGCTCAAAATGCTCAAATCCATTTTCCCACATATGCTGTTTTGTAATCACTACTCAAATCGAGACAGTGAATATGCAAGATGTAAATGTGGAAAAAAGAGATTTGGCTTTATACATTACATATATCACAGAAGTGAAAGATAAAAACGAGCATATAATATACACATTGGAATGCATGTATGTACAGACTTGCAAAGTGCTTTACAAGATGATACTGACTCATGTGTCCCATACTGTGAGCCTTCCTGAAGGCTAAATCCTTATCATCTTTTGAGGCTAGACTGTGAAAAATCTTGAAAGGAAATGCTGGAAGCCTTCATGCAGTGTTCGAGTGCATATTGAGGACGAACACACAGTGTAGCTTGGGGCCAGAATGAGCCTTGCCAAGGTAATGATCAGTGAAATCCTGACATCAAATCTGAAACTAACTAAGCAATGCAAAAATATATATGTTGATGCCTTGTTTCCACAAATTGGAAGAGTCAAACAGTGGCAGCTATTGTACATACAGCCCTGTGGCACAGAGGCCAAATGTTCTTATCTCTAACCACGCTGCAGTTGCACAACATGTGGCTCTGACCACAGCATCACCGCCATGTCCTGTTCACCCATCTCGTGTGCCACTGACTGTGCTCTGTGCCGTTTGCCATTGATTCATGATGTTGCCAAGTGGAGCATGTGAAGAGAATAAAAGATTGGAGCTAGAATTGAGCCCAGAGAGACCCCAAAGGTGATATCTGCAGAAAAAGATAAAGTACTTCCTATTGTCATAAAGTAAGAGAGCTAACACACAAAGCAAGTTCAGCAACTGTATATCCACAATGGCATGAGGGTGGAAGTGGAAGCCAAACCCAGAATTTTCTTTTTTCAAGTTGTAGAAGCTTTCATTCAAAAAACATGGCGTTCGTAACAAATGATGTTTTGCAGTAAATCATTCCTTCCTGTTGAGCACAATCCACAGCTCCTAATGTACGGATGGGAGCTCCACATTAAATCAACTGAAAAATATGAACACCCCACCGGTTCCTGCACCTCGAGGCTGTGAATCTATTTGCTATTCACAGTCAGGCACATGTCACCCAGGGCTGCGCTGATGGAAAAATGTTTGCAGGCTACTGAATCAATCGCCCTCAAGATTTTAAATATGCAAAGTTAAAACTGGTAAATTATTGATATCTATCGCTAACTAATGTTAGCTACCTGCTGTGTGTGTGTGCACATGGCTGGGAGTCTGTACAAGCACATTGATCACAGCACAACAGCGATTAAGTTACAAAATGTCAGAGAAAATGGTCTCTGGGAGTCAGTTCAAGAACATCGATCACAGCACTGCAGCGATAACTTAGAAAATGTCAAAGAAAATGGTCTCTGCCACAGTTATGACCAGACTTTAACAAGTTGTGTTTCTTGACATAATTTTGGCATAGGCGACCAATTGATTCGCACATAATCTGCTGCTAATACACCATCAATGAAAGAAAAGCGATTCTTTCTGAAGACTTTTGCCGTCTATCCAGCCGCTATAATTATCTTCACTTAAGTCCATGAAATCTTCATGAGATCCTCATGGACTCATGTAAAGTTTGACTCTGACAGCCTAAACGAAAGCTGCAACTGGGCAGCTTATGCGCAGAGCCTTGTTATAATGTGAAACAGTCCCTCTCGTGAGACCAAGAAAACCTCAACTCAAAACCCGCTAATCTCGCTACGTCACACAGACTGTCGAGGCCGCTCAGAGGCGAACCAGAGAAACTACCCAGTGCTCAAGGCGGTCAATTAGAGCTGCATAATCAAATATGTCAAATGCCCTATAAGGTCCCAAGACAAAGGGTGAACCATCTCCAGCATCTGCTGTTTTTAAAGGAGGTCATCTAGGGCACTGAGGGGAATTTCTCCAGAGTAATGCTGTTCGAAAGATAGCACTTTAACACTACAACTTTCTAAATGGTTTGAAGGATTTTGGTTGATGTAATGCATTGACGTACACACCAATTTTTTTCCTGCTGCGAAAGACTGCATTATTGATTTTTTTCCCCTTAAAGTTGTGTGACTCTAGCTGAATAGTAAATATAACAGTGACAGGCCTAATGGATACTACCTACAAATCGCATTAGTAATGATTGATGAAAACTGATCATATCACCCAAAGCTATTAGTCCAACCAAAATATCCCCACTTTATTCATTAAACAATGTTGTCATATTAGTTTTTGCGATGGTTGCTAGAAACACCATTTACGTCTGTATAGTTGTCTGTACTCAAACTAGATTCTGTGTTTCCAGAAGTGTTGCATGCATGAAAGTAGAGGAAAATGTGCCGGTAGCCGCATAACTATGTATAAAAAATAAATTACTTGGGCCAACAATGTCAAAATTGATGCCAGGAACTTTGTAGGAGCTTCATCAAGTAGACAGGTAGAATGCCTCATGCGGAAAGTAGCTTCCTTTGGAGTCCAACAGGAATATTGGTTTAAAATAGCTGTAGCCTGTCGGACTGGGGCCACAGATAGCGAGAGCACACGCGAAGAGAAGCAAGCAAGTTCATTAAATTAAGGTCATCATGCTCTATCTTGAAAATGACCCTCATGACTTTTTTTTTTTATTGTTTTCATACTAAGCTAGATCTAATTATCTATCTTGACATAAAAAGATGTTTACTTCATGCTGCTGTGCTATACATTCACATATTATATGATGATGATGTTGGCAGAATTGAGAAATAAAATCTAATAAATCTCACAGATTTGATGACTCATAGTGATAATTAGAGTGAAGAGGAAGATAAAGAGATTAATACTCACCATATCTGTATCTGACACCGGCCCAAAACTCGTCACATAGATGTTTGTCCTCACTTCTGTCACACTCTCTGAGGGAAGACACATAAAGGGACCAGGAGACATGACAGTGCAGTCAGTGTACAAAAGGCTTTACTCCAGCTCTGTCTTTGTTAAGCTGATTGTTTGTGTACATGAAGGTGAAGTCTGCTTGTTGGCATTTAACTGAGCCGTAGATTTAGGCATGCTCATTGTCCCTTTCCTGGATGTTTTAATACCTGGATTCTTACTGTCTTTGTTGTAATTTTGGCCATCCATGTCAGTGTTGATATGCTACGGACTGCTGGGTCAACATCATCATTCTGAACCTGCTGTATTAGATGTCTCCTAGATTCAAGCATTGCTGGATAGCATCAGGCAAACTTTCTTGGCCCAGGAGGGCTTTTTCAACCTCCATCCAGGGGCATAAATGTTGCTGCGAGCAGCTTAACAGATGCTTTTCAAAGGTTTTTTTCCCAGTAAAACTACCATTAGTTTGGCTCGAGCTAGTTTTGTCCACTGCAGCATAAAATATGCTTTGGGCCAGGCCCAAGTCTGTATCTTTGGAGAGAAGACATCCCTTTTGACCCAAAATAAGTTTAGTTGGCCTGCCCAAAAAACATTTGAAAGTCCCTGAAGGACTGGCTCAGGAATATAATGCAGCAGCTCAGTATTGAGCGTGCGTGTGTTTTTCAAATAATGTGCACACATTGTTGTACACAACTCTATACACACATTATAATCACATTAGACATGATGTAGGCTATTGTAGTATGAATCTGGCATGACTGTTACAAGGCTTTTCTGCTCATATTCTTTAATTATAATTACATGTATCATTGCACATTACGTCACATTACAAGCTCAATTGCTTTCCTCTGTCATAATGATTTATAGTCGATTCTTGATACTGTAACAATAAATTTATCATTACATATTAAGTTAGTCAAGACTTTTAAATATTATGATACTAATTTCAAGCAGTAGAATAATTCTTTCCATAATGTTAATACAGCATTAAGTAGGACATGACATGAAAGTCGTGACAGATCAAAATTTGCCCTCTTCAGCGTGGGCTGAATCAACTCCTCAGGAGGAAATGTGTAAAGCAGGCTTTTGGGCCATTGGTGAGACAAATAGCTGCTCCCAGTGGTGCAACAACTACAGAGTGATGAGGCTTTTCTCCAAAAGTGAATAGATCCTCAGCTCTAACTGTGTCCCAGATCTAAGAGACCACCCACAGGTGAAGTCTCCAATCCTCTGGCAAAAGGCCCCACTGAGAGAGCACATCCACGACCACATTAATCATTCCTACGACACAAATAGCTCTCACAAATATGTGATTATCACAGCACCAAGTCAGCAGTTTGCATGGCAGGCAGAGGCGGGAAACAGAATGAGTTGCCCCCTTTTCTGTTTACAACAATGCACCAGAGCATAGGGCAGAGCTAATAGATGTTGCTGAAAATGAAATTAAATGGAATTCTGTAATAATAAATAATAACTTTATTTATATAGCACTTTTCAGAAAGAAGTTTCAAACTGCTTCTCAAAGCCATAAAAACAAGATAAGTTACCAGGTAATTATTAAATGAAAGTTGAATTGTTACAGTAATAATCATAAGCAAGTTCTGAATGACTATAACACTGTAAAAACTGGTTGAAATGGAAGAGAAAGCAAGAGATTTAAAAGAAGACTGAACTAGACATGATCTCATGCAGCAGGTTGTTCCAGGGTCATGGGGCCCTGACTCAAAAGGATCAGTCTCTGGTTTTTAGCCAGGAATTACAAAGAGACCGTTCCGCAACATACAGGTAACCAGTGCAGACATGTTAAAATAGATGTTATGTGGACTCTTCTATTGGATTAGTAGTCTTTGAGCTAGCTTTTAGTTGGTTAACCTCTGAAAATATTTTTGAACGGTAATGCATGTCTATAGGTTAATTAGCATACTAGGGTTGGATACTGAAGTCATTACTTCCCATTATTCATGTTAGATTAATCTGTGCCAAATTTCGGTATCTTGCAGGACTCAGAATGTGTGCAGCCCTGAAATAGGTTTCTAGCTGTCAGACTGTTTGCCTAGAATACTCATCCTTTGGTATACATGTGAGGACAATGTAGGTGTTACTTTGTTATTAAGCCATTACCAAGTTGGTGTGCTGAATAATTGGGACCGATATGCTGCCAATTAGTATGGTAGAGGGCAAGGGATTGAAAGAGCTAATGTGGTACTTCAAGTGTTTTGAACACACTTTGAGGTGAAGAAGGATGAGATAAAAGTCCTCAAACGTAAGCTACATCACAACTTAAAAATGAAAAAGTCAGTTACTGGTTAATGGGTCTATCGAAAGCAAAATTAACCGAAACTGACATCCCTAATTTGGACCCGTTGTGTTGTGTTGTTGGAGTAAAAAGGGAAATAGATTTGGGAGTTTTAAAATGGAGACTAATGTTGTATTTATGAAAGATTTGACCTAAAGATAGCATATAAATGGAGAATAATAGCACTCCATAGGAGAAGTGGGAGGTGTAGGATTTGAAGTTTCCAGTGGCCACACAGAATTTCCTACTTGATAGATGAGGATAAAAAACGACCTAAAACTGTAGCTGATGTGCCAACCCAATACTTAAGATGTTCAATTAAAACCATATCAATTGTATAAAAATCTGCAGTAAGCTCTAAAAGCAATAAAACAGATGTTTGGCCATTGTCAGCTGCTGAAAGAATTTCATTAAGAACTCTGAAGTGGTGTCTCAGTGCTCAGTGCCCTAAAACCATAGCTTTTTGAGAAGTGTTTGAACTGTAGCAGATTTCAAATAATGAAGTACTTAACCAGATAAAAGTGAGGAATTGATAATGACTAGGACAAATGGGGAGATTGAATTAAATATTTCTTCAAAGAGTTGGGGAAAATGTACAGCGAATAGGAGGATGATTTCATTTTGGCACTGACACTGGTTAGATGCTAAGTAGTGACTGAAATGCTGGCAGGGTGCAAGGTGTTTTATAGCAAAGGTCACGGAGAGTTTGAGGAGGAGGGATGATTGCATTCCTAACAGCTTGAACCTTATTAGAGGAAAATGATAAAAACTCTTCACATTCATCCAATGATGGCTCAATAAATAGTGGGGGAGGGTTTGAGGTGTAGCTGAAAATATCAATGAGGCATCTGAAGTCATGTTTATGTTTAGCTATGAGATCTGAAAAATAATAAACGTGCAGTTTTAACTTGCATGTCAAAATGTTTCATTCCAGATGGGTGGAAAGTTTACACATGTGGAATTAAAAGAATTTAAATTAGCCAAAGTGTTCATTGAGGAGCAGAGCTGGAGGTCAGTAATTATTCAATAAGCAACCACAACATAAGACCAGGTTCAGGATGATGCCCCCATTGTGCGTAGCTTCAGTTGGAGCCTGAATGAGATTAAAAGAATCTATCACACTTAAAAACTCTAAAGCTAGGGGATCCTCAGGGCAGCATACATGTACATAGCATCATTATCATATTCAGACATAACAGAAAACTCTGTTATTAAGCCTACAGTGGACTTTGGGTGGCCTATATACCAAAACAAGAGTTTTTGTTGACCTTTTTTTGTTGACCTTTTGAAACAAAAGGTAACATTTCTAAAGAGAATAAACCAATATATAGAATTAAATCTATTTTTATGTAACATTGGACCACCCTCACATCTGATTATTCATGGTTCTTTGAGGAAAGTGTAACCTGGTGAGGGGAATATTCAACAAGAGGAACGTTGTCACCATCAAACAGCCACATTTCTATCCATAGTTCTGTAGTTTATACTGTTTATCTGTAATGATCCCACGTGACTGTTTTTCACTCGGGCTGTGGGTGGTACAGTACTACCTGGTACCAGCAGCAGCCTTTGACTCAGTGTGCTGGCTGTTTAAAGGAAGAACCTTACAGCTGTGTCTGTTTGCAGGTAGATGGTTAGGCTATTGAGGTCCAAAATCAATACCATTAGCAGGTGTCTTCCAGTCACCCATTTATAACCAACATTTGTAATTTCACTATATATTTAAATAAATCAGATTGATGTAGACCCATCTGCATCACAACATGACTTGCAGTCCTGCTAATCTAAAAAATACTTCTACTAAAATATCAACTACAACAATCCAACATAGTGATTATACTGAAAAAAGGAGGCTGATTTTTTTATTGACAACATAATTCATCATATTTTTAAATTAAGAATGTTTTAAAATCAGGAAAAATCAAATAGCTGCACAATAGAGCTGCTTTCATAGAGATGTGAGATGATGATCAAATCCAACATATACATGTGATTATGTGGTAGAAAATAAAAAGTAAATTAAGTTAATTGAAAGATATTCAAACTTTAATATAATAATATATATATAATGACACTTTCTGTACATTCAGCATCTCCTTGCCCTTGGAGATGTTTATCTCTGAGCAGAGGCAGAATATGACATTTTAACGTCTCGTGCCTGGTTCCTCTGCCTGGTTGCAGCTAGAGAGTCCAGGTCATCCAGCCTGGTGGGTCTGCAGCCTGGTAGCCATGCTTGTGGCTTCAACAGCAAGCAGTAGAGCAGAAATGACCATTCCAGCTGGCTGGCTGAGAAATGGCAAAGCTTGCTTGAGCATGTGGGCTTGCTGTTAAGCAGTTTGTTATCCTTGGGGACTGAATATTTGGATCAAATAGCATCAATTAGAGAGATATTTTCCACTGACATATGTGCATATTTGCCATTTGGGCATGATTGAACAAAGACTTCCACCCAAGGGAGAGCACATTTCCATTATAGTGCTGCACACAGGGATCTGACTTCAGTGTTATTCTGCTGTAGCTGAATTGTCTGTCCAAGTTACCATACCTCCTAATGTCCACTAGCAGCAGATTGAAAAGGGAGCGAGTGGCAGTGTTGGTCTTTGAGGTCCAAAAATGGCCACTGGAAATAAACAATTTGGACACCTTACACAGTGTATAACAAAAAATACAGCAATGGGCAAACAGCGTTGATGCCAGTGGAATATAATCTATTTTGGTCAGCTGCTGGTTGCATATTTTTACTGAAGGAGATTTTTTAGCTTCCTGTAAACACTAATTTGAACCAAGTTAGGAACATTATCTATATTATTCATTAAATCAGTTGGAGAAATAGTGATCATTGATCAGTTTGGTTGATATCCTATTGAGGAAGAATGATAGATTATACTGCTTATATATGTGTACAGTACATTTAAGATTCTATCTATATTGTTTACAACAGCATTGTCAGATAGGAGAACTGAATTCAAAAAGATGCAAGGCATGCCCACATTTTCATGTTACCCAAATCATCCATTATTCTTGTTTTTAAGAGTTAAAATAGTGATAAAGTGAGCATTCAGGTCCTTCCGACTGTAGCTGACACCTTGTTTTCTCTGTTGCCGTCTGTGATTTATCTACCATAAAGCTTACCTCCCAGTCCAGGACGTAGCCTGTTGTCATATCCATCCAACAGCCTGTCAAGGATTCGGGTAAAAATGGTGATATTGTCTTTGCTATCATCAGGCAATGGCTCTCTGTGTCCAACTACTGCCCTGCAGGGAGAAATGAAGAGAGGAAGGAGTCAAAAAGATAAGAAACAAAATGTAATAAGAAAGTTGATATGACGTATTGATCTATAACCTCACAGTGATTGTGCAAGTTGTGTTTCTGCACCACGTCAATGATATATTAATAGAAACATTACGGATGCCAGCCAGTATATATGAATATTTTGACCATGATCATAACTGAATCATTTGGAAATGAACTATAAACTCTTTGAATGTAACCTTGATACACTCAGTATAATTCAATATAATAGAATGAGATTTGTTTCTGTTTGGGTCTATCATGTAATTCCACCAACCTGCTTAATATTTCTAATATTTCTCTCAGAGTGAAAATCTCATGTCAGTGATCTGCCGCAGGCTTTAATCAATATTTGGATTATAATGTGTGGTTGTGTTTGTTTTGTTATATTCATTTTTACATAGCCGAAACCTCCATACACACAGAAAACACTGTTTATGGAAATGAACCTTCCCCCCCAAAAAGGATACTCTGCAGCGTTTTGTTAAGAAAATTCATCATACACATCATGTGCTATCAGCCACTAGTTATTAATTTACATGGCCCACAATCCCCTGCAGAGCAACATTGTGGTGAGATGAAAAGGCCACTATACTGTAGGTGGAGTACTGATGAGTTAATGAGTAGCGTCTTTAATTAAACTAAAATCCCCGGAGGAGCTGACCCATAATATCCAAGTAATCCCCATCAACAACCACTCCATGCACTGATGCACTATCTGTAAGGGCAGAGCTGTTAAGGAATTTAGGGCTCATAGAGGAACCTGAATTTTCCCTTAATGTTGCTTAAAGGGAACCCTGTGTTCTCAACAACAAATCTGCCTTTGCTGGGCCTCTCAGAACGGCTTTCTGTAGCTTAATCAGCCCTACAATAACAACTCAACATAAGTGTCCATCTCAGCTGCAACCCTCCATCCATTAAAATACTTACTGGATGAAGGTCACCGCTTAAAATCAGTACAATTGCAATTATCATCAGTTTTGGGGTGTTTTAGAGTTTAAAATCGTATTGCTGCATGCTCTTTACAGGAAACTCATCATCATTTCGAGGAAATTGGGCAAATTACATCAGCCAGCTAAGTGGCTATTACATGGGCATATGTGGGCAATAAATAAATATCAATTAGGCGTCACGGCTCCCTCGTGTTCCAGTGATCGCTTTCTCATATTGTAATGTGCCCTGTGATGTGCACAGTAGAAAAAACCAATACAGGAAAATGAAACCCCACATAGAGACAGAAAAAGGTCTTTTGGGGAACAAAAAAGAACAGCTAGTTTTTTGAAGAATTTTTAAAGCAGCGTTAATACCAACTCAATAAATATTGGGCCATTCTGCTCCACCAATGTGTAAATAATATTATGTTGTTTGTTTAGAGGCTCAGTTGTGATTGCCCAAAAGGCAGAAGGATTATCTATTAATTGATGCCAGCAAAATATGATGATGATTTTCTGAACTATGGTGATAAATAACGTTTTATAAAATTATCAAAAATTGTCTCTGACTTCATGCTCATATGATGGTATTTTGAGGCTGAATCTTTTTTGGTTGACTACTTAAAAAGAAAAAAAGGTGCTAATGATTTGCCAGCTGATGTCAGATATCTGAGGCTCTCCAACATGCACTCCACTGAGACCAAGCCTTTTAACACTGAGCTCATGTCTTGAACCTTATTGAGTGGGGTGCAGTCGGATATCTTCAGGTTGTCAAGTGTGTACGTTTAAGCTCTGCCAAAAATATGTTAAAACAGTGCCACAGTCTACTCATGAATATTTGAAAGAAAATATACATTTCTGGCTTTTCATTCAAGCATCTTATCTAAAAGTGACAGGCATGCGTGTTCTAGGCAGCTCAGACATGCCAAAAACACCAAATACAAAAAGCATTAGAAATAACTGGGACTAGTTTAACTGCAGTAAGTAATATCTCACTTAACATGAATCATATATTAAACAAAAAGCCTTTGTGGCTTCTCCGACAGCACCAGTGGAAATTCAAAAATTAATGAGAAACCTTTAGTCCCCGAGAAACCATTCCAACAATGTCTGCTCCGCACTAAAATATCCACTTCAGAAAAACAAAGTACCCGTGTGGTGTGTAGCATCTGCGTGTTTCATTGTAGCACACACTCTCTGACACACATACAGCGCACACACACACACACACACACACACACACACACACACACACACACACATACACACACACACACATATCCACACATATCCTAACCTCCTTCAGTGGCAGCCAGCTGTTTAAATTCACTGACGAGGACAGAGAAATGAAATATCCCATCTGAATTTAATTTTTGTTAAAACACACAGATTTTATAATCATGCCAGCCACTTGTTTTACTTCCGAAGTCCTATACATTATTCACACTGTCTCCATATATACAGAAAAGAAGGAAGGACAGAACAGTCATTTAAATTCCTCAACTATTTATGCAAAAGTAAAAAAAAAAAAAAAAAATGAAGAGAACAAACTAATTCTTTTGAATTCTGCCTGAAGGAGAACAAGCTGTATGAGGAGCAGAGAAGGTAAAGGTACTGTTCTGCAGGTGTAAACTGCAGATGAAGTCGAACACCTTCAATGTTTCATAAACCCTACCACTGTTGCATATCTGCTGTCAGTTCAGTGTGATGTTAAATTTGACATGTTCTGCATTGTTAAATAATTCACATTGGTCATGGGTTTACCGTATAAATAATATTCATTTTTAATAACAGCCTTGCTGTCTGATTGCATTATTCTTGTAGTCCCTGTGAAGTTGAAGTTTGATGGTTAAAAGTGAATTGTGAGTATTTGATCATGAGATGATTGATATTAACCAATGCTGTGTGAAGCGAGCCTGCAAAACTGTGATGGGAAAAGGCCCCGACACACATCAGACTAAAACAAAAAAGTTTTTTCGTTTTGTTTTTTTTGCAAAAAAATTATGAGAAAGTTAAAATTTGTGGTAATTCTACAAAATGACAGATGTTGTTACAAGAAGATTGCAGGGTGTCCTTTGCACAAAAGCATAATATAGTATGTTTTCATGACAGATGCCATCTAGTGGCCATAGTAATTATGACCTGAAACAGTGGCGCAGTTCTGACAACGTCTATTTATTAGTTTGCAAACTTCCTCATTCAGAGGAGAAGAGGTGGATGGAGGTGTTGACCCAACACAGGACTTTTTTTTTGCTTCCCACTGCGAGTCGGAACAGTTTTAAAAAATACTTACCTGCAATTGCCCCTGTTACCTTAACCCCATGGTTATTATTGTATCCTTGACAAAGAATGTGGCCCAACTTTTAGCAGGTGGTAACTTTAACCCACATGTTTTTCTAATCTTAACTAAGTGATCATTTGTCCCAAACCATGATCTCTCTCTAAACCTTTTGTGCCTCAACCTAACCAAACCTTAAAAATAGTTTTTTGAAGGCACAAATAAATTATGTGGTCCTGCCGATTACTGCTGATAGAGGTGCCTGAATAGAAAAAGATCCTAAGGTGTTCAGACACCTTAGGTACCTTATATGTCACATATACAGTTGTACAGGTAGGAGGTGTGGGCAGCCACTGTGTAGTGCCCGGGGACCAACTCCAGTTCTATGTCAGTGCCTTCATCAAGGCAACAGTGCTAACCACCAAGCCACCGTGCGAGTAGACATCATAGCCTTCGTCTGTAGTCTGCTATAGTAAAAAAGATGGATATCTTATATATATGTATGTGTGTGTGTATATATATATAATCCTAATACTATAAATGAGAACACTAAAAGTTGGTAAGTTTACAGCTTGAGAACACTATATAATATGCCTTATAAAATGCAATATTTTTTAAAGAAATCAGGCAATTTGAAAGCCCTTCAGGCAATTATCTTCAGTTCTCTAAAAAGGGAGAGAGCAATATATTATTTATAAAATTATAGCATGTATGCCCACTCACAACGAAACCTAACACACCAATTTTACACCCACACAGGTGTAATATCTCCCTTACTCCCCTTTCAGGCTTATTATACCTGTTTGAGCATGCATCTTTATAATTCATATCAACTGCAGACGTTTAAGCACAGCTGTAACTAATAACTTAATAATAGCTGCATTACATTCAGGTGTAACACTTCCAGCGTCCTTGTTCATGCTGCCTCACTGGGACTATAGGACACTTAAATGGAATAGAGCCATTGTGTAGTGTTACTATTACTATATATTATTATTAACATCTATTTATATGAAAGAAAATCTATTCGTATATGGAGTTTGACTCTACTCAGCCCAATCACAGTGCAGTTTCTACTGATGGGCTTACCATATACACTACATGGCTTTCCCCCGGAAATATCCCCAGACCAAACGTATATGGACATACAATTAGTGGAAGTCTAAACATGGTGGGAAGATGTGAGTAGCTAGTGGCAACTTCAGCATGGTTGACTGATTATTCAAGTTGCAAAATTAATGGGATGTCTAGTCAGTATCCTCATGATAGGTCATCTGATACTTAGCCACATCATCTAACAGGCTTTTGAAGCTCCAACAAATTTGGGATCAGTAAGACTAATCAGTCAACTGATGTGCCAGTCTCTATTTCTCAGTGACTGGATATTATCAGAACTGTCGGATACCAAAACATATTAAGATATTATGTACCAGTAATCGTTGCAGCACATCAATTGTTAAAGCTTTTATATTTGCCACATGACTGTTGCTCATCATCTGCCAGAAATTGCAGATGATGCAGAGAGTGACTAAACTCTGACATTTTGCTTAAATTGACAAGTCAAGCTGCAACATTTGTGACAGCAAATTCAGTGCCACATCCAACAACACCTCCGACTTTATGGAGCAGTGAATAGTGCACGCTGATAACCTGACAAACAAAAATAGATGTGTGGTAAAAGTGTGATTTAAAATTAAATGAATTAGTTAGTTTTCATTCAATTGAAGTGTCGTTATCTCTTATATTCTAATGTTATTCGAACTGAATACTGATTATGTTGTAAATATTTTGTGTCTTTCCACTAAAAGTATGACATTCTTTCACCTGTGGAGACAAACATCACAAACTTGAACCATGATTATTATATAAAAAAGCTTTAATCTGTGAATAAAAGACAGCATTTTTGTAGTAGCACATTAAACATATAAACTGTGTGGTCAGGTCCATACATTTTCTGATGGCATAATTATGTTGTTAAAACCAAAAGAAATACTAAGTTAAGGGTAATATACTCAACATGGACAATTAAGCACCTATGTACTGTGTGTGCAAACAGTTTTTGAACCTTTCTGAGAAATGTATTCTCTCTGAAGAAGACACGCACTGCATTGAGATGTTGCCCTGCAAAAGTTAAGTTTCTTAATTGGCCATGTTATGTAGAAGCCATCTCTTTAATTAATTATGCTCAGTCCCATTTCTAAAAGGCACCGGATTTGCGATTTTCTTCAGTTGAAATGAAGTGTAGCTACTCTTTCTCCTTTCTCTCTCAAAAATCAGGAACAGACATATGAAAGGGATTGAAAATTGTTACATATGCACCATTTATTAGTGCACAAAAGTTCACATGGTCCATATGGTGATGGTATTCATGGACGTTGGAGTTACCATCAAGTACTCAGTTTGTATTGTGGAGGCAGATGTGTCCTGTGGAATAGGTGAGCAGTGTGGGAGGCAGACTGGGGTACAGACGTTCAGAAACAAATGTGTGTGGGTTGAGCAGACTGAGTTAGTAGATCAGGCATGTACTGAGTGAGTGGACTGGCTCCGGCCCAACATTAGCGCACTGAACCAGTCTGACAGGTAAGGGATTGCAGGCTTGGCTAAAGAAGAGATGTAGCGGTGGTCTCTCGGGGCAAACGGTTGCCTGCTGCCAGCCAGGAGATGTGTGTGAAGCTGTCGGGCGGCAGTGTGAGATGAAGGTGCTTCATGACCTCACAGAGTGATGGCAAATAGACTTGAGTGAGGAGCAGTAAAGACCGTTCCAGTTCAAGTGTGCCGCTGTGTGTTAATGTGCATGGTTCAGTGACTGATTTGACTTGTTTCACGAAGCAAGTTATTTTATCTTACAGCTCCTGAATGTGGAATATTTGAAGCAGTTGGAAACAATTTGATTAAATCCTTTCTGTACATACACATTTCATTATGGGCTAAAGAAAAGAGCTCTGAGGGGACACTGAGAGAAGCCAGCAGGAAAGTCAACCTATTAAGACCTGAGTGAAAAACTGGGGTTAAGCCAGTGAATGTCCTCCTTTGTCACCTGCACAGCGACGCTACAACTGACTTAAAGGTCCCCTGAAATGGTATTACTTCTTTAATATTATATATTTCTATTTAAAACAGCATGTTGGAGCGGCACATTAGACAGTGAGGGCTCAATCTTAAATGTAAAATAATGAGCTTGGGTAGTTTGATTTGACATAACGGTCAGACAGCTGGGATTGTTGAAGAATGTTTGATTAGTTTATAAGTTGAACCCAATTGCACCCTGTGGTGAAGCATGAGGTAATCACTGAAGATTCACTGTTTTCTAGGAAATGTAGAAGGATCAGACTATAGTGTGAGGCTTTATATTACATACAACTATACGATGTATAGTGTACAGTAATTATTACCAATTTACAGTGTTGTTTTTTGTACTTATGGTGTACCGATGCAATACTACCAAGGCATACATGCAAGTAGGAGGGAACCAGATGGAAAGTAAGTAAGGGGGTAACAATCTGCAATCTTAACAACCCTGCAGTATGTGTACAGCCCTAAGAGATCCACTGAGGACACTATCTCTGCAGCTCTGCACATAGTCCTTCTCCCACCTGGAAGACAAAGATGCTTACATCAGAATGCTCTTCATCGATTACAGCTCAGCCTTTAATACGGTCCTCCCCCCACAAACTCGCAAACAAACTGTACAACCTTGGCCTGAACCTCACATCCTGTGTCTGGCTGTTAAGATTTCCTCACTGGCAGACCGCCATCTGTCAGATTTGAAAATCCAATCTTGAAACAATGTGATGATGAACACTGGCACCCCACAAGGATGCGCCCTCAGCCCCATGCTCTACACAATATTCACCTCCTCACGCAAGGCCAACACTGTACTGGAATTTGCTGACAACGCCACGATCATTAGTCTGATCACTAAGGGTGACCAAACAGTGTGTAGGAGAGATGAGTCAAGTCTGGTGACATGGTGTGACAACGACAGCCTCTCTCTCAACAAGGATAAGACCAATGACATGATAGTGGACATGAGGAAGGAAAAGAGACGTCATCAGCTTCTGACAATGTGTGAGTCTGACATGGAGAGGGTCAGCATCTTTTAAATTCCTGGGCGACCACATCAGTGATTACCTCACCCGCACATGTAGCATCATCCAGCTGGTCAAGAGAGCACAACAGTGGCTGTTTTTCCGAAGGCGACTGAGGAAATTCGAGATGTCATCGAGGATTCTCAGCAGCTTCTACAGTTGCATCATCGTGTGTGGCAGGCGCCTGCAGAGAGTGCTGACAAGATCATCAGGGTGCCCCTACCATGTCTGCAGGACATCCACTCCACAGAAAGCCTGAAGCATCATCAAAGAGTCCACCCACCCACAACATGGGTTCTTCACACTTATGCCCTCTGGCAGGAGGTACAGAAGTGTGAAATCAAGAATCTGTATGCTGGAGGACAGGCCATCAGACTGATCAGCAGATCCAATGCACCACCCTCACCCTGACCTACCTCACCATAGAGGAAGCTTCACTCCACCCCCAGTCGCTACGTCTCATCCTCCACATACACACGTACATGCAGATGCAATCTAGTAATCTAAAAGGGATTACAGCATACAATATAACAATATTCTTCTTAAGTCTCCAGACTGTTTACCCCTCATTCTCTAACTTCATATCTTTTTCTCTTGTACCTATATGTATGTATCTGTACATACTGTACTGTACAGTTGCTGCATACTGCACCATACAAATAAATTACACTGACAACTAGAAATGATTATGCTGTACATTGTGGGCTGTAATTTAAAGCTTCACCTATTATTATAGCTTGAAACTCTTACACATCAGCTAAATAAAGTGGTTTCTGGCAACTATAAAATCACACAATAATGTTACAGAGTTCAATGTTTCTTTGCGGTATTAGCTGAGAAAAGGTGAACATAGTCCAATGCTGACAGAAAAATATGTCAGAGGGAAGCAACAAATAGCCTCTCTGATTAACTCCCATCCTCACAAACTTTTAATCTCAAACATTTGGCTGCCACTCATGCATCTTGAATTTGAAGCGGGCACCTAAGGGAATGCCTCACCTCGCCTCTCTTGAAGAGTGCGTCACCCTCCTCTCTGGAGTGACGTGTGAGCCATGGATGACTGATAAGCACCCTGATATCCATCCACTGCTAAAGTGCCCAGACGACGCAACTCATCGAACTGTCTTGCTGTTGAGCACCGGGGGCGACCAGAATTGAATGGAGGGGATTAGTGAGGCAGCTTGGAGCTTTGTGGAAAAGATATATTGGAGGCTGATGACTTTTCCTGACTGTGGTTATGGGAGCACCAGCTTGTTTATTATATATATGCCAACAAATATTTAATTCCATCTTCTTGTCATCTAAATCCCACAACTGGAGGAAAAGCACAGGGGAGAAGGCGTCTAATTAGCACATTCTTGATTATTAAATAGTAAATTCCAAGCTTGAATTGATGCATGAGTTAACCTTTCCAACGTAACTAATCTTCCTCACCAGATCCTCCTACTCACGCTCTCTCCGAGTCTACCAATAATATATTGATAATGCTATGCAGCAGCACATTATGCAGCATATTGTCTCTTACCAGTTGATGCCATGTTTCATTCAAAGCCTTTACAATATGACTGATTTTTCTTTGTTTGCTTCTTTTTCCTGTCTTCCACTTGCCTGCTTGGAGCAGATAATATTGGGGGGAGGGAGGAGGGGTAATAGCTGCTAACATAGTAGCTTCAGCTGACTCCAGGGACAACTGCCACATCTACAGTAGTTTATCTAAAACTAAATTTCCCATGTTAGGGCTTTCATCCACTTCTGTTTCAGTTTTGGAGAGGAGCTGCCCTGATAACTTATTTTTCATTTTGCGAGGACTAGTGTAATGAAATGTGAAAGCACTTTATATAAACAGAAGCTGTGGTTTCTTAAAATATGGCATTTCTGCCCATTGAATCCCCAAGCTACTCACACAATATCCACTGCAAACTCATCCATCCACCCACTCACTCATACAGCCACCTTTCCCTAGTAACTTCCTCCAGCTCTCCCTGCGTGATCCCCAGGCACTCCCCTGCCAGCTGGGCTGGAGTCCCTCCAGCATGTTCTGAGTCCGCCCAAGGGCCTTTCCCCAGTTGGCCATGCCTGGTACATTTCCTGAGGTAGGCACCTGGGGGACATTTTAAACAAATGGCTAAAGCACCTCCACTGGACACACTTTGAAATGTTTGTTTGCAGTAGATGCCAAGTTAGGCTATGCATCCACTGGGAACATGTCTTCAGAGCCCTTACTACTATAACCCATTGTATTGACTGTAGAGAACAAACTGTTGCATCAGCTTTATTGCACTGAGCAGAGGGCTGCTATTTCAACTTGGGAAAAGGTGTTCAATAGTTGTTCAGCAACACCGACAGACATGGCCAGTGCTTTCTCCTCCAGCATATGTTTAACACTTCCAGTTTAAGCAAGAGGTGGCGGCCAATTTAAGACCTCCTTGGCCCATTGATCACCATTAGAAGCCAAAAGTTGGAGACTGTGTATAACAGGCACAGCCAGCCCAGACAGAGGTACAAGAGGAGGAAAATCGATTGGAAAATGTTAGTTTCCAGCTGGTGCTACCAACAAATCGTCCCACACTGCCGTTCTATTCCCTATATTTGATGGTGTTGAGAAAGAAAGATGCTATCTGTGATTGTTCTTGGAAGCTGGCTCAATAATTGCAGCACTTTGCAGTCTCAGCTCTGCATAGAAGTTTTGTTTCTAGTGAAGTGATGTGTGTTTACAGCGCGTGTACAAGGAGATATCTGTTATCCACAAAGAAATCAAATGCACTTGCAAGTATTCTGCCATGACTCATGAATCTACTCAAATGTCAAGCTGTTTTTAAATTCACATGAACATTTGGTGTATGTTTGGTTAAACAGTGGTCCGTCCTTTACAGCACTGTGCTTCTCTTTGCATTCAATACACAACCTCCCACACACAGTCTCAATTCCCCAGTCCATCGATGTAAAAGCCTCTGCCTTACTTGATCTTGGATTTTTAACAGTTTTCGCCTCCCTTGTTGTCCTTGATCTATAACTAGCTTTAATTCACTGCCATGACATCCAAGGTCAGAGGGAGGGCAGAGAAATGTCGTTCCGGTGTCTGCCCGGGCTGCAAACAGAGAGCCCGACCTGCCATCTGAGAGGCTTAAAGATATGTGCACAAAGGGAAAAAAACGGAGAAATGTTATTGCCAAAATAATGAGGGCTAGGTCAGTGGAGTTCATCATATTATTGTAAACAATTATTTCAACCTAACCAGATTTGAAAATGCAGCCAGGGCTCAATAAAATCCACAGCATGCTTAAGAATGAATTTCACATATTATTTAAAGTAATAGATATTTTGAGAGGCATCTGCGTAAGGGTGTAAGAGGATATAGATTTCGCAAGAGGAAACGGATAACATGGAAATATTTCATTTGGGAATACAGCACCACGAGTGAAATATGCAGGATGGGGCAACACATTCCCTATGACAGCATAAAATTATCAAACACAGTGATAGGATCTGAAACGTGCGCTATCAATGTTTGTGAAACCAACCTACTTTCTGAGCAGATTTTTTTCTTCTTTTTATTTTTTTTAAAGAAGAAAGCCACATCCTTCGGTGTCACATGCAGCACTGATATCTACAGGACTACAAAAGCTCAATCAGCTGAATCAGCAGCAATGACGGGATCATTTATAACTATAAGCATGCTCCATAGCCCTCCATGCTACACAGGCTTGTAAAACCTGACTCTGTAAAAGATATGGTTATTTTTCATGGAGGATGGCAGGACCGGTAGACTATTTCATGTCTTAAATAATTTCCTATAAAGCTGCAGGAAAGCTAGATTAAAAACAGCTCATGTGCTGATGATCTTGAGGCTGACGTTCCCCCTTTTTCTAATACAAAATCTCATTAAAATTTCTAAGGAATACAGCGTCATTACAGCTACAGAGGAAGGGGGCGCAAACTAATATATCAAATGGGGGCTGTGCTGAGTTTATTGTAACAGGCCAACACATAAATCCTGGCTACACAGGCCATACCACACTCCATCTGTGCAATGGTATAATTTCCAACCTGGGAGTGTGTATATTTCTTATTTTATTACCTAAAGTGCCTTGACTTAGTGATCCTGAAGTCACAGGTAAAGGACACATACAAGTTTTCCCCAAGATTTATGGCAAACATATACAGTATATTCCCATCTGGCCAGGCAGTGTCTGTCATGGTATTTGGTCCTCTGCGAAACAAGAAGCCGAAAAATTTCTCCCCACTCATTTCTCACACTTGACAGCAGTGTGACTCTTTCATCGCTTTCTATCTCAGTAGCACATGTTCTCCCTCCTCATCTCTGATCACTGTGTTCATTTCAACTTGATTTCTCTTTCTCACTCTGTTTTTTTTCTCGTCTTTTTTTTTGCTGACACCAGCAGGAAGAAATGTAAATGTTACTCACTCTATTGATCAGGCAGGTATTACTCACAGGTACGTTGTAATATATTAGAATAAATCCATGCAAGTGGTTTCCACAGTGTATAATAAGAGTGTTAATGTGTAGGCTACCTTTCAGGCTCATTCTTTGTTCATTCACAGGCTTGAGGGAAAAAAGCCAAGATGGCCTCTGCTATAAAAGAGCATGTCTGTCAGTGGTGAACTATGTCAGTCACAGCTAGCCGTACTGCGACATTGAAGACATTCAGATGACCTTCCATAGAGACAGGAGCACATCTATAGTGCTCAGGCAAAGTCAAGGAATAAATTTAACACAACTGAATCATACTTTAAAACTGTGATCTGTAATTTTAGATATAAATCTGCAAATTTATGATAATATAGCAGATATTTGGTGGGAATAAGTGATGAGCACATGATGCTGGAACGACTCACTTGTGATTGAAATGTACAGGATAGAAACTACTGTAGGGTTCCAACTAATGATTAGTTTATTTATAGATTCATCTGTAGATTATTATCTTGATTCATTGTGTAATCTAACATGTAAGCAGATACTGACCTATTCCACTAATCCTAATTAGCTTGTTTGTCCAACTCACAGTACAGAACCATAACATATTCAGTTTACTATCACATATGACAAAGTAAAGCAGCCAATCATCACAGTTGAGAAGCCCGAACTAGAGAAGGTTTGGTATTTTTGCTTAAATGATTCATGGATTATCAAAATAGCTGCCAGTGATCAATGAATGGTTTCAGCTTTAATAGATAGAGTTAAAAAGTCCTTTAAGTCTGTACTTGCTATATATTTGCTGTTGGAGCATGAAGGGCAATATAGAAAGAAGTTTGATTACTATGCTCAGAAATTGATAACCAACCAGAGACGACGGTCACATAACACTGATTTCCTGCCTTCTTTACAGTCATGATGTGACTTGAAACTAAGATCACTCTTCAGTCAGCAATCGCTGATCACTGCAATAAGGAGAACCACTTCATAGGCAGGGAGGAATGCCGAAATGTTGTATTTGAGGGAGTGGGCTGAGTGGACTGTAAACCCGGTTAAACTGCTCTTATTACACCAGACAATATTGTATTCACTGCCTTGCCAACCCCTGGCAAGACACCTACTGTATATGACAACCTGGTGACAAACATCACACCTCCTTTTCGTGACAGAGGTGTGACTGAGGGAGATGGGAGGGCAACTGGTACAACGAAAACTGTGAAGGAAGTGCACAATTCACCAGCTGCACCACACGTACCTATTAGTCATTGGCAGATAGTCATATTTATTGGTACGAGCGATATCTTTTTACAGCACAGAGCCTCTTTTGTCATATAAATACAAAAGTATGTTTATCTTGTCAACTTCTTCAAATGGAATCCATAAAAATCAACCTGTCCTAGTTACTGGCTTGCTCCCAGATTTTACACCCGCTGCATCATTTTTTGTCTTTGTCAATGAGTTGAAGTGCCAAATCCAGCTGTCCCAAAACCACAGCAATAAATCGTCTCCAACCATTGTGATAATATGACATGAATAAATGTCACCGCCATGAGAGTGAAACAATCCCGAGCTTGTGTTTGGAATTCATTAGCGTTTTCAAGTCACTCTGCTTTTCTTAAATTAAAAGGTATTTGGATAAAGATAAACATAATCTAATCCGTTTAATTCTTTTTCTTTCTTGTTTTTTGTTTTTTTGTTTTTTTTTGTAGGTTCAGCAGCAATTATTTTTTTCGTGCTGTCTTCTCTGTTCAGTGGAGAGCAAATAAATACCCGAGAGATTTCTCCTTTTCCTCTAAGACCCTGCTGGTGTTCTGAAGAATAGATCTATTAGTGATAAAAACACAAACAACAAAACTGAGTAATGTACAGCACAGTTGATTGGATCTCAAACATACTGCAGGCTGTGAGATATTAAGCCCTTCAATTAGAGTTAATGCTTTTGTCAATGGAAAGAAAGAAAGCAACATTGTTATTAAAGTGAAAAGCTATTATTAATATACATTTAAATGCACCAAAACAACTTCTCCTCTCCTACATATGTTAAACATCTTTGAACACTGAAGAAACTGACAATCATTTTGAATTTAAAGGACTATTGAGATCACTGTACAAGGAGTATTGTGTGTTTTACCACTCTTACAACATTTATGCTCTTCATTAAGTGGAGTCCAACCATCTGCCAACAACACAATTGTCCAAATCAGACCAAGACACCAGAATGTTAGCATAATGTAAGTCTGAGATGCCATCTGATTATTTGGACGATCATTTTCCCACTTCATTCCAGGCAACACGGTCTGGAATCCAATGATTTCAGAGGACTACATCAAATACTATTTATGCAAAGCTATAGGCTCGTGCTTGCCAACTTGCAGACACATGGTTACATTTCTCATCATGAGGCTACTTCGATGCTCACTTTGCATTCATCTTGTTCCAGACTGGGTGACACGTTCCCCTGCTTAACCACTGTTAGCACAAGCTGCGGTACAGTGTTAACACTTTGGATCATGAGCCACAAACCAAACACTTGTGAGTAGTTAGTGAAGAGGACAAGCTGTAATTACACCAGCAAGAATCTACCGAGTCAACAAAGGGTAATTAATGTACTTATAGCTTGCCGTTATGACCAGTAATGTTAGTCGTTAACCTGCAAGTGGAGCCACCGCTGCCGATTAAACATCAGGTTAACTAGTGGCAATTACATGTGAGGTGCGCAGATGTTGTGGTGAAGTATCTCGATTCCTGGAGAGAGGTATCTAGACTCTGCCAAACATCTGATTTCCTAAAACTGCAAGCTAGAGAATACGACAACCATTAGAAGTTACTGTACTGTATGTAACTGTCTGTTCCCCAAAAAGCTGTTTGATAAACTGCCAAAGAAGTCTGACACATTTTTAGCTTGTTAAAATATGCAATACAGCTGGTCGGTGTAACTCCATTATTTATTACAGCTTCTGTGTGTGTGTCTGTGTATATATTTTACTATATGTTTACACTTAATGGCAGGTTATAGCAACTTATGTATCCTTGAGCAGAAGACAATGTTCATGTAGTCAGTGTCAGAACAAAGTGCTCACCTGCCTGCTTTGGGTTTCCAGCAACAGGATGAGTGTGTGGGATATGACATGTCACGATTTTAGACATACAAGTGTTTATTTGGCAATGCGCTGTACAAAAGCATTGCCAAAGCACAACACAATAAAATAACCCTCTTTAAAGCCTTAAACGCCTCTGAAGATTTCTTGTTTGAATGTTAAAATTAAAACTACTTTCCATGAAAAGCCTTTGTTCACAACACTTATTCGGTCTATGGTACATTTTCAGAGGCACAGTTAGGTTTAGGGATTTTAATCTGCATTGAATGGCCTGTTTATGCACAGCGTTACTTCAGACTCAGATGCAACTTCAGAGGCAGTCGGGGGTGGATGTTGCTGGTGGCAAAGAATATGGGATGTTCTGAAATGAGAAAATGCTCCGTGGAAAGTGAGTCAGAAGCGTTTCCTTTAAAAAAAAAAAACAGAAAAAACCCACGTAAAAAAACAACACACAGGAGATACTGCATGAGCTATGTTAAAACAACAAACATAGAATTTACATTTGTAGTCTAATCATTTAATGAGTTTTTATCCTGACGGCCATCAGATTTTAGCTCAGCATTGTTTCCTGTGAGGACCGAGTGATCCGTGTTCAGTGTGCAGCTGCGTGGACTCTCTCTGGGAAATCCATTCCAGCTATAGTTTGATCCATTCCAGCTGGGGAGGGATGTCCACTAATTGGTTACTTTGAAGATCACTGGCTGGATGCTCACTGTATCAATAGAGAATTGATTGAAACTTGAAGGTAATTAGAGCACAGATCAATTAATATTTAAATTGATATATCAAATAAATTGATGTAGGGAGGACGTTGGTTTCACATAACTGCCACTACTAACTCTTTCTCTGGTTGCTAGGCCACTCTTTCTCTTGGAAAAGAACCTTTTTTTAAAGTCTAAAGGCTAATTGACTAACCAGTTACTATTATTAGGATATTGACACTAGCTCAAGGTAGTAACAATACAGATCAATAAAACTTTAAAAGGATTAAGAACTCGGGGAGGAAAAAGAAAGAGGAGCTAAACTTAGAGGGAAAATCTGTTTTTTTTAAGTTTTCCCTCTCATTTAGGACAATTTACACACACAAACAAATCCACTGTCACTAATTAAAAAAAATCTAGACCATTTCTTTTTTTTTGTAAAAATGAAGGTTACAGTTGAATTAATTCCACCTACTGTCAATTTAAGCTTTCATTAAATCTCACAGTGCTAATGACTGGTATCACTTTAACCTACTTACTCTAATTGTGTGCGCACAACGTTCACTGATGCTATTAATGAATCTAACAGACATTTTGGACGCATTCACCTCCGTTCACACTCGACATGTCCGCTGTAACCCATTTCTCACTAGTTGAAATGATAAAAGAAGTGATATAATACATTACGGATCAACGACTGAAATAAAATCCAGGCTATGAAAAAAATATAGAAGGTAAAAATAGGATTATTGGCTGCATATAATTGTTTTGTTGTCGATAAACTTAAAGAGAGAGACGCATTCGCTGTGGATTTATGATTTATCATTAGTTACAGCCAGTAAACCTTTACTTTCTTTTCTTTTGATTTCAAGTGGAGACTATTTGCCTGGTCATTCAATCAGCAAAGTGGCTCATCCATGAATACATTACCCTTCTCCAGACCTGTGACACATTAACCTTGACAACACTACCGAAACAGAATGTTATCTGTTGACCAGGTCACATCGCAAAGTGATGCCCCTCTCCGCCTTCCTGTGAATAATTCATGCGAATCGGGGTGAGAAAGCCAGCGGAGTCTGGGCAACTTCAGAGTGGATCCATAGGCAAAGTGTGCATATAGCACTCTCATTCTTAAAACTATTGATTATGTGCCACGTTAGCCAGCATCTTGGCCACAGATAACAAACAAAATAGACAACAGGACGGGCCTGACTGTCTGCACTTGTTATGTGTTGACTGTAAGAGAGGAAGGCGGGGATTGGAAGAGAGGCGAGCTGAAGGATTTGAAAGACCTTCACCACAATAGAAATAAATACAGCCATCTCATTTATATCTAATACATGGATTGCTGGAAGTATTAGCTTAATCACAGCCCGTCTTTCAGTGTGAGGGAAATGAGGAAATTTGGCGAAGTGCAGAATGACAGACCCTTATATAGGGGATTTGTCTGTTACACCTTAATCCATTAGGAAAGTCTCCTGCCTCAACTGTAGTAAAGCCGATTTGGAGTCTGCCGATAGCATCAGTGGGCATCAGTGAGGTGGCAGTTCTCAGAGAAACAGCTCTGCTGATACTGAGATATTCTGAGAGCAAGTGCGCGTTCTGAAGTCTAAAAAGATTATTCTAAGTTAAATTCAACGAATTGAACTTTGATTGACAATTAATACGTATGCGATTATGTTTTGCCGTGTGTTCATGTGACTCACCTGTCTCTCTGTCTCCACAGATGGGTCACCAGCTCAAATGGGAAATCGTGTTCCCAGGTTATGAAAGTCCTGGCTGCAGCTAACCTCTCTCGCTCTCTCTTTCTGCTCCCTACAGGCACCCGTTTTGTTTGGTTATGCTGCTTTAGTTTTCTCATTATGCACCTCACAACATGCACACACATAATTCACTCATGCACTTGTAACATCAATGACTCTACTTACCAACATCCACACCTCATGCTTTGTTAAATATTCAGTTAATTCTTTAATTTACATTTTAATTTAATAAATTCCTTTTGTTAAAACCTCCATGTTTATTGTGAGTTTAGAGCCGAGTCATAACAATATCATTTCACTCTTAAGAAGCGGAGACAAGTTCCATTTTTGGTTCAGGTTTGGATTTCTCCAGAGGCAAAACGTTTTCCTTCAAATTAACTGAGCCTAATCTAGTGCAGATTAAACCGAGTAAAATACACTACAGGAAAAAAGTGCTGTGCAAGGACTTTGCATACGTGCACTACATCATGTCTCAAGTAATTGCATAAAGATTAACATTGGTGAAAATCCTCGTCACGTGCTGTGAGGTCCATGCATAATAAATTGCATTGATGGCTCGAAAGGGTGCAAAGGCAATTTTCTGTTCCTGAATATGTCAACACTTCATACATTTTCATTACTAACCTGCTGCTCTCGTCACATCTAATGATTATCCATACCCCTGCTCATTAACATGCTGAATACTGATGCCAAGACATTTCTATTTTCTGGATTCACGCTTGAATGATCAAACCAAGATAAAGCTTCCAGTGTTTTTTTTTATGTTCTAACAATGAATACCTTAATTACCTAGGTTCCCTAACAAGGTGAAGGTTTGGGCAATTGTGTTTTTTTGATGAGAAATATTAGGTGCTAATGATGTACTGTCTAAATCTAAAAATGCATGAATTGACATATTTTAGTTTTAATTTAGCTTAAGATTAGCATCAGCAAGTATAAATAGCTGTGATATTTGACAGTAATGTAAATGCTTTTCTAACAGCCTCCACTGTTCTGGGAAGGCTCTCCACTAGATGTTGGGAGCTGGTCTGGTGCGAGCCAACATAGTAGTAGAAGTAGTAGTTGACGTTCCAAATTCATCCCAAAAGTGTGGAGTTGTGCATGGAGCATTGTCATGTCAAAACTGTTGCTACAAAGTTAGATCCACACTATTGTTTGAAGTAGGGCTGCAACTAATGATTCATTTCATTAGTGAATCATCTGTCAACTATATTCTCAATTAATTGATTAGTTTGGTTTATGAAATATCTGAAAATGTTGAATGATGTCTTATTTGGACCAACAGTCCATCACCCAAATATATTCAGTTTACCATCATAGAGGAGCAAAGGAAACCAGAAAATATTCCCACTGTAGAAGCTGGAACCATTTAGACATTAATTATCAAAATAGTTTGCAATTAATTTAATAGTTGGCAGCTAATCAATTAATTGTTGCAGCTCTTGTGTGAAGTACTAATGAGTGATAGATTTTCTTGGCCAGCCCACAAAAAGTAGCCAAACCAAATTAGACTGAAAGTACACACAAGTCTGTGGACAAGGGTGTCGAACGGCATGTTTGTTCCTCAGTTGTTTAGGTGAACTACATTCATTAGTCCTTGTCTTGAATAGAAATGTACAGTAAGGTTAAGGCATATAGTATTGTAAGAGACCTCTTGGCTAGCACCTTCCCCTGGCCGTACATTTCTATTTAATGTAATTACAAATGCTGTGTGCTCCTAATAAGCACAGAGAGCCAAGTGGCACAACGACAAAGCAAACTAGGCTAATCCCTGTCACACTGTTCTGATTTCTTTCCCCCAGCCTGCTTTCTTCCAGGTTTGGTGAGCTGTTCCTATAGCGTGCAAAATCTTAACGTGATTTACACTCCACTGCGTCTCCCTGCCACAACATCCTACCTTATCAACAATGCTAACATGGCAACCTGTGCAATCTCTTCGTTTTGAAATTACAAGGAGTGTGACTAGAATGACTCCTAGAGATTCTGGAACGTCTTATTTTGCTGACTCTTGACACAGACTGAGAAATGTGCTCAGGATGCAGGAGTGAAAATGCTGTGAATGGACAATCATAGCTGTGGTGTGCTGCACAATGCAAATTAATACAACAGTCAGTGAAATTTAGAAGAGAGCACAGCTGCGTTTAGATAGGAGGATAAGTTCACTTTATTTTTGCTCTGTCTTTAGGCTTTGGCCTAATTTAGGACCTGGTGCCACTGGCCCTATTTTAATCATCTCCACAAATGTGAAAGTCACAGTATTGTCCAGGTAGTCCTTGAATGCACAAACTATCTACTGACATGACTAACTAACAATATTCAGTGTGCTTTCCTAAGCAGTTCTGTAGTCACTCCACTATATGATGCAGTTATTTCATTTTGCAAACTGACAGTCATGGCTGAGACTCTGTAATAACAAAAATATATGAAAAAATCTTTTGCCTTTTCTCTGCTCACAGTATAGATGAACTTATGCTTCTAATAGTGTTGAATGGATTACAATTTGTAGTGCAGCAGTGAGCCTGATTAATGCAGGTAATATACAAAAACACATCACCAGAACATCAACAGGAGAGATGGACTTTAGGGGGAATAAAATGGGTTGAGGAAAGCGAAGATGGTGAATAGCAAACATAGGAAGAGAGAGAGATTGGGAGGTTTAGACGCTGTGTTGTTCTACCTGGCTTGAGGAAGGAGGTTGAGGAGCAGAAGGAAGGTCCACAAGCCCAAGTCCAGTGATTTAGGCTTCCAATGTGCAGCAGCCATATCAGTTTAAACAGAAGACTCCTGTAGAAATGACAGAGAGGAAAAGGGAGAATATATAAACTGCTATATTAACTGACAAAGACTGGCAAACAGCTCACAACTTAGAATGAGCAACATATATGCTGTATATATGTATAAAAAGAGTGAATACATTATCTCGTTTTTGTGCATTTTTCCATATGCAGTCCTTTTCCCAGAGATAACAGTGCAACAACTAGCTATAGGAGGACCAATATGTCCATTTTGAGAAGCACAATACATGTAGATGTAAATAGTGATTAGTGATTGGATGTTTTCTCATTGCTTCATTTTTTTCACCAGCCTATATAGTCATTCACTTATTTTGCATCACAACAGAAAGCAGAACTGTCATAAAGTTAAATGTGCCGAAAAGAAGTTTGACTATAATATAATGCAAGTTCAGCGTTGCCTGTTGCCTATAATGCTCACCCACCCATCAGTATAGTGAAGTGTAAACATGTTGACTGCATCTGTTTACAGTTTGTAACATAGCTAATATGGTCTGTGTTGCTCAGGTGTTTTTTTATCTGTCTGGGGGCAAATTGAACACACACACACACACACACACACACCAGATCTTCCGTTTTTCCACAGTATCACCTCGCACATCACCTGGCACATAAAAAAAGAGCTGTTTCCCACTCGTCTGCATGTCAGTGAGCCGTGCACTTCAACAATTATGTGACAGTAATTAGCTTGGGATATAACATTTGCCATTGTCCTGTTTGGCACAACTGCCTGGAGGAAACTGTCCCTTATGGCTGTCCAGCTGCTGCTCAATGGTTCCACAGCTGATTAAAGAACCCGTTTTGGCACATTGCTAATTTCATTTGTGATGTTCATCCTGGTGGCACAATTGTGACATTGTGACATTGTGAAAATTGATATTATATTATAATATTAAATTTTTAAATTGAGGTACATCCTCTAGATTTTTTATGCAATTACTCCTGTAGTTATTTGATTAAAGGACCTGCACCACTTCAATACGGTTACATTATTCTTGAAATATGGTGGTAGGATATTAGGCTTTCCCCCCCTTAATTATCAAGAGGGTAATGCTTATTTTAAAAGTAAAACATGACGTTCAGTCCCCCTCCCCAGCTTAATGATTTTGTACAGCTCCTACCTTATTTATAGCTAACTATCACGTAGGCTTAATAGTCAAGTCTTGCTCAAACTGAATACATTAAATATAGATTCAAGATTCAAGACTTTATTATCCATTTGCTCAGGTGTACAAGAACATTGGAATTCTTTTGTGGATCTCTGTCCAGTAATAAAATAATACAATAAAGATATGCACATAATTATGAAAAATAAAAAGATAATGCCAAAAAAACCCACAATAACAATAGTCACACAATAATAAATAAAAGAAACACACACGCAATTAACAGTTAATAAAAGATGTACATAGTAAAAAGTGTGTCAAGTGAGTGTTTGTTGTGGGGGTGGGGGGTGTAAAGGGTCTTTTACACCAGCTTGAATGTGTTTTGAAAGTAGTCAGATTGCCGTTGTGGAAGTGCTTCCTATTTATTCTGATGCTCTCTGGTTGGTAGTATCTTAGCTGGTGTCTGGAGCTTTTGAAGCCCCTCACTCATGCAGTTTATCCCTAAAATGTTCTGGAACATTTCTTGCATGGGTGTGAATAGTGAAAAAAGCTATTCCAGTAATTTACTGGCAATTATGTGTGAAAGAGGCTAGAGAGTGTCCAGGATGATGTGGGTCTTTGAGAATGTCCCTGGGGGTGAGCAGTTTCTTGCAGCAGTGGGTGAACAGTGTCCATGGAGGGGAGCTGTGTTCCTCTCTGTGGTTTTAATGGTTCACTTTAGGGCCTCCCTCTCCTTTTAGAATGGTGTTTCAATACCACATAGTTACCTCTGGTGAGGACACTCTCTACTGATACTTGATAAAATAGAGTTGCTGCTGTGCCTTCTTGACAGTGGCCAAGATGTTTACTTTCCAGCTCAGATTGTTGGTGACATTGGTGCTGTGCAGTCCCAGAACCCTCAGGCTGATATCCTGTTCCACCTTGGTACCTTTGCCAATTTGCACAGTGGGAGTCTTCTGAAATCCAGGATTAGTTCCTTGGTCTTGTCAGTGTTGAGGACAACACCTCCCCATAGGAGATTGTCTCACCCACTAGCTGCTTGTAGTGTGATTCATCTGCAAATGTGAAAATGTAACTAAACTAAGTAAGTCATGAGCGTAGAGGGAATAGAGTCTATGGCTGAGGCAGCAGCCCTGGGGGGGTTCCAGTGAGGATATTCAGTGTACTGATACCCTGTTCTTTATCTTAACTACCAGAGGTCTTACTTTCAGATCAGAAATCCAATTGGAGAAGGGAGAGGGTAGCATCAGTTCTGACAGCTTTGATACTAACTTAGTGGGGTGGACAGTGTTAAAAGCTTAACTATAGTCCAGAAAAATGCAGGTGTTGGTGCTGGGATTGTCCAGATGTTCAAGGGCTGAGCGGACAGCAAGGGCCAAAGTATCATCTGCCAGTTTGTTTTCCCAGAAGGAAAACTGAAGAGGAAGAGTTGTTCACAGGTATGATGGAGACCATGAATTTCAGCACCAATTTCTCTAAGCACTTTATGACAACTGATGTGAGCAACATTGGACGGGAGTTGTTCATACAGGTGAACATGGCAGGAACCAATACAATGACTAGGTGTTTAAAGTGGCGGGATGACAGCTTGAGCTAGTGAGGTGTTGAAGATGTCTGTATACACCTCTGCCAGCTCAACACAGGGTTTCAGAACTCTAGGTGACACTCTGTCCAGTCCTCCAGTCCTCCTGCCTTATGGGGGTTAAACTGTTGCAGAGACATAAAGAATGTGTGTGGGCCACTCAGTGGTATTTATTTTTATTTAAAGGTTTAGAAATCAGGGACAATGCACATTAATAAAACATTTTAACAAAATGTAAACATGCCAGAATTAGCCAAAAGGCTATTTAACATCTGCTGTCCCTGGACTGATGTTAAATAGTCACCCTAAAAGAATAAAAAAAGATTTAGTTTTAGGCATACAAATAATACATTAAAAAATTAGAAGACTAAATCTGAATAAAAGTAAAAGAAAAAAACAATACAAAAATCCATCCATACACACACAAGCTAACAAAGACTCAAACAACAGACAGTGGCAGACAGACAAAAACAGCATTAAGCAGCAACACCAACATCAACCAAACTGATTACACCAGACAAGCTAGCAGACCACAAGGTAGCAGGACACAGACAATAAAAACATTATAAAAAGCCATGCACAAAAAGTACTAGACAATTAATAAACTGACAGACAACATGACGGATGGCATCAGAAAGCACCGGCAGGCAGAGCATCAAACGTGGAGGAATTTAAGCACGAAAATTTACTGTTGACAGCTTTGACCACTAATAAACCACTTTTTTAAAGAAAATTTAAAAGCAGCATAATTTGAAAGATTTCTAATGTGAGTTGGAATGGAGTTCCACTCACGAGCAGCCCTGATTGAAAATGCAGCCTGACTAAATGGGCTGTGCTGTTCATGTGCCCAGATGGGGGTTATAAAAATTGGCATAAAAAATATAAAGTCTGTCTGGGAGGGTGATGTCTGCAGAGGTGACCATGTGCTTGTTTCTCTAATAGTTTGTGATAGCCTGCATGCCCTGCCACATACTACAGGTGGTCAACATAGCAGTGTTCCAATTTTCTGCATGGGTCCTTTTTGCTGCCCTGATTGATTTCAGCAGAGCGTAGCGAGCCAGCTTGAAGTGTTGGTTATTGCCTGATTGGAAAGCCATGTTGTGTTCAATGGTCTTAACTCGGACCATCGTTTCTGATTAGGAAAAACCTGGATAGTCCTGAGGGGCACACACATGGATGTACACAAGGCAACAGTCTAGAGTTAACTATATTATATTTGTGGATGTTTTCTGCAGCCAACTTAAACACCACCCTGTTAGTTGTCTTAAAGGCAGTCCTGCAGTTCAGTCTGTGTGTTGTCTGACCACCTTTTTTTGCGCAGTCCTGACAGTGACCAGTTCAGCTTCAAGCTTCTTGGTATGTAAGGGCTGCAGCAAGATGGCAATGTAGTCAGATATATCAAAGTTAGACTTGGGGACTGCAGTGTATGCCTTTTTGCTTTTGTTATATTGCTATAACATTGGTGCAGTGTGTTATTTCCTCTGTAAGGAAAGGTGATATATTGTTCATATTTTGGTGAAATGGACTTCAGATTGCATTGATTACAATCTAGCACAATGAAGGCAGCATCGGGATATGTATTTTCACGCTCACTGTCTATGCTGTAGAACTGTTGCAGTGCTTCATCCTTGTTAGCCGAGGAGATGTGTGAACAATGCACAGTATGATGCACTGTAGTTCTCTTGGTAGGTAGAATGGCCTGCATCTAATGGTCAAATATTCCATGTTGGCTGAAAATAATTTGACTAAAACCTTGATGTCTGTACACATTAACTGTTTGATGAGAGCAGCAATGCCCCCTCTTGAGATTTACTGCACGCTTCAAAGGTATCATCACATCTGTAGGGTGTGTAGCTTGCCGGTGTAATGAACTTTGGTTGAGTCATGTTTCTGTAAAACACAGGGCCACACAGTCTCTGATATGTTGTTCTTTGGCGTTCCTACAGAAAAGGTCGTCCATTTTAATATCGAGCGATTGCATGTTGGCCAGTAGAATCAGTAGAGTTAGCCTCCCATGGCTAGCAAGGTGTCTAAGTTGCCCTTTAAGTCCTCCCCACCTGCCACATACACAAGTCCGGTGTAGCCATCTACTTGGCGTGCTGTCCCCATAGCTTCATAGCTGTGTGAATGCAGGGAGCTGAAAGTGATTATTTTCCAACAAAGGGCAAACTCTCTGATATGTAAGCGTGTTTCCCAGTCATGTGTTATTTGGGTAGTAGCAGCAATCAAATCAACATCGAACTGTGGGGAGCGTCATCTTTCTAGAAATGAAAAATAACCTAACTAAATAAACCCCAGCCAAAAAAACTGAATACATATACAGTACTGTCACATTCATAAAGGTTTGGTGCGTGTTTGTCTTCATGTCCTTTTTTAATATAGTGTGCCTGTACGTTCAATAGTCACGAGGGTAGACATATTGTAGTTTCAAAGATTTTGAGATGTACACTAAGTACACTTTTGAATATACACTACCAGATTAATACAACTGAAATAAACACATTAAAGTTTCCTTCTTCCTTGTATCTGCACTCTCTAGATGTTGCATCGCAATTACATTTACAACTCTGTAGTTATTGGTAATTATTACAAGGATGTTACAGTCTGGTAATTTACAGGAAAGATGAAATGACCTCACATTATTAAAAATACATGTACTCCGAAACTAGCTTGCCTGCTATTGAATGCAGCCTAGAAAACATCAGGAAGATGAGGGAAAGCCAAATGTCTGCAAATGACTTAGATGCAGCAGTTACATGGACACTTGAGAACACACACCACAGGTCTAGCAGCTGTGTCGTACTTGCTGTAAAAAGGCTTTTTTGTGCTTTTGTGAGATTCAGCCCCCCCCCCCACTCCCTTTTTTATTGCCACCTTACACAGAGAGGATCAAACACTTTCCTTGGGGTAATCAGTGTTCTCTGTGTTACTGTAGAGACACTGATCATTACTGGAGGAATAAACAATTGAATGGATAGACTTTGGGTTAGATAGCAGATTTCACTACTCTGCAACCATCCTTCTATACTGCTGTATGTCTGTGATGACTCTCTAAAAGAGCTGTCCTAATATTGATTAGAGCTAAGATATGTTAAGATCCACATCTAATAAGTCTTTATACTGGCAGAGACTTTGAAGTAGCAGCTAATTACTTCACATTTCTCAAATAGGGCTACAGATTTCTTTGCAGTTTGTATCTCAAATTATTGAGATACCCTGTCAGCGGTGCTTTAACAAATAAACCAACACTTTGACATCACCTGTTGTGGCATTAACTGTCAACACAAGCCTACTCAGTGTGTATCATATTAAACAGCTATTGACTGCTGCATGCTCTATAACATATACTGGAATGAGCAAAAGATTGATGAGGAGAAAGAAATCTAGTTCTCATTCTAGACATCTCAAGGCAAAACAGCCCAACTGCATTTGAAATATGATAACCTGAAAACAGTAGTAAATATATATCTCTTGTTTCACACAAAGGGATAGTGACATGCAATGCCCGGTTCTAAGATAATGTGTTCCATCACATCAAGCTTAGAGAAAATGCAGTGCTTCAGTAGTTTATTCTAGTTCATTCTACAGGACATGTTGACAATCAATGCACTAACAGGAGATTTGACAAGCATCAATATGCATTATCATTCTGCATCATAAACCCAAGAGCCATGAGGTGTTATTGATGTAACAATATTTACAGCCATCGTTATTAATCTGTGTCTGAGTATCATTGGTGTCATAAATTAAGTGTCCCTCCATTCATTTTATATGCAATCATCACCTCAGCTGTCCTTTGCCTGAGAAATACTACATTATAGCCAGAGTGAGTAGATTTTGTGGCACGTGTCGCCTCAAATTCTGAAGACTTTATGACTTTAGAAATTGAAGTTGGTTCTTTTCAGCTAGAGAGCTCTATTTAGTATTAGTGGAGCTTGTAGAGCTGCTCAGCTGTGAAAATCATGCACAATCATTGCAAATTGTATTTGTGGTAACTGCAGTGTGAGATATGAATAACCAATCACAGCTCACTCCATAAAACAGTATTACTTAATGAATGTGTATACTTAGAGCTTCCAAATTTCCCCATTTTAAAGTGATTTCAGCATCAGTGGTTTTAACTATAACCCACAAGGAATTAACATTAGTGTTAGCTAGTTGTATTTAGCTGTTATTAGTAGCTAACTCATTGCTCATTGTCTTTTTTTCTTTCTTTTTTTTTCTTTTTTGATGGCATCCCTCCTACAATAACAGATGAACATGAGCTTTGAGTTATACAATATTAATTATTATTTCTTTAACATGAAATAATCAACAGTGCTGGCTAGCTAACCAGATAACATTAGCCCTGAGTTTAAAGCATTTCCACTAACTTTTTTTTGTTTAAAATTGCTATTAAATGAAATATTAACCAGTAGATTAAAGTGTTAACAATTTTAACACTTCATAAGTCATTCAATTATAGTTGTAGATAGCTGTTGATAAGAGCTCAATTGATGATAAACATCAAAAGTAGATGGTAACAACTTGGTTTGGTGGGAACATTAATATGTGTATTGTGAAACTGTGCCACTTCAAAAGTACTAAATGCCCCTGAATATAATTAAACTGAGTATGGCCCATTTAAATTAGTTGAAATGTTACTTCCCTCAGCCCCTTTCAACAGATGTCAAGCTAAAGGGCAGGCCAAGTCCCGCACTGTCAAATTAAACCAATCTTGTGTTGTTCAGCAGATACTGGCCTAGATTTTTTTTGCACATATCCTTTTAAGCACCACAGTTTTCTGTTCTCTCTCTCTCTCTTTCTCTCTCTGTCTCTCTCTCTCTCTTTTCTCTTTGTACTTTCTGCAAACTGTATTTTTGTTAAAACTAATCCTGGGTCATTATCCATTAAAGATTTTATGTTCCCCATAAAAATACAGGATGCCCTCCAGAGTCCGAGGTATCATTTCCTTGTCTTATAATGTCTGCTGGAAAATTGCATTGCTAATTTCCTGCCATATATTGCCACCTATTCAAGTCTCTCCCACTCACATGGGACCATGATCACTGCGAATGTGTCATCTTTAAGGCTCTAAATGTCCTGGGCGAATAAATCGTTTGAAAATACTTGGATTCCTCTGCAGTATGCCTTGAGGTTCGGTGTAGTTTCACCGCTGACAGTCATTACAGCTTGTAGTAGTTTAAAGGGTTCTCATTAAAGGAAGACAGTACAAACACTGGTACGCGCTAACAATGTTCTCACCAAACAAACAGTAAAACAAAGTTTCAAAGGACCAAAGAAAGGGAGGATGTAATCATTCTCATTAGTCACTCCACAAACGCCATCATATATAAAACCTCCTATAGGAACTCTGTTCTCTTGCTTCTGTTCATGTCTCCTCAACACAAGCACCAATTAGAACTGCAGTGAAAAATCATCCAGAAAGCTTACTCAACTGTCGACAAATCCTTTCCGTAAGAATAAGACAAACAGGCGTTGAAAGACCGCTGCCGGCCTGCCGTCTGCAGCTCTGCACCTGATTTACCAATACCTGTCATGCAAATGAGGGGCTCAGCAGTCCCTGGGGCTCAGATTGAGCTTGAAACAGAGAACACGAAGGGAGGGAGGGGAAAAAACAGACATGGTTCTTTTGTTGGCAAATTAAAAATAGCTTGCCTAAGGTGACAGTAGACCTAAAGCTCTCAACATTCCCCACTTTTCTAACATTTGTTTTTTCAGTTCTACTGTCAGTTTATTTCATTTTGTCTGGGGGTAAAAAAGCATATGCAATGAGTAATGTAATCACATTTGACAGAATTAAAGGCTGTAAATGCCTTTGATGCAAATTGACTGAATAATCTGACTGGACGACGTCACTGAGTGATTGTTTAACAGTAAATATAATAAGTAGTAAAATAAGAAGTGGCAGGCCCTCGTTTCCAACTCAAAAGATGTCAGCCGGGGACAATTGACTTTTTCATTTATTTTTATAGTTTAGCTGTCAGTTATAACCTGAAGCAAACTGCAGCTCAAGCTCTAATATTATAAAGTTCATGGTAAGTTTTTTTTTTAAAATGCAAATAAATCCCCCTGGTACAGTTACTGCACGGTTCGGGATGCCAAGGAACAGCTGATGTCCAAAAAAACACTGTAGCTCATCAGCCAGTAAACAGTGTGGACTGCAGTAATTGTTGAATTTAGGACACAGCTCTATAGCCATGTAATCCAAGTGGCTGTAAACTATAAATAGCCATAAATCCTGTCACATTTGGTTTGATGTGACGGTCATGCACTGAGCATCTAGCACTGATCTTTGTGGTTTATTTTTAAAAAAGAATTTCAAACTGCACCCTTGATTAGTTTTTTGGTGAGAGACTTATTATTGTATTCAACTCCTGGTCACGTTACAGTATATGAAGCCATATTGTATTATAAGAGTAAAGGAATACAAAACGGGTATGATGCTGGAGATGAGTACTTTTAAAAAATCTAATAAATCTTCAAAGAACAACAGTAGCAAAGGCTGGCATTCATAGTTAAAAGGCGACATGTAAACAATGCCCTGCACAAGAGAGACAGGTGCGCCACTAATGACTGAGAACAACTTTTCATCCTGTTTTGGGACTGTGGGCTTGTACGATATTATGATCATTATGCTGCCAAATGATCAATGTATCGGTCTGATGGGCAAAACTGTTACCACTGGGGCTCCATCACTATTATGTTATGCCAGTGCTAATTTGTCAAGATTTAAGTTTGTTCCACACAGACATGTAATGAGAGTATAGTGGATCCATTATGAATACAGCACCACATGACAATAAGCCTCTGCAGCTGTTTTTAATGCAGAGGAAAGATAGATTTTGTGTTGTCATTTTCTTCTTGCTGTGCCAAGGCTTGGCTGACTAATGCTCAGTGTGAGTATACTCATCACAGGTGCTAAAAGGAAATATAAGACTGCACAATAAAAGAGCCAAAAGTGCCCTTCTGGTCTACATTCAAAAAAGCTAAACATATTTAATTTCCTCTAAATGAAGGTGAAATAATTTCTTTTATTAGTGCTAAACTTGGCAGAATCTGTATTAAGGCTCAGTAATAAGATGCCAGTTTTTCCAAGGTCTGTTTCAAAAAGGCACACTCTCTTCTTGAGTACACGTTCACAGGGGTGGCAAACTGTACGTCATGCTGAAACTCACTGGACTCATTTATTAGCATACGGAAATGAATCAAAAAAAAAAAAAAACCACACCACAGATGGAGTTATTTTTACAGAGGCAGATTTGGAATTTTCATGCCGTGTGCGTAAATTTACATGACAGCAGAGAGAGAATAACAGAAATATGGTTTTCAAAAAATGAGGCCAAAGTGGTTAAAAGCAAAACACTGTCACAGCCCTTAAACATTTGTGTTTTGATGTTCAGGGGGAGCTCGAACCTTTTCTTTCTTTTTCTTTTTTATTTCTATGTGAATATAAAATCTAACCTGCAAGCACAAGAATGTGGTCTAGTGCAGGTGTGGTGACAATGCAGTGACAGTGAAAACGACTTGATAGTTGACGAGGCAAAGCTTTCAGGGGCTTAGGCTTCTTCAAGGCTGTGCAACAGCAGACCGGAGACAAGTGATAAAACAATAGTGGAAACAGCAGAGAAGTGCAAATTCCTGTAAGTACTCGCAGGTACTGTAATGTTTAAACCGACTGACGTGTCACATCGCTTCCATAAAACCATGATGACTTGCCGCTCGGAGCATGGCCTCATATTACTCTACTCCCTGGTCTTATGATCCATTTCAACCCATTTTTACTTCCCTTTTCAAATGTTAAAGTGAGGGAGCAGAATCCACTCGCTGCTGGATGGATCTAACTGTCCCCTCTGTGTCTGAATAAAGCCGATTTGGCTAACACCTTGATTCAATATTTCTATAAGCCATCAACAGTCCTCACCTGTCAAGTTGCAAATGGATAAGATCTATAATGCTTACCCAGTTGAGCATGTTTGCACACACAGAGCACAGCTGGGTAGTTTTCCATAGATACTGCTGAATCTACAATATTTGATATCCATTTATCAAATCTGCAAAGTATACAATATAGAAATGACTGGAGTGTGTTCCCAGACACTGATACAACAGAGTTCAATGAGCAGTGTGAATGCAATAACCCTGATGTCTGTGAAGCATAGGGAGCATGCCATTATTTACACAATATATTCCATTATTTATTGACAGGTCACCATCAGTTATGTTTAAAATAACTGGAAGAGTTGCGACAATACCTCCAATATGTACTGTGCAGCACTACTCTCTCTACTGAAATCACACTCGATTGTAAACGTGCCGTAACAGGTCCATTGTCCCCGCAATAACATTAATTACGCTGCCGGGAGGAAGAGATTTGATCAGATAAATAGAATAATCATGCAAATCAGTGTGACTTCTACAATTAGACTGAGTGAGAACCCCAAACTTGTATGCAGATCTACATACAAGTCGCTGCAGCTCTAATTCAAAACAACAACAGCAACAAAAAAAAAATCCAAAAAACTGGAAAGCAGCTGTTAAACCAGAGACAGGGTGCCTGCCTTGTAGGTAAAATCTGTCAGAGTCCATCAGGGATCCCTAGTGAAAGCAATATCTTCTCTAGCACTCACCACCTGTGCACATACATGACCCCTGGCTTTGATACACCGTTTGCAGCTGAGCAATTCAGACTGCAAACCATCACTGTTTACACTTTACTTTCTGTTTTCCCTTTTAATGACTACATTGATATAGATTGTAATTTACATTTCAGAAAAGAAACTTTTTAAATAGTGGCAGCAATGAATAAGAAATAAATATGAGGAATATGAATCCTCCAAAACAATAAAAACAATCCTCTTTTATACAGTAGTTAAGAGTGCAAATGTCATATGTGTTATTGGCCATCAAGTTTAAGTAATTCTCCACTAATGCAACAGCAAAAAAAACAACAATAACATAATTAGCAGAGGTTCTAAGACTACAAGATACATTCTTAGCTTTATGGATAAGAGCATGAATAAGATGCCACTGTTTACCGAAGACCAAAAAAACAAATCAGGGGGAAGAAAACAATAAAAGACAATTAAATCCCAATACAGTTAATGTTGTTGTTGAAGTGCCCAGTGGATAATTGGGGTTTCAATTTAACTGCACACAAAAATAGTGCTGTTTCTATTCAGTATCCTTGGAAACATAAATACATATAGTTCTTTGTAATTTTTTTTAACTCATTATCTTCTGATATTAACTTGTGTTTTAATTTATGAACATTTTTTCTCCTACAGTCTTGTGCAAGTTATTTTAGACTGATCAGCACAGTTAGCACAAAACATCTAAAATGTATATATATGTAAAAATAAAAATGCACAGATTATTAATTTACATCAAAAGTAACCCTCACATATCAAAGGCATCTTAACTTAAAAAAAAAAAAAGCACTCATGATAGGGAAGCTTTCATTATGCAAAAGAATGTCATTCTTGCACCATCAGCGCAAATAGAATCAAAGCAAGAATATGGATGTCAAACAGAACATTTGTGAAAGGCTTAACCAGACAAGATTCCTTCAAAGCTGATATCATTACATGGCTAGCAGAGCAGGGCCCCACATGGAGGGAAAATTAATATATCTGTTCAGACTGACAAGTCCTGAATCTCCTCAATGGATTATGATTACAGCTGGAACAAAGTCATTGTCCATTAGGAGGGGTAACCAAACCAGCTTTGAATGTTCCAAATGGACGCCAGTTGGAAAGGAGTGGGAGTGTGGAGTGATGTACAACTTACAGTGTAGCTACCAAAAGCCTGGTTTGGGGATTGGCTAGCACTAGTGGCATGTTTCCATTAGGTTGGAGATTGTGTTGTGACAACTGACAACCTTGGCTCAGAACCTGGGATGCTGTATACAATGAAAGTCTTTTTTTCCATGTCACTGAAATATAGGGAAAAGGGCATTGCTTGTTGGAGATTGGAAGGACCTGCTACCCATACCTGCTATATAGTTCACATATGATGCATCTTTTTCCTTCTCCTCATTCCTTGCAAATTTTGCATTAACAAAAATAGAGTCATCCAAAGGAGTATTTTGATGACTGTAAGAACAGGGATTTTCGAAGTGAAATAACATTCAATGCTTCTTCTCACTAGTGACCTTCATGGTCACAAATGTTTAGACATGTTTAGTCCGTCAGTTCACAGTAATGTTGTGTGCAGGGAATAATATTGCAGGTCAGCACAGCAACCGACTGCTGTGAGGATGCTATGGGAATATAAATGAGTGTGGCATGACAAAGCATGCAATATTGTGCCAATGGAAAACAGGATACAGGAGATGATATACACAGAAATGATAAACAAGGTGTATGAGATCATACAGTACTCTTAGGAACCAGCAGAATGGAAAGATTGGAGACAGGGCACACTGGACCCTGTGCAAAACTATATTATCCCTTTAGGTCTTTATCAAAATCAAGCCAGTGGTGTCAGAGTTATCACCTGAGAAATCACATTTGAAGATTTAATGCACCCCCACTAATTGGCCTTGAGGGTGCCTGCATTATTCAGAGGTAACAGCATGTTCCACTTGTTTGCGTGGCAGTAATTGTTTTATGATTAACCTGCTGATTGCTCACTTGATTCATTTTCTAAACCACTCTTAGCTATCTCACTGCTGTCTGATTGTTGCCTGGTGGGCTGCTTAAGACTCCTTATTGTTCAGTTGCAGTATGTGGACAAAGGTTAGAGCCAGTATAGGTTTAAGTGTCTTGACATCAAATCTAGAAGAAAATCACTTAGTAGTAACTAAAAACCAGAAGCCTTAAATATGCTGTGAGTACATAGACCTAGAGTCTACAATCAAAAATTTCAGTTTGACAGAAATAAAATAAAAAAAGAAAAAAAAAAAAAAAAAAAAAAGAATCCTTATTTAGAGTTAAAAAAAGAAGCTTACTAGTAGGCCTGAAAGTATCATAATAAATCATTTAAAACTTATGATGACATGATGTGCTCAAACTAATTATCTGCAGTCATTTAAGGAGAAGAAGCATATCCATCACTAGACTGTGAACAAATTGTTGTCCACCGTTAGAAGCTGAGTCACCGCCCCATCAAATTTGTCTCTGAAAGGAACACTGGCTTCAAGCCAGGAGTCCATAAGTTATAAACAAGGTACTTTGTACAAATAGGTTACATACTTGTTCATTTTTAACATTTAGTATCCAATAAAGAATATTGCTAACAAGACATCTCAAGACGGGTCCAGCAGCAACTCAGCTATTTAAACTTTCACACTGTCTAGTTTTGTTAATGAGCTAAACCCTCCGTGTCACATTGGGCTTTTCAGGCACTATGCAGAACACTTTTTCCAACAGCACCCCCAAATTACTACATCTAAATCTCATACTAATGAACCATTAATTGAGTGTGCTGTATTGGATAACTCAAGTATCACAGGTCTCAGGCTGTTTCCTTTATATACTTTACTGTCCTGTAGGCAATATGTGTGATTTGCTAACTGAAGAGGGACTGGATGGCACCCATTCCCTGGTTGGTCCCAAAAGGTAAAAAGAAGTATATAACAATGGAAGTCATAAGGTCATTACCACTGAAACCAACACAGGTTTTATTGTGCCACAAATGAAATACATTTCTCCAGTTGTTGGTCCAGTAACCTGATACACTGTGACCTAAATCAAAGTTAGCTTCTAGGTCATAAAGTAAGTCTAAAAAATGTAACAACGTTTATATTTTAAGGACTGGCAATGTACTGTCAGGCAGTCCTCCAAAGTAATAGGAGAAGTGGATATAAGAGAAAGGGATAGACCCTACAGGGCAAACGTGTCTACCTACATTTTGTCCCGAGTCTTGTGATTTCACTGTTAGTAAAGAAACACCAATGCGAGAAAATGACATGGGCTGCTTATTATGCGATGGGACTTCAGTGTCATCACCATTAATCAAATGCTCCGCACAACACTTCACATCTCTACTGCAACAAAAGTGTCCTGTGCATGAATGTGTCAGGTGTTCTCCAGACCTATATTCACTGTCTCTCCTGAGCAGCAAAACTTTATTAGGTTTATAATAGTTGGTTCACCACTTACACAACTGTCAAAAATGTTGGATGGATTGGCATCAAATTTTGCAAAGGTAATCATGGTGACTAAATGATTTATCCTAATGACTTTAGTAATCATCTGGCTACTCCTCTCGAGCCAATCTGTAGTACAACTATTAGATGGAGTGACATTTTATTTGATACATATACTCATTTTCTCCTCAGGATAAATTGTTATAAATTTGGTGGTCCTTCAGTCTTTGTAATTAGTTCATTAAAAAAACCTGCAAAGGCAATGACACAAAAAAGCTGTACTTTGTATGTTTAGTGCAAATTAAAAAATATGCTAATACACTAAACTAAAATGGTAGCCATGGTGAATATTACACCTACTAAACATCACCATGTTGCCATGCTGACATTAGCATTTAGCTTGTGGTCTTGTTGGTGTTTTAGAAGAGGCTGCCATCCAATGCAGCCCATGAGTATGCAGTTAATGTCAGAGACTATTGATATTGTAAAGGCTGGTAAAGGATGAACATGTCTCAATATAAAATATTCATGAAATTAAAGCAGAGAGCACTGGAGCTATGATCAATGAAGCAATAACATTGCCTCAAATGACTCCTCTAAATATTTTAGAATCTGCAACTCTGATCCTGTTCATTTTAAAGTAAAGCTACAGTACAAAATCTGACTATGTCCCGTGTCTTTTTACTGAGTTACCAAAGTTCGACATGATGGATATTCCATTAGGTTGTAGGTCAGTCACATATCGGCATAGGCCTCAAGGCAAATGTTGACTATTGTGATCAACCTCGGTGTATGCATTAGAATTCTATTTTGAACATGCATACCACAATTTATGCATGGATGATGCTGTTGTGGAGAGCCTGCATATTTTTCATGTGAGTCACTTCACTGTATTTCTGGAGTTGAATCTATCCAACTTACAGTAAGAAGTGGCTTGATCAGTAGCGATCGATCACACTAACAGGCAAAGTATTTACGGGCAGGCTAGCTGTTCAGTACAACTAGAAGCTATAGTCATTACTAACATGAATGACAGCTATATAGCCAAACTGTAATTGGGATGCAAGGTTTCACTCTCAGGTAATAGCCATACAAAGAGCAGAGGAGTTCAGCACACGCACTAGACTGGCCCAACAGAATAATTTAAACCATAAATCAAACATCCATGCTGTGATTCACCTTGAAGTGCTATAGGCTTGTCTTTGCCTCTTAGACAGAAATTGCGTTGAATATGTGTTCTTGTTTTCTTATCCTAACCAGCCAAGGCTATACTGTATATGGCATAGTAACATGAGCAATAAGGGGCTGCTTTATGATGACTGAGGTCAGGGTCTGGTCTAAATTTCATCCTATCTGCTGAATTTAAATGGTGAAATATACTGTTGTAGAATAGGAGATCAGCACAACATAAGAGAAAAACTCTTGACTGGAACGATGTATTAAATAAATGAAACAAACCAACAGTAAGCAAGACAGTGTTCAGGTTTTCACCCCTTCATCAGTTTTTACCCGTGAATGCTTCACAAGTATTTGCTGATAAGTGATGAATTCTTAAACTTCAGAGGAGAATCAGTATAATCTGATACAGTTCACCACTTTGAAAAGGTGATTCAGTTTCATGTCTATATATTGAACAAATACTGTAATTTGAGAGAATTTTAAATAGGCAATTCATATTTGAGCTTATCATCATGCAGCCAGATAGGCGTGCATGCCACAGGCAAGAGTTGGCCACCCATTTTCCCATATGACACAGAGGGATATTACTGATGGTGTTCTTCCCTGAAATACATTAGGCTTGCAAGAAATATTTAATCTTATCGCAAGAGCAGATACTGTGCATCAAAAAAAAAACCTTACACTGCAAATGTGAAACGCCACAAATCTGGAAACACAAATCAAGTTTCATTACCTTCATATTACACCACACACATATGGATAGAAGACATATTTAAATTTTTAGCCATGGAAGATCAAGCAGCACCTAAACACATGTGCATAAATACATTCATAGCTTTTCCAGCATCCGTTGTAATTTAGATACTGTACCCGGCCTAAACAATAATCAGTTTCCCTCTTGTGGGTTGAGGTGAGCGTGACTCTGCACAGGGCTGGGATGAGCTTTAGGTGCTGCCGTGAATCTCTCTGGATGAGAAGTTTACCGGGGCTTTTTGTGTGGCCAGTAGGATCCCACTTAGTGTGAATGATGGCAGCTGTGAGGGTGCCTCTGGCAAGTGTGACTCCAACTATGGCTGCTTGGTCTCATGTAGCATACAGAGCCAGCTGCTCAGGCTGTGTAGCACTCCAGTGAGCATGACTGATTGTGGCTGAGGTAAGCAGGTCTCTGGCGAGAATTATGCTGAATGCAGCAAGGCCGAGTGCAACTCTGGCTACAACTGTGGTAGATCATGGTAAACAGCAGCTCGGTGCAGCTGGCCACTTGGACTGTGACTGTATCGGGCCAAGTGTGGCAAGCGTGACTGAGTATCTGTGACGAGCATTATTCTGGATGCTCTGTGTGGGCTGCTGCGGTACGGGCTGACAGACTGTGGTGAGAGTGATTCTAGTGATCAAAGCCGCTTTGACTGCTGGTGCAGCAAGTATCACTCTGGTGGAGTTTGCTGGTTGGGCAGAGGCCACTACTACAACAAGTGTGACTGACTGCAGCTGTGGTGAGCAAGACTTAGTTGAGCATTGTTCATGCTGTTTCAAGCAAGACTGGAGTGTGAGTCTGATAAGCTCCAGTACTCCTCCTGCAATCTGCAGGCACTGGTTAGTGTGTCTGCTTACAAATATGACTGTTTGTGGTGCATTAAGGGTAAATGCGACAATCGCAAATGACAGACTGCTACATTTGGTTTAGCTATACATTAACAACCCGGCGTGACTTAAAGTCATTTATATATGCATCATCTAACATTACAAAGTGTTAGCAAACTAAAGTACAAGCTTACAATATACAGAAATCTGGCTTGGATTTTATAAGGAAAGGACATGCACTAATTCAGATTGCCAACTGAATAAGTCCTATGACTTTGACATCTGCAGACATCAGCAGAGGGCTCAATATTATATGATATACATCAACTAGCCCAGCACTAAATAGACACTAATGATCACACTTAAAGTACACTGGCACCACTCTCTTACATTATATCAAACAGCTATCTTTAACCTCAAGTGACTAACTAGTTTGAAAAGACTCAATGAGCTGCGAATTGATTTCTGCAACCAACCGGCAACTTGCTCATCGACTCACAATCACAATTAATAACAGTGTTAACACATGCCTGGGATAGCTGGGTTGAAAAAGAGCCAAATCATCTCCCAAATGATAAATACAAAATCCTTTTGAGCCATAAAAGTATTGTGCTCCTGTCATTATTACTGTAGAAAAAGACTATTTGTAAAAGGAAGCATACTCCTAAAGCTGAAGTAGCTAAATAGTTTGCTCACTCCTATTATGGTAAGTCTTAATCAGAACAAATTTAATTAGACTACTTTCAAGGAACCCAGCAACAATAATTTATTAGTAATGTCTCCCATGGTGATGTGATGCTGGCTGTTACAGAAGTCATTGTTTTTTTTTTTTGTAAATAAAACATCGCCATCTGAAAGAGAAGGTAGCTTTCATTTATTTCGGTACCACTGATATACAGTAAACTAGTAAGATCACAGCCTGGCCTCAAAATAAACAGTAGACGATGCTCTCAACAAAGTGGTGAGTGCTTTCAATTCCCAGGGCACTGCTCAGAGGGGATATTGTGTTATATTATTCTCTTCATCGGTTCAAAGATGTGATTTTTCGTTTTCTATTCTGTTCACTTCTGTGGTTCAGTAGAAAAGAATAAAATGGAGTACTCCTGAGATGTGGTATATAAGAATGAAATATTGTGCACTTCAGTGGCATAAGATTACCAATAAAATAAAATAAGAATATCAAAATAGCTCCTAACCCTAACCCTAACCCTTACAGTTTAAATGTCTTTAGAAGATGCTGAAATGGACAAATAATTTCTGACAGAAGCGTCGTTGCACTGACATAAATGGACTGAAAGTTTTCAGGCCAAGTTGGCGGTGTCACATTTCACTGTAGTGTAGTGATCCATCTATCCCGTATATTGACACTTCAGCTAGTAGCATCTCATCCTAGGTCTCATCACTCTTTAATGAGCTGGCACGGTGCTACTGAGCATCATAAAATAAGAATTAACAAGTCTTCAGGAAACATAGCAGCTCTGTGAGACTGTCCTAAGGCACAGCATGGGCTAACATGCTCACAATGACAATATATAATGTTTACCTTGATGACAATTATACTAAACAATGTACAGCTCAGGCTTATAGGTATGTTAATTAGTTTTGCAGGTAATTGACCAAAAACCAAAGTATTATACAATTTAAAGTATTGACCTTTCCAAAGAATGACTTAAGTTGATTCATCTTGAGTCTGAATGTATGACCACACTGCACTAATTTTATACTTTGTCAAGAGATTCTGCAGTTTGCTGTTGAGCATTTCATGCCCGATCAACCTATATTATGTGGCAACTGCAACTTACTGCAGTCTACTGAACTCTAATATCTTCTTTTTACAACTACATATCCAAAAGGAACTTGTTACAAAAAAGTATTCCAAAATAATAAAGAAATTGCACTTTTCAGACACACATACCAGTCATGTACAAAACTGTAATCACCAATCAGTTAAAGCCTAGGATAGAAACATTTGATTAATTGATCAATTGGTCAATTGAAAGTAAATAATTGATGGAGGTATAAATGATGGATTTATGTTTTGGTCATTTTCAGTAAACATGTGAATACTGGATTTTAATTATTGTGTTGCTTTAATAATTTATTTTTCATGCACTTGATTTGGTAAGACTTCAAGGCCAATAAAACTCAGTTTGTATACACTGAGACTGTCCTCTTTCTTTTTCTTTCTTTCTTTCTTTCTTTCTTTCTTTCTTTCTTTCTTTCTTTCTTTCTTTCTTTCTTTCTTTCTTTCTTTCTTTCTTTCTTTCTTTCTTTCTTTTTCTTTTCTTTTCTTTCCTCATGCACAATTAGCAAACAGCAAAACAGCAAACTTACTTCCTGAACACCCTGACCGCTTCCAGACACAGAGCACTAAACAAAGGGCACACACTAAACTGGTTGTAGTTCAATTCAAGTCTGCTGCATTGAAAATAGAAGCGATTGAATGTGTATAGCCAACAGGAACAGGCACTATTCACTTTTGTATGATAATTACTTGGCCCTGAATAGTTATGAGGCCACCACAGCACTGGAAATGTGAAAAACTTGACTAAAATCTGAGTAAACAAACCGCCCACGTCATCTGAATACTTTTGTTGCCTTGCATACAAAACAGCTCCATTCTCTAGTTGATATGATCTGGCTGAAAATGTCTGACATTTAAAAGCAAAGGTAACAATCTGAGAGTAGAACTATTTATTAATATATATATATATATATATATATATATTAATATCATTTCACTAAAACAACAAATGTTTTATTTATTGCATTGTTATCCAGCCCTGCTCTTATATGCATGTATTACTGAAGAGGAAAAGTACATTTTCTATAGGGTAACTTGTGATAAGTTTTACAGGAGTACAGAGTCACTACTGCTAGTCATCCTGTCCTCACAAAGAACTGTGTTCCCATTCTTGGCATTAAGTCAGACTCGTTCAAGGTTGGTGTCAGAGTCCCACAAAGTTGTCCCCTTGCCTTTTTGTGATATTCATGGATATGCATCAAGGCAAGGCCTGTCTGCCCAGCTCAGTGACAGCAGAATGGCATCCATGCTGATTGCAAAAAAAAAGTCATCCTTTCAGCTTTTTCTGTGATTGGTACTCATGGCTGTAGTAGACTTTACTCATTGCATTTCTGCTTGTGAAATTACTAATCGTAAAGCAACACCTGTGTTTAATATAAAGCTTCCGATATCATATTAAGAAAGCTTTCTCAAGCCGGTGGAAGGAAAAACTGACAGTGGACTGACTTCTTTACACAGCCCCAATTTCAGTATTATAAGGCTAGAATCAGTATTCATAGGTATGCCCTATGGCTGCTGTTAAAGTCTTATTACAGGTGTGTTACAGTTCATGTTTGTAGGGTATATTTCCAGACAGGGTGCAGCACATTATCAATAAAAAGCTCTTTTGGCAGGCTGATGCCAAACAAGTAAAACCTTAGGGATCCTTTAAAAATATGAATAATATTTTATTGAAGTACATTATGTCTGCGATTCACTTTCAAGGTCTATCAAATGTAATAACGTAGCGCTGTCTCTTGATAAAAGTGCCTTCAGGATTAGGAAATTTGACAAAACCTTGTTTGTCTCATTATATTCCGTCAGTTAGTTGTGAATATTTTATAGCCAAGATGAAAAAACCAACACTGAAATGATCTTTAAATGATAACTTTATAGATGTTTTCTGCTCATGATTACCTCAGTGACACAATGCCTGCCTTATCAGCTGCCACTGTGTGTTGCTGCAGGAAGGCTTTTAACTAATGCAAAGAGGCAGGAGCACATCCTCCCTGTTTTAGCATCATCTCACTGGATGTCTGTTTATAGCACTGATTTTAAGAACTGCTAATGTTTTTTGCTTTTGAATGACCTGGCCCCAAGTTGTCTCTGAACTGCCTGATATGCACAGACAGGAGCCTCCTGACAGTTCTTGTGTCAAGGTTAAAGACTAAAGGTGACCATGCTGTTGCTGTCAGGGCTCCTAGCTCTTTGTAACATCACAATTAAAGCCTTTAACCAATCTTTGATGTTCCCTTTTCTTGCATCCCTGCTGCCTTGTCTGATCTGACTCTTTTCCAGTCCAGTCCTCTCCTTTTAAGTGAGTCATTATAACCTTAACTAAGAGATTTCCTTTGGTGAACACAGACAATTTGGTAGTTATTGTTCTTGACAGGGACAATTTATAATTATATAAGTTACAATTTAAACTAAATCCCCTTGTGCATTTACCAGATACCGAGTATTTCATCATCACACCTACACCGTGTCTGTCAACACAACAGTGATGTAAAGTAATCTCCGTAGAAGAAATGTCTCTTTCCCTTTGCTATACCTGGTACAGTGAAGAGTAAGCTGAGAGACAGTGTGAGGGTGGCCAAAAGCTACAAGCATTAAAAAGCCCACAGTCATCTGGCAGGCTGTGATTAAAAAAGAAAAAGAAAAAAAAGAGTAATACTATGGCCTTAGTGGTGAGCCGACTTATATAAAAGAGGTGCTGAAATCAACATTTACTTTGAATTACATTAAAACCAGCACAGTCTTCTGCACATGCTATAAAACAGTGTACAATCAACTCATATGAAGATGTGATGAAGAGTTGCTCTAAACATGGTTCAAGATATGAACCCTCTACTGCAGGAACTCATTTTACAGTCCAGCAGTACAGCCTCCCATACTATCTGACATGACAGGGTTTTAGAATGAGCCTCTAGTGTTATCTTAAAGCCAGTTCCATCACTCAAAACAAACAATACACATTTTCTTGATAGATAGAATGAATGAATGAAATAAACAGCACAAACACATCCATGTGAGGCTTTTATTATTTCACACTGTTGTGGAGGCAGATGGAGATTCAGTAGGGGACATGTCAAAACTGCAGTGTAATTTTGATGTCAAGATTCAATCATGAGTTCCAAAGCGAGATCACACACATACCCGAATCACTGGTTTTGTTAGTAAGATATAATGCAGCCAGCACCAGGCTGTTGATAAATAACCACCATAAAGGCTTGTGCTGTTGTGTGCCTCATACTGGTCGGTCATGTCTTGACACTTTACACAGTTTCTGATATGATGGGGTAAAAATAATAAGTGCTGAAGATGGCGGCACCCTCGGGACACACTCGTGATACATGTAGGTCCATTCAAAAACATCGTTAGACAATTAAAGCCTCTCTCTCTTCTTGACATTGCAGAAACGCCTCGGAACCTCCCCGTCCAATAATCACTTCTTCGTATCTTCAGCCAACAAAAAAAAAAAAGAAGAAAAAACCCAACAAGTTACCAGGGCAACAGCTGTGCGCATCGCATCACCTTTTCTTCCAATGTGTCTGGCAAAAGTTGAGCCTGAAGCAACACATTTATAATTGCAGTGGAGGTACCGTGTACCTGTGACTGAGAAGGTGCATGTAGTGCATGATGATGTGGTAGTGCTGTTTATGGAGCTGTGCTGGTTACATTTCGTAGACCTATCACAGAAAACATGAATTTCATGTAGAGATCTTTTTGTAGATCTTGAACAGGAGGCTATGAAGTGTGTTGCCAATCCCTTTTCATGCATCACACTTGGCTGCAATTTGTATCACACACCTTGATTCACAACATTTGCAGCCACTTTGACCATAACCTTCAAGCAGTCCCTTCAGGATTTCACAGTTTTTCTGTGATTTTGCAGCCAAAAATGTTGGATTTTGCAGCTGCTTTTCACATTGTGATACATAAACATTGTGACATGTATGTTTTATGTTCTCTTTTTGCAGTGAAATTGCAGCAATCAGGAAAAATGTACAAGCAAAGGAAAATGCGGTTCTTTAAAAAACCTACTGTACTACCAATGAAGAGTCATAGGTAATGACTTCCTTCAATAAAAAGCATATTTCATATCACAGCTATAAAAAAGAAAATACTCCAATTGAAATATTAAAAGCCTTTATTAAAAACATGTTCACCTCAACATCAGCACCAAAGAAAATCAGTCAATAACACCATTAAAAATTCATTAATATAAGAATATAGGTTCATTTCCAAAGTGCCCATTGTTATGTATGAGGTAGATTATGTCCATATTTGCTGTCTGAACAACATTAACTGGAATTCTTTTGAGTAAGTGAATGCAAATCTCATTTGGAACCATTTGGGAATTGATTTATGGCAGGCATTTGTCTAGATTTGTCTTCTGATTTGACTATTCCATCCAGAAACATTGCAATAATTTAACAACATTTCAAGCTTTCACAAATATTGCAGAGATTTGCATTTGCATTAATTACTGTGACAAATTTCCAGCCTTTAAACAATGTTTCTCAACGTGTCTGGATCAGGAACACCTGATCACTTACTGCCCTTGACATGAAAAGCCTAAAATACTTCTTTGTCCTCTGACAACTTCTATCGAATGTTTAATATTTAATGCTTTAATTTCTTTTCAGTGCCAGTTGAAATGAAATTAATGCATGACAGAAGCAATTCTTCACTGGACAAAAAACATTTTGAAAGGCTTTACAGTTTCAAATACAGCATTTATCCTTCCTCAACACCATTTCAGGTCATGAATGAGAATAATACAATCTTGGACCTTTGAAGAAATTTCTCAGGCCCTGCAGACATTCTGCCTCTCCGGTATAGCTAGTCCTAATATGAAGCTTTAGGCTCCTAGAGGATTCCAACATTTGAGGGATTTTGACTGTCAACCTTAAAGGTCATAGTAAACCTTGAAATACAATATGATTTAAGAGAGACGATGAGAGAAAGAAAGAACAAGGTGGCATTATATTTCCTGCAGTAAATTGAAAACACCCAATAAAAGGGATTATTATTAGAAGAATATTCCAATAATAACTATAAAGAAGCTCCAAATCTACAAAACACTTAATGTTGATGCCCACTGGGAATTCTTGCTTCTTTGTTTTCTGCAGTGTCAGTCTGTTGGCGAGTCACTCCACCACACTGGTCCAGACTTAAATATCTTGACAACTATTAGATGAATTGCTATGAAACAGATATTCAAGGTCTGTAGAAGATGCATTCTAATAGCTTTGGTGACTTTTCGTCTGGTGCCAGCAGGTCAAGTTTTCACCCATCCTGTGATATCTCAACATCTAGTTGATAGATCAGTACAAATCTTGGGACAGATATTCATGGTCCCCAAATAAACAATTCTCATCCTCAGATTTTTCCTCTAGCGCCAAAAATGTTATTTTGTCCAGTACTGTGGTTTTGACTCGTGAGACCTACATAACTAATGACTTTAACATCTTTGTGTTTACTGCTAATTAGTAAATGTTTGAATGCCGACAAGCTAAGCCAACACGATGACCATGGTAAATGTGCTAAAAATTGACAGTACATGCTAGCATTGTCATTGTGAGCACATCAGCATGCTGAAGTACAGCCTCACTTGGCTCTAGGCTCTTGGTCTTCTTAGAACCTGATTCTGTAATGGCGATTTTCTCGTCCCTTCCTTTCTCTGCACTATAAACAGAGTGTGAGAGACAAAAGGGGCACATCTGTGGTGACAATAGATCCTGAGTACATGCATTGTACTAAGGATGAATGCCCATGAATTCATTTGGAGGCAAGTGGCATTACGAAAAAGGTTGCACAAATTTCTTTCTTGTTTTACGGTTATTCTATCCCCAATATAAAACATTTATATGAATATGTGGTGGAAAGCTAAATACAACATACCTTTAAATGTATACTTTCAATCTCGATGAAAGCTAAGGAATAAATATATTCATTGGGAAATGGTGCAACTATAGCACAAGCCCCAACCGTCATTTATCTAACAATAGTCAATGATTTGCTCTGTTCATAATTTACTTGTTGAAAGTGTTTTATGCAGTATTTGCAAGCAATTACCAGAATGTGCATTCACATGAGATTACTCCCATCAGGAGTACTCTCTGCCAGAATACAGTAATACAGGCCATATGTTTGTTGAGTTTTTAAGTAACAAATGGAATATGTGGAAGATTTGTGTAGGATTAAGATCAGTGACAATCACAGAAATTATCATAAATCAGTGGGCGTCTCGAGGTAACATTATGCCTATGAGAATGGAGCCTCAGTGATTAATCTTACTCTCCTCCTGCACAGAAATGGGGAAATGATCAGAGCTCACCAAGACGGAGAATGAATGAGGTAAGTACAATTCTTGGAAGCAGCGAATATGTTGAGAGATTCTAATGTAAGTAACCTCAAATGCAAAAGCACTACAACCGTAAAAAATTGAATTTCCTCACTTCATCCTACAGATTATGTTTGGCCATGCCGAGTAGGTGAAATAAGTGTGTCTCCATTTCTCCTCGTCTGCATTAACCCAGAGTGGCCTTCTCATTGTCCTGCTTTGTTCCACATCTAAATTCAAGCTGTAAAAATACCCTCAAAGCTTCTTGGTCATGACTGACATGTTCATGGTCGAGGCTTCAGTGTACTTACAAGGCTGCCTTGATTACCTCCTGTCAGCCATTATCATTCTCATCATCAGACAGTAGCTTTATGCACTATCACCCTGCCCCCCTTTACTTGTGCTATGTGGTGGATCTGTACATATTGACATCTCCAAAACAAGCTTCACACTACTAGTAGGGTATGTGTGTGCTGGCAGTAATAAAGGGTAACCCTATTATTTAGCATACTGAGTCATTCCCAAAACACGTTGTTGACATTAACATTAATTTATGGGCAGAATATTTGCCTCCTGCAAAAAACAAAGACAGTACTTTCCCCTTACGCTCTGCCAGACATTACCCTCGTTTATTTTGTAATCACTTGAGATGCTTTGCATTTTACTGCATCACGCCTTACTGTGCCTGGAGGAACAATATAGAAATGCAAATCCCTGCAACAATCTGCCTGTGTTCCCACTATATGTTTTATTTGACTGCGTCCAATCTGAAGAATGGCAATTACAAAAACGGATCTTTTAATCGCACCACTCCGAATGTAGCAGATTCACAAAGTCATGGCAGCGGCACACATCCATCTGTAACTCTCAAAAAAAAAGAGAAAGAAAATACCTTCCTCAATAAAATCTGCTCTTCCTGACACATCCCCTGCTGGACAATAAATCTGAGTTTGCTCCCCTTCTACCACGCAGCCATTTACTGTGAAAAGGAGGTGGTGGGCGAGGGGGAGGGAGGGGGGTGGGGGGTTCTCTGCTCCGTATGTCTCAACAGATGAAGAAACTGGCTCAGAAAAGTCATTTACTTGTGGTCACACTCATGAGTCCAGGGAGTCATCGCATTATGAGCCATGCAGTGTGCAGACTGAGAGATGGCAGGGGACGGCCGTGAGCAGCTACAGATGACTGTGCATTACATCAAATGAGAGGTGTGGTAAAACAGGAATATACGAGGTGAAGAGAAGGAACTCCTTAAAATGTAACAACTGTTACAGAGAGTGGAGAATTATCTTCAGAGTGTGTGACGTCTTATAACCTTCATCTGGCTGTTGTCCAGTAATCCAGATCGAAGCACGGCCTCTGACACTGGCTGATTGGAAAGTGTGAATAGATGAAGAAAAAGTTAATGAAATATCACACTATAGCTCTTCCTTAGGTGAAATGTTGGCATTATGTCAAACCTACTTTTTAACCCGTGCACACACATTTTCACCTCAGCACTTTGAAGCACGCTGAACCAACAGGTTTGTTATCAATTCTGCCTTATCTGGAAATGTGCCACTACAGTAATTGTGTTACAACATTAAGCACACACACATCAAAATAATCAATTTTTAAGGGGATGGATGCTCCGTCAGGGACTTCATCCAATACTACTCCTGGGTGGAAGCCATTTGTTGTCTGTTTTACTGCAACCCAGTCTCATATCAAACTGTATCATAGCTACTTTGGGCCACAGTGCAAAACATATTAGTTTCACACTAATGGCTCTAGAATTACTAAATACATATGTTTGTTTTTGTTTGTTTGTTTGTTTTTTGGCCTATTCTTTACTATTAGCTTTGTGGTTGCTATGGACGCTGCCATCGTTGAAACCATTGACTGTATATAAATATGGACAATGTGTCTCCACTTCCTGCCACTTTGCCAATGTGAAGCTAATAACTCATTACTAGGAGCTGCCATCTTGTTTGTGATGTCATTTATAGCCAGAGTCTGCACAGTAGAGTCGGGCGATGGGATGACAGGCTGAGGGACATGACCTTTTTAAGTTGTTTAATAACTCATTAAGAACTAACTAATCATAAAGATGAGCACTTTGACATCCCATCCCTGAGGAAACATTGATCTGTTGTGTACTTTCTTTTTTTTAAGTTTGTCTCATGTCCCATCAACTAACATGTAGAGGGCAGTATTTATAGTATATTCATTAGATATATCTTTTTACGACCCTAACTATAACCCTACTTTGCAAGCCAGAAGAATTAAGACTGTGGAGCTGGTTTGTATCAAGCTGCATGGCGCTCTAGGGAATTATAGTTTTTAAAAAATACTAGTGTTTTTCCTAGAATTTGAAGTTGTAAATAGTGAATGAAGAGTACACTGTGAAGAGTTTAAGGGGATGTTAAACACATTTGTATCATCAGGTTTTAAATAAATAATTGTTAAATGAGTCACATTATTTGACTTGTATTTGACAACGCCCCCAGTTGTTGACTATACTAACATGATAGCTCAGTCAAGAGCTCTCTGTAACAGTTGGTTCCATGTCTGTGGCCCCTTCTGTTGCTGAATTACAAGCCCTCAAACATGTACTAGTGAAGGTTCAAAGGTCAATATTTCAAAGCAGGAGCCATGTAGACACTGCATACTGATATTTGCTACTCTCCAGGTCAAGACCTTTCCAACATTGTGTTTGGTTTAGCTCCACAACAAAGTCTTCTCATTTCATGGACACAGGCCATCCCTGGCCTAGTTTCAGAGAACACTTTGAAGGCCCAGTAATGAAGCTTTTTGTTCATTTGTTTTTCTTTTTTAGTGGAAATAGTGACCAAAATAAGAGATTATGGTGCTGACAATCTAGGGCAGTACGACAAGCTTGGAAGAAGGTCTGAAGTGTTTGGATGAGGGTTGAAAAGATCAACTTGTTCTCATTCCAGGTCGTCAAATACTGATCGAAGCACAGACAACTATTTACACAACTGTGGGGATTTTTTTGTATCCTTACGATTCTTGGTTTTGGGATTTTCTGTAAGCGTGACGCAGTCCATTAAATCAGAATCTGTTTTAGTCAGTGTAAGCATGCAAAGAATGTGTCTTGGCGTTTGATCCCAAAAAATGCAACTCACATGGACTCAACAATTGCTTTATTGGATGACATAGCTAAATATTATTTGAGGAAGATTGTATGTTTTAAGAAAGATATAAATATTCTCAGCCACATATTCTTGGAATTGTAAGTAAATGAGCAACTTCCCATTTTACAATCATAGCCTATGAAATGCCTTTTAACATTTTTTTTTTTTTGCCAGAGATAGTGGCGTTTGGTTTGGGTTGCAGCCACCTGGCAGCAGTTTTCAGATGGAAAAAAGCCCACTGGCAGCAGACTCAAAACTCAAACTAGTAGTTGAAGGCACCACATCCGCCCACAACTCAGAGCTCTTCTGTAGTCTACTGCTAACAAAAACTGACAAAAAACTTTGTTTCCCCGAATCGAAGGATAAATAATTCAAATGGATGGCCTTAACATTAATAATATTGTAACACCTGAGATAACAACATGGCATGTAAAGTACATAGCAACAGCCATAGCAACCACCATATCAACTATAGAAAGCCTGAAAAAAAATCTGCAACAAAGATTATGAAGATAAAATGCACCTTTCTCGCTACAAACAATATAAAAACAAATTTTTAATGCTGAAACTTATGATATTGCGTTTTCCACTGAGAATGAAAGGTCAGCCATTTTGTTAGTTTTCACAGAAAGAAACTTGACAGTCATGTGATGTGGACACAAGCCAGTAGAAAAGAACAGCCAAAAAACAAACAAACAAAAAACCTTAGGCAGCTTTAAAGTAGTGTTTTGTGCTGTGGACCAACGTAGCTATTACACATGGTGATGTAAGACTGGGTTGATTGTTGTGCAACAAACAAAACAGTAAATTGTGAGAGTGTGGTTGTGTAGTCTGTTATATGACCCACTTTCACATTCTTTTTTTGGGGTAGTGGTGGAGAGAAGTAGCATGTAAAGGATGAGCTGTTTCATGGTGTTGAGTCTGGTGTCATAGAAACATATATTGCTCAGCATATGTGGCCATTGACACCACAGTGTACCGTGCGTCCTCACTGACAGAGAGGAGGGGGCGAGAGGTAAAGAGGGGGGAGTGACAGCAGACAGTCTTTTCAAGAGGGATTTTTTTTTCTTTCTTTTGAATGAGGCAGGTTTTTGTTTTCTCATTATAAACACCAGAAAAACACAGTTTAGTTCAAAATGATTAAGAAAACGAAGCCCTGAAATGGAAAACGTGGCCACATGGAAATGTTATTTTTCTCTGTCGTCATCAGTCAATATGATTTTTGCGTCAGTTAAACTTATCAATTCACAACAATGTAACACAAACATAGCGCCGGTGTTCATTTTTTATATTGGCAATCCTGTTTCAGACAGCTGCCAGACCCTCTTCTATATAGAACAGGGGGGCTTCTTTTTTGTGTGGCTTTTTTTTAATTCCAAGGTTAAGTTAGCCTCTGCTCAACAGTCTTGTCACTGGTTGCGGATGCTTGTTTCCGACGCGCTGGGTCAAAGCACAGGGCTCAGGTGCGGTTTTATTAACGCAAACGTCGCCGGCACCGTCGTTTAATTGCCCATTAACAGAAAGTAACAATTATCACCACAGCCATAGTGTCGCATTGTGTTGCCTTTCGACCGTCCTGAGAAGTCCACTCAATCTGGAGAAAATGATTTGACACCGCCATTGTCTGAACTGCATTCCCGCAAAATAAAATATAAATTAAAAAAAACAAAAAAAAAAACACCAGACTGTTTCATTAGTTGCTTACACTGCCCAAACAATACTTAATTCCCTTGCGAAAAAGCTTCACATCACAGCTGCCTCTGTACGGCATGCAGCACCGCATCCTCTCATCAGCATCATCTCCACTTCAGCATGCGAGAGAGACCTGTTAAACCATCAATTATACTGCAGCAGCCACGCAAACAGCAGTTGTTGCATGTGAATGAAACATTGCTACTGAGCTCATTTGCGACCACCTCCAGCTATTATTCTGGCAGCGACATGTGCGAAAGCCCACAAATCACCTTACATTCAACACACCATAGGTAATGACTAAAAGCATTAAGAGAAAAAACATCATCTCACCAGCAGAAATAAGGGGCTTGTGTTCTGGCAGTTTCTTCTCTCTTCCGACTGGGTTTCCGTGGAGTTAATGAGGTTTTGACGTTTTGGTCCGACTGATTTCTCCCTCTGCTGTTATTGTCCACTGGCTTTTGGGTTTTTTTTTTCAGCGGTAAAATAATAGGGAAATCGGCGTCCTCTCGCAAAGCTCAACCCTCTTCAAACTAACCTTCCCGCCCCCTCTTTCTACCCATCTCAGATTGGTGCTGGCCAGGAGGGGCAAACCCTGAACCCGAGGGTTGGTTTAGAGGAGGTGATCTGTCACGCGGATCAATGCCCACATGGACATGCGGTGGACGTTTGCGGAGCGCTCACTGTTCACCGACCAGCTTGCCAGTGATGCTCTCGACAGCTGGAAGGGACTCCCCCCCCACCCCCCACCACCTCTGTGCGTTATTGCACAACAACCTCCCAGGCGAGAAACAGCAGTGAGTGGGCCCACTTATTCAGCGGGCTCTCCGCGGTTTGAGCACTGACGCAGGTGCCCAAGGTCCAGCCACGGCTGACAAAGATGCCAAGCCTGTGAACTGCTGCTGACAGTGATATAGCAGTCTCATCTGAGTCATTGCAGTAGAAGGAAATGGGAGGGAAGATCATTCCCATTCTGTGACCTTGGGGTGGTCTGGTCTAATCAGAGGGATGAGCTGAGAATGAGACAAATGAGTCCCATCTTCATCTCTGAATGGGCTCAAGGTGCCCTTGTGCAAAGTGTGCAATATCACCTCTAACCTCTGCTCATGCAGCGGCAAACAGCACAAGATTGTTCTCGCACTGTGCCAACTCCCAGGTGTGCTTGTGTGAATGTTTGTGCAAGCAGTCTCTGACCTGATTTTGTCTTCCGTTTTTTAAAATGTGCAAGATGTAATATATTGCAACTGGCAAAACTGATCAGAGTGACCTGTCAGTCAGATTTCAGTGCACATTTAACCTGTCATTGAGCTCATGAAAAAAATACCAACTCCCTCTTGACATATTCCAGCTCCATAAATGTGAAAGTTGCTGAAATGAATTTGCAACTCTGATATCTTTTAGATTCATTTTCAAGTTTAATTCTGAAGCAAAACTGACTCCTATCCTGTACTTTACTTACATGAATACCCTGCTGTAGTTTCCTAAATACAAACATGCAACAGGCTCCTACAAGCCTAGTTAGGACATGTTGCCTACATGTATTTTTATGTATAGTTAGACAAGCATGTAAATCTAAAGGTTGTCTCTGCAACATAACAAAGTGATGGTGAGTGACACAGACATGCTGAATGCTTCATAGCAACTCATCAAACTTTATGTATAGATATTATTTATATATGCATTCTATATTTTATATTATTTCCACACACACACACACACACACACACACACACACACACACACACACACACAATATTTAAGTGTCTTGTTCAGTTAAACCTCATCTTTGTAACATTTCAGCCCTTTAAACATTTTACAATAGTCCCCTTAAATATCCAGTAGCCTCTCACTGCTAAATATTGCACCTACAGTATAAAGTGGAAATGATAGTCCTGGTAATGTTCTGGATGCCATCGCTATCAAGCTACTGTAGCCAGTGGCAAACCAAATAAACTCTTAAGATTCATGAGTAATAAATGAAGCACTTTTGCAGCCAAACCCTCTGAGATTTAAGTTATCTTATCAGTTCAGACAGTGACTGTAGTGAAACTGCAGCAGTTAGTTTTAAATGGAAAAAAGCAGGGTGGGTGATCAAAGAATTAAAGGATAGGTTTTACTGTTTTTCAAGCTACACAATATGCTAATTTATTTATTTGCTATCATTTATAATACCCCATAGGACAACTTTGCCAATAGCTAATTCTTTTTTGAGAAACTCAGCATTCTGTTGCAGCTTCTCACAGGGCTTGAACAGGGCAAATGTTCCAAGCTTCAAATACAATATGAATCTGCCTTTTGTACCATTTATTTCACCACTATTTATTCCTCTCTGTGTGGTCCAGCCTGAGATTCTTGCATCTTGTCCCTAATGAAGTTTCCATGGCAAGGTTTCCTCCATGTTCTCACTGATGGTCTAAGGTTGGGGGTGCCATAGTCATTTATCCTTTTCATTTATTGTTTCATTGTGAAACCCTTTGAGACTGTAATTGTAATGAGAAGCCCTAATAAACTTGATTTGCTGTGAGCTCCTGTGGGCGAGCAAAATATCCCGAGCAGTTCTGCCAAAGCGCCTGCAAGGCTGGAAAAGAGACAGATTTTGGGTGTCTGACTGCAAGTTCTGACTTTTTTATTTTAAGGTGAAAATCATCCATGCTGACTAAACCTAAAGGCTTCCCAATGAATATAGCTGCTATAAAATCAATGCCACCTACTGAATTATCTGTATCTTTCATCTCTTTCCGTTGCTGTTTTTATGTGTAATCCACTCCTAGTACCTGCAAATGTGACCTGCTGAAAGCGTGAGATTTTACATTTGTTTCAATTCCTTTTCCTACCTCTAAAATGTGTGGCTGAGCAGGAGTGGTAAAATGAATCAAGCACAATGTACCATTTCCACGCTTTCTACAGTTACCAAGTGCCTTACAGTTAGCTTCCTTTCATTAATTCCTTAAGCCGGCATAATCATGTCCTGCAGCTAATAATTATAAACTCCAGCAAAACTGACACTGAGATATGTCTATGTCTTGGCTGCTTTTGTTAATTAGTCCCAGCTTGAGGATGAAGATGTGTTGGCTTTTTGAGCCATGCTACACCAAAAAATGTATGCCAAAAAAGTGTGAAAACTTATTTAAAAATGGACTTGACAAAAACTGAATAATGTGTATGTTAGAAAGATTTATTTGCTAGACACTTATAATTTCATTTTAATAAAAATGCTCAGTTGATGTCTTCTAATCCATATCAGCATTTAACAGACAAATCTGGCCATTGCTGCATCGCTGAATCTGTGTGTAGCACATTCCAGGTCCAAACGTTGTAATCCCTGTCATCCCATTGTCCGAGAAGCAGACTTGACACTCAGAGGTTGTCATTGTACAATCCAGCTCAGTTTGGATGTGAATGTGAAACTTCCATCGCTTGATAACAACTACCGTACTTGTGGTGGTTCGCTCTGAGTGTGACACTCGAGCCTCAAGAGGTACCGTGGGCCAAAAGGTTGCACTGGGCAGCGCCAAGGTGTGAATACATCTATCTGAATGTCATGTTTGTTAGAAATCTCATTGTGATGTCCAACCTTTTGTTGGTTTTGATTTCTGTTGCTTTCTTCTTTTCTCTGCACCTAATGAATGTGACCTTTTTAGACATTTCGTATCCCTGAAAAAGAGTCTCTTGGCAGCTGTTTATCCTACATTCATTATCACATATTGAAAATTCAACCACGGGGCTCATGCTCTCAGCTGTTGTGTGTGTGGCCAGGTTTGAGCCACAGGTGGAAGTGTTGTCAGGGGCTGATAAATAAATCTAAGATGATTTGAGGACTTGATGCCTTTTCTTTCATGAAGACGGAGCAATTTGTTAGATACTTCGAGATGTGCTGCATGGTGCTGTCAGGTGAGATCAATCACCTCTTAACCACCCACTGTGAAGCCCCCTTGTGGTACCTAGCTATGTAGCTGCTTAAATTGTTTAAAGAGCACCTTTATGTTAATTTAAAGCTCTATATTTATATTGTGGGACTCTAGAGTAGCTTTGAATGATTCCCATTGAAAAAACAACTCCTTATCTTCTACTGGCCCTTTATGCAGCCCCTCAGTTCAGCCTCTGTCTCTTAACATGCAGTTTCTTTAAAGTCCCCCTTCCAATTAGCCCACTCTGTCCTGTTGTGTCACGACTGGGACACTCATCTTGAGATTTGGGGTTTTGTCTATTTTTATTTTATTTTGTGATTCTCTGCAAAAATAGTCAGTGAAAATGATCTGTTGATATTCATATTGGGATCATACCACTGTTTATTTTACTTTGCCATGCTGTGGGATGGAGTAATACCTCTGCACCACTATCCCCAAAACATCAACATCAAACACCATAATGTTAGTTAGTAGATTTCTTTATGCTCGTGACATAAAGAAATCTGTCACGAGCTGACATCAGCTCAGAATGAAAGTAGAAAAACTGTTGGACACTGAGCGTTCAGAGCAGTCTGAAGCCTGTGCTTTTTGCTCACAGGGATTACTTTACATACATACATTTACCTCATTTGACACTTTGGCCATTAATATGAACATTTGACATTGAAACATCATAAAAATGACTTAAAATAAGTAAAAACATAAGAAGTCCCCTTTAAGAATGAGCTATCAATTGCATAACTATGCATAAAACAATGTTGTGAACATTATGTATTAAATGCGACAAAATTAGTGTATTTACAGACACCGCTTTGCACAAAATCAGGCAGGAAACACAAATTATGCACGCTGCATCAGCGAGCCATCAGCTGATCCTCATTAACGCTAATTACTTTCAGCATTTAATGCCAGGCAGTTCATCGAAGCTGTCAGCTCTTCATTTAAGCTGTCAGCTTGTCCTCCATTCTGGTTCTGCCAGACTGCTCACTGAGTGACTTTATACCACCCTGGTCTCTTCCTGTTCTGCTTCCCAAGTAATCAAATACTATTCCAGTGGTATGTTTCTGTAGGCACTTTCCCCTCCTAATGACGTGCAGCACATATCTCAGCGATATGTGTTTGCAGGGCTCTGCTCTGCACACCACCGGGGCAATTTGATCTTGAGCTGTTTGGATTCTGACAGAGAGAACTGTGTGTGTGCAGAATCTCTGTTGGCAAACATTTTCCTTTTTTTACAATATTAGTTTTCACTTCATGACAGGAATGCTTCTGGCTGAAATGTGCATGGTTACCACAGAGCCAAATTCTGCTTATAAATGTCTGTACATTGCTTTCGTGTGATTCATAGTATATAAGGAGAGTGCTGTGATCATCACGCAAAAGTAAAGCAATGCAAATCATTGCCTAGCTCAAAATTAATCACAGAATGCTTTAGGATTCAGCACATAAACACTGTTTGACAGGGTCCAAAAACGAAGCTTGAAGTTAATTGTCTTTGAAACATATTGTTGCTTGTTAACAAGTTCCCATCCGTATATCAACCTGTCTACTTTCTGTAAATTATCTTTCTCATACTTAAATGAAAAGGGTAGTTTCTAAGTGTATCTGTTGTAGTTAGAGGACATGTTTGCAATGTTTCAAGTTTATCTTAAAACAACAGTCAGGTGCCCAAATTGTAATAGGTTTTTCTTTCCATGATCTTTCTTCCTGTTCATACTGACCATTAGAGGATCCTTTCAAAATGTAGTAACAATGAAAGTGAGGGCTGGCCAAAATCCTCAAAGGGGGGGACACAATCCTACTATGCAAAAATGTATTAGATTAGATTTCAATGTTACAGCCCTTTTAGTGCCAGAGTCCCTCTTTTTGTTACTTTACGTTTTGTAGCTCAACAGGAAACACTGTCCAAGGAAACACAAAGAGTGACTTTTATGCTAAAAAGACTGTAAATGTGGCAGATATCCACTTAATATGAATAACTCAAACTGCTGAAGCCGAAGATAAAGCATCTTGACACACTGTGGATTTTGGCTCCCATCACTTACATTGCAAGCGCATTTGAAGGGGATCTTTTATTAGCCAGTACAGGACGAATGATTACAGCGATGAAAACATCTTTCAGTGTTCAAATGGGTACCTGACTGTTGGCGCCTGTCGTTTCAAGACCGACTTGAACAAGACAAGGTCAAAATGTAGTATATAGCTGGACAGTTTATGGCCAATTTGTGAAATTGTAGCCAATTTGTCACAAGGAGAGTCAGTGGTAGTGTCTATAATGTGAATTCCTGAGTATTAAATGATTACTGACAATTTTCGGTAGTGGTCCCAGTAGTATTTGTTGGTGAAGTGTACTGAAGTAGCATATCACATGACATGTTGAGCAAAAAAAGGGGTGTAAATGCAGTTGCAAGAACAAAACTTTCCACTAATATCTTTGGATGTTAGATTTTGAAGAGAACCTACTTTAGATTTAATTATTATTATTTTAATGACCTATTAAGCCCCACTTCTTTAATCTGTTTCTTTTTCAGTCTATAGGCTACACACACACCATGGCATGGCTATAGTAACGATGCTATCCATGCTAACTAGCTGCTAGCTAATGTGCAGGCTGATTGTGGAGGTAAATATCTGTTAATCGCTGCTTTTAATACTTACTTCAGGACTGCGGTCACTCTTCACTCATGACTCCTGTAAATGCCCCTTGAGGACATAATTGAAACAGTTTACTCCCATTCATTTTGTATGAGCAAAAGCTTGGTTAGCTGACCAATGTTGCAACTTCTTCACTCAGTGAGTCAGTCAATCAGTGACAGACAGACGAGGTCGTGATCATAGTTGAGGTTACGTACAGATCACCATCTTGGTTAAAGGAAGCCAACGTTGATGAGGTGATATTTAAATGTATGATGAGACCAGGACTCCCACTTGGTTTAATGAAATGAAAGACCCTCAAAGACAGCAGCAATCTGAATTCAGAGCTCAAAATAATCCCAGATGGGCATTCTAGACACAAGATGTGTAGCTACTCTGCGGACAAGAAGTGCTCATGGCCAAACACATCACTCTACAGCAATACCTCTCAATCCTGCTACCTGGCACTCAGGGGTACTGCTGGTTTTGAATCTCATCACCTTGTTAATTGCGACTCATAGCGTTTTCTTGAGTATTCCAATCCTTGATCAGTCCTTGATTAGACAGCTTGAAATGGAGGCCAACAACATATTTAAAATAAAACGCTCCACGGGCGTCCCCAGATGTACAGCACAGCGGCGGGCCCCATGAGACTAGGTGAGCACGGCTTGTCCCAGAAGTGTGTTGTAGCCTGCTTGGCTGTCGAGTGCAGAACAGAAGTTTACATTTGTTCTCTAAAACAGCTCTCTGGAGATCCAGTTACCCCAAGTATTTAAGCTTGTGAAGCTAAATAGAATAATAAGGACACAATGAATAATGCACATTTAATGTTAATATTAAAGGAGAGAAATCCAGCGAAAGCACGATTTTTTTAGAATGTAATGCTGATAGTAAAACAATGATGAATACTATTGACTGTGCTCATAAAAATCATATAATGTTAGAAGAAGAGCTACATTATGAATTCTTCTTTTTCTTCTTTCCTCTTCCTCAAGACATACTCCTCTCCTCACTTTCTAATTATGTGATAGACTGGCTGGGTGATGCAAAAAATATTTTAAATTCATGCTTATTGTTCATTTACTACCTGAGATTTTGCCCTTATCACACAGATCCAAGCAGACTGTCAGGAAGGATGAGGAGGATGATATTCAGCAAATGAACATCAAAATGTCACATTTGCAAGGTATGCACATTAGACCAGCTATGTAACATATGGTTTACCAAAAGAGTACATGTGCAAGCTGTTTACAGATTTTCATTGGGGACACACAGGTGTTTGATATGTCTCCTTAGAGAATGTCAACAAAAATAAATGTTGTCCTCTTTTGCAATGACAGCACACACAGGCTCAATCTAGATTTTCATGTAGTTTTCATATACTGAGTCTATTGTGATGTTGAGCATGTTTAATTCCCCCTCTTTCTTTAACATAAAGTTTGATCTTTTATCAAGTAAAAAAAAAGAAAAAAGGTTCACATAGTATCCGTTCCTTAGATGTCCATCTTCAGACATGCCCTAGTGGTTTGAGCCACATGTAGCATCACTGAGAGAGAACCTGCATGTCAGCCAGCTCCATAGGCTTCAAAGAGTTTGCAGTTGTGATGTGGATTTTATGAAGCAGAAACTATGCTTTCAAGATTTTTGGGGAGGGAGAATGCCCAAAAGAGTGACTACTGCCAGGAAAGATTTCTTTCAGACATAACAACCTTAGATCCTTGATTTAAATTGAGTAAATCGGCCTTCAATTTGCGCACATTAATTTGTTATTGAGCAAACTAAACATGCATAAACTCTATAGAGTGCAATTTTATGTGCACTAAATTACACTTACTTATGCCTCTGTATGTCAATTTCTCTGTCCAAACAAATATTGTATTGGTAAATCTTGCAGAACACTACAGTAAGTAAACATTTTATAAAATGAAAATCACTTTGTAAAAGATCTTGCTTTAAATCCCCTGTTGTTGCCAAGGTTTGCCAAGTTAGCTAGGGATATTTGATCAATTCTGAAAAGTATAGTGGGAAAGAAGCTTATCTGGAAAGACGAAGAGACACAGAAACACTTGCGATATATCCTGAGAGGATGCAAAGTTAGACTTTCTGTAGATACAGTTGGCTTTGGCAGCATAGCCATTTGCTGCAGTGCTCGGAAGTAGTAATTCAAAGTAAACCAAGAGAAATTAATTATTGATGTGTTATGAGAGACAACCATACATCATTATGGCATTTAGGTGGAAAGAAAATAAGAAAGAATTATTGAGTAGGCACGAGTTAGGTCAGCCTGAGTACACATGGGAGGGGGAAATGCAAGCACACAAAGAGCAACTTGCTGTCTTGCCAAAGAAAACAAACACAAGTATATAAGGCCTGACCTTCGGTAAAGCCCTATCACTCAGCTTTCTGTTTACTTTGGAGAGCTCACTGTGCCACAGGAAGATGCTGTAAATGCTTTAGATCAGGCATATAGAAGCAAAACGCATAAACACAGTGGAAACATGAAGCCTGCAGCCAAGGCTGAACAGTGAAAAAGTTTACAGCTTGAAAAAAGAAAAAAAATGTGTCCGGGGCTTTCATCAACAGCCAAAGGCATCTTCAGAGGCCGATAGAAAACAGGGCAGAAAGTGGCTGTGGTGGAAGAGAAACGACTTCGCTGTATCTGGGACCCAAACTCTGAGAATTCATCTCACAGGATAGGTGGGTCACAGTAATTCATGTTAGGATGACAGGTTGTGGTTAATAAAATGGATTTACTGAAAGTCTTAGCCAGCCATTTTAATCTGATCCACTCCATGCTTGTTTGTGGGCGTGTCTGGAAGCTGATTTTGTTTTTTATTCACATAAATCACGACTGGATCCTGCATTCATAAGAAATTAAAAAAAGATTGATTATATCTCATTCTCTGACAATAAATAAAATCTGTCCAACTGGGATTGATCAACACGATGGCTGACAAAAGGGGTCACGACCTCTACGATCACTAGAGGAGGTATGGTAATGAAAGGCTCTGAAGCAATTATCTCGTCAGCGCCGCATGATCAATGGACCAATATGGCCTCGTGCCTACAGTCACCGTAAGTCCTCAGTAGTCTCCTAAACGTGTCAGACCCGTCACAACGATCCGTCCAATAATCAACAGCGAGGAGTTTGTGTGACTTCAAGCCCAGATTCAAATGTCACAACTCAAAGTGCATTAGCACATCCTAAAGGTCTCCCTAACACCGGCCACGATTTCCAACAGCTGAGTCTTTTTCTTTTTTTTAAAATCCAGCACACAAGAACAAAAGTGCTGGTTTGAGAAATGCACATTATTATATTATATTTCTTTCATGTAAATATTAAACATTTCAATATAATTCAGCCCTGTCTCCAAAATACAACCTGTGTTCATTACCAGTAGGATGGCTATTTTCATTATTGATTGATTACATTTTTGATCATGTAATCTAGGTGAAAATGGTGAAAATGGCCCATTACAGCTTCACGAAGCATAACGTGACATTGGCAGTCGCTTGATTGGTCCACAAAACCCAAATCTACTCTATTTATTCCTATATAAAACTGAGAAAGTCATAAAATCTTTGCATTTGTTTGGCATTTTTACATGATAAATAAATTTACTTGATAAATAAATGTTGATGTATTACTGCACTGAATTACATTCAATTATACAGGTACTCCTCATAAACAGGCAGCTGCACATTATTATGGCTTTAAATGTCTCCAAAGCATCAGATGTTCTATTATGTAGGTGCACTGTTTAGCACATCAGCTTTCTGTTTTATGGTCCACTGCAAAGCAATACAAAAGCTACTAAATTATACAGATTGGAATTGTACAGGTTGTAGTCTGATCTTAGTTTCTTGTAGTCTAGCAGATCACAATGTTTTAATTTCTCTAATTACATGACCTCACAGTGGGGAGATAGTCTGTTTACTGAGCTAGTAGCTGATATCACTCTTTGGATCCAACAAAGCAAACTGGAATCATTGTTCCTCTGTATAAGCTCTCACAAGGGACAATTACCATAAAACAGTGTCATGTTTTCACAGTTGATACCATACACATGGCCCAGCATTTAAGGACTCTCTGTCCTCTGAATTTTGATAAATGAGTGTTTTGATAATGAGGTGGCTGTTCCATCACGCTGCAGGACACTATTCTGAATAACCCATTTCTAATTGGACAAAAAAACAGGAAAGGAGTACTGTAGCAAGCTACTTTACTATAAATTATGCCCTACCACTGAGGCTATGGAGCTGTAATGTTAAGGTGAGAAATGCAGACTTGAACCTGGAAGACATCCACTACTAATGATCAGATTTTCTTGGAAAATATGTGTAGTGGAGAGGGATGAATAACAGTCCACCCCAGAGGTATCACAGTGGGGAATTATCTCTGTGGCCTACAGTCATACACTCAAGACTGGTCTTATTAACCCCATACTGAAAAACAGCAGTATGAGGTCGGCAGGAAACTGAAATGGGAGGGCGGCTGATTCTTGCCAATAACGTCCTCTGTGTCCCCCAGACACTGTAGAGGTGCCAAAAACTGTAGTATCATGGGAGGAGTTTTTTCTACTTTACATAAAGTGAAAAATGATAATGATAGTGCCTAGTTTGTCACTGGTCTCACATCTCACTTTTGAGCAGCTCAACTGTGCTGTTAGTCCACATGCCAAGATGTCCAATTTACTGCTCGTCAGTGTAATGTAGGTCCACAAAATAAAAATCAGCTCCCATAGTTTAACCTGAGTAATATTCCCATCAGCCTCAGCTGCACTCTTAGTTTAGGTAAGAGGATTAACATTGTACCTACAGAAACATCAGCATGTTAGCATTGTCATTAGATCATATTAGCATGCTGACACACTTTGGCACTAGATCCATTCACACAGATCTGCACATAGCAATCGTATTCAGTTGCAGCCCAAAACCATTACACTGACTTGAGAGGAAGTGGTCTTGGTCCAGTCACAAACAAATCATGAAACAGTTTAGTTGTGTGTAGAATGGGATCCAACCTTAATTTACACTACAGGACATACTCTGCCAGTTTGATCCAAGCGGTTCCTGTAGCCATGTCTCTAGCCATGTCCATAGCCATGTCTCTAGCCATGTCCGCAGCCAGGTCTCTAGCCATGTCTATAGCCAGGTCTGTAGCCATGTCTGTAGCCATGTCTATAGCCAGGTCTCTAGCCAGGTCTGTAGCCAGGTCTGTAGCCATATCTATAGCCAGGTCTCTAGCCAGGTCTATAGCCAGGTCTCTAGCCAGGTCTGTAGCCATGTCTCTAGCCAGGTCTGTAGCCATATCTATAGCCAGGTCTGTAGCCAGGTCTGTAGCCATATCTATAGCCATGTCTGTAGCCATGTCTATAGCCAGGTCTCTAGCCATGTCTATAGCCAGGTCTCTAGCCATGTCTCTAGCCAGGTCTGTAGCCATATCTATAGCCATGTCTATAGCCATGTCTGTAGCCATATCTGTAGCCATGTCTGTAGCCGTGTCTGTTGCCAGGTCTGTAGCCATGTCTATAGCCACGTCTATAGCCATGTCTGTAGCCAGGTCTCTAGCCGTGTCTGTAACTATGTCTATAGCCAGGTCTGTAGCCATGTCTATAGCCAGGTCTGTAGCCATGTCTCTAGCCATGTCTGTAGCCAGGTCTATAGCCAGGTCTGTAGCCATGTCTATAGCCATGTCTGTATCCATGTCTATAGCCAGGTCTGTAGCCATGTCTCTAGCCAGGTCTGTAGCCATGTCTATAGCCAGGTCTCTAGCCAGGTCTGTAGCCATGTCTCTAGCCAGGTCTGTAGCCATACCTGTAGCCATGTCTGTAGCCATGTCTCTAGCCATGTCTCTAGCCAGGTCTGTAGCCATGTCTGTAGCCAGGTCTGTAGCCATGTCTATTGCCAGGTCTATAGCCATGTCTGTAGCCATGTCTGTAGCCAGATCTGTAGCCAGGTCTGTAGCCATGTCTATAGCCAGGTCTGTAGCCATGTCTGCTTTGGAAGATTGGACCTTCTTCCTGTGTTTACAGTATGTTCTTAAAGTTGAACCAAATGCGACAAGTTTAACAATTTATCTTCTGATTCAGATCAGAGGAAATGAACAATAAGTTTGGCAGTGTCCATAGGCTTTTTATTACACTTAGTTTTAGGCTGCCTGCTTGTCTGAGTGATCCCATTGTTGATGTTTCTATATCCTAATTCCATGGTTATTTACCTTGCGAGGCAGCTGCATTTGCAAAATCAGGTGAGAATCCATCTTGGCAGGTTTTGAGTTATGTGCTTGTGTCTGAACCACTGATAGTTTGGAACAATGTGCCTCATGAAGTAAGACTATGATAGATAGTGAGGGACAGATGGTTCATCCAATCCCCTGTTAAGTGCTTTTTGAAAGTGCCTGCCCTTTACCAAACCGTTACCATGGGAAACTTCTCAGATGCCTTAATACAAACAATGATTTACTTCCCAAAGGAAAAGTCAGTCTCACCCTCTCCTTTAAGCTGGACCTTGGTAGTCATGCAACTTTGGTGTGATCGTGACATCGCAATAAATGCACTCTCCCACTCTTACAGTATGTTCTCTACATAATCTTTCTCTTGTTCTGAATAAAACTGACATGTTGCAGTGTATTTCATTTGACAACATAAGTGCACTAACCTTGTCAGTGGTGCTTCCACAGCAGTGCAGATGGTGGAACAGAACAGAGAATCTGAGAGCTTGTCACGGATCTCGCCACAGACAGCAGCACAGCGAGTGTGGCGGGATATAAATTGAGATGGCATGTGTGGATTGTTAGCTGCGCTTATCCCTAGTGGCTGAGAGTTAGAGAATTGTGCTTAAACAGTAGGTGAGTGTTGTACTGGTCTTACTGTTTTATTTTTTAAAGGTATTGAGGACCTTTAGCTTTGTTTTATAGCTGAAAGTGACAGGCAGGATGGATTGAGAAGGAAAGGAGGTCAACCACAGAACAATGGTCCAAGGCTGGATTTGACCCAGGGATTCTGCTTTCATGGTATACTTGGCTTTGGCACCAGGTGCTAAGCCACCAGGACACCTGGTCTCCTCTGTTTTAATGATCATGTGAAGAGGGTGGTTTGTTCTTTCTATTTATCCTTTATTATCCTTTGCTGACCTTAAAACTATCACTGCTTTCATCTCTTCTCGTATAGATTACATGAACTCCCTGTACACTGTGCTCAGCCAGAATTCACTCCACTTTCTGTAATTAGCGCAACATGCAGCTGCAGCCACAGCCACTGTACTATTAACCAACCAAGAGAGTTAAGATCATATCATGCCTGTGCAAGCTTCCCAACACTATATTGCAGGATGTTTCAGATAATACATTTCAGACCCTTTAATTCCTTATGAGCCAGTGTGCAGCCTCAGATCTACTGGGTGGAGACCCCTGACTGCTTCAAAGTCCATGGTACAGTATCTAAAGCAGTGTTGAGTTTTCAGTCTTTTCTTCAAAGTGACTTTTACAAAATCTAATGTTACTGATTTATCTTGTATTCTGTGTGTACTTTATCCATTGGTTAAGATCATCTTCTCAGGTAATACCAGTCCCTCTTATCGCTGATAATTACTAACAGATGGTTCACTGATCAATAACTGTAAGTTCATCTCCTATGAAGTACGTCATGCAACTAAGTTATTGACTCAGTTTACAATTTACTTCATATTTAACACAGAAATTTTATACAAAACACATGCCAACATTTTTTAATAATTTTTGATGAAAGCTGATGGAAGCTAAAGTTTGGTTACAGTATTTTTTGAAGATTATGGAACCAATTTTCAGGTGATAGGAAGACTGTAATCAATAAAACTGTGAATGCTGATTATTGGTGCAACAGGATACAAACAAGTAATAATTAGTATTTATTGTAGACAGGGTGTGAACTCTTGAAACTATGATGTTTACTTCTCCACTTCCACCTGCCAATAAGCGCTGTGGAGTTGTTGAGTTATATTGGCTTGCTCAACACAGTGTGGTGTTTTCCCAGGAACAGCTAGCTCAGCTTGATAAGGCAGGAAGAGACTGCACAAAATCAGATTCTGTCACCACACTTTGTATCTGCAAAGTGTATTTTCATTTTTTTTTTTTTTTTTTTAAAGAAAGCCTCCCATAGTTTACATCAACACTGGATTAGATCCAACCGTGCATGCATGACTCTCCCAGCAGCATTACTGAAGCACCTGCCAAATGTTTTTATCACAGCTGATTGTGAGAATACATGTTGGGCAATTCTTTTTATCTAACTGGAACAACCCCTCAGCTTGCCAACAGTTGTACTCAGGAGAGGAGCTTGTTTTTGCTGAAAATAAACAGTGATGCTGTGAAGAATCTCCACCAGATATATTAAGACAAAAACCCATGGTGAAGATGAATATTAATGATAACCAGTCAGGGATTTAATTCAGTTAGAGCGATGACAGAGGAAAGTGCTTGAACACGGTGCTAAGAATGGCTCATTTTACATTCAAGTTGTACTTTTTATATTCAACATTAAGTACTTAAAGAATGAGTTTGAAGGTTCATGTAAGTTCCAGATTTGACTGTGTTTAAAGATTTGCAGGTCTATAGATGTAAGAGACCAAATGAGAAACTAGGAAAATAATATTATTTTTGTGACTTAATGGCATTTTACTTGGTTATGCAATTACTCCAGCACCCCCTAATCATATGATGAGCTGTAATGTTGGGGATTAGCCTTGGCCTATTTTTCCTTCTCACACTACTGTACAGAAGCTCCTCCACTTCTTCATATGTCTTCCCTTTTCCTTCCTCATCCTGTTCCCTTTTAGCTCTTTATTACAGCACCACAGCCCTCAATGATCTTGCAGGAGCCCAACACACATGATAATTTAATCGTGTGCCGGTGCAGCTGTAATGCTAAGCTGTAATGGGAGGCACTGCAAAGCGGCAAAGCTGAAGGTATTTTAGCGTGTGTGTGTGTCTGTGTGCCCTTTCTTTTCTATTATAATTCATCTACCTTTAGTCCTATACTGTGTTCACATTGCCCTGTGTCTATTTGCTTTTAACACATTGTATCTGTGTGTTACTAACTCTAAAGCTTTCACTCATTATAGTTCCGTGTCCGTTCAGGTTAATTAGCCTGTCAGGGGCTTTTTCAGTGGTACAACATTCTGGGTCTGTTGCCTTGTTTTTGTGCTCTTTCAGCTCCAGAGCATTTGGTGAAATCGCTGCCTATAATGGCCACAGCAATTATTTTTTGTTATCAGCACCTAACATCCAGAATGACTTAGGGAAACCACTTTTTGTACAGTCTGCTCCCTTTTTTTTTTTTTTTTTTTTTTGGACAGCTGATATGACAGCAGCTTTTTGTTCTGTCTTTCTTCCATTTTTACACAGAGCTATGATGGATATTCTTGTGCTTTGTCCAGTGCTCTGATTCAATGATACTACACTAGTATACATTACAATATAGTGATATGTGCAAAGTTAAGGTAAGGCTTAGTGATATATTGTGTTCTCAGGTTGTTCTTAGAGCTGAAACAACAAGATCTGAGAATTAACGAACAAAGGTTTTTTATAATTCATTGTTTGGCTTCAGCCTCAGTCTAATCTAGTCATTAGTCTAGTTTGAGGATTTGCTGATTTTCTCTGTTCTATCATTGTAAAATAACATATCTTTGGGTTTTGAACTGTTGGTCGGAAAGCATAGACATTCGAAAATGTCCCCTTTAACTTAAACTGTAACTTTAACTTTAACTTTAACAAATTGCATGGTGGGAAAAAAACCCTAAAATAATCTAGTTGTAGTCTTGTAAATAGTGACCCTACAGTATAAGATTCACAGTCTTTGTAAAATCTAGTCTGAGACTAGTCTGGGACTAAAAACTCTAAACACTAGTCTTTAGATGTGAGCTGATAGGCTTTTAGAGTCTTTTCTAAATCTTTTCAAAGTCTTCTGGTGTGTGGGTAGCATTAGGGAACTTGCGATGGATATGTTTCCACTACAGTTTCTTTCTGTCATGTCATAAATTAAATGATCGATCAATAAATCGATTGATAATTTGACAGAATGATGGGTAGAATAAACAAAATGAAAATGTAAAAAAACCCAATACAGCCAGCTAAATGTTTGACCTGTACTACTGTTGTTTTTCTATGACAGTTATTTTTTATTCATTTGACCTTTATTTTATGAGGAACTCCCATTGTGATCAAGGATCTCGTTTACAAGAGAAGCCTGGCCAAGATAGCAGCTGTACCGAAATCACAACATATTAAAAATACAAAACATACAACATAGAACCACAATGAAACAAGGCCAGCTATTATATTTAAACACAGTGTTGTCTCATTAAAAGCAACCATACTCTTTATGAAGCCCTTAAATTCATCAGTGAAGATGAATGTGTTTAGTTTGAGATCATTTTGCAGATTATACCCACTGTGCATAGCAGGAGAATGCAGTTTCCCAGATCTGTTAAAAACCCATTGCACATTACAAAGCAACCAGCTGGAGGAACATGACTGGTAGCTACAAGTTCAAGCCCTACTTGTTTCACTTGCTCACCACTTGCATGAGTGAACATTCCCTGCTACACATTGCCTCTTAATATACGTCACATCTGCCTGGAGATGCATTTTCTCAAATCACATGCATAAAATGGTACAGACACACATTTTCACAATGTAAGAAAAGAGACAAAAATTAGGAACAGGCAATATTTTGACATTGAAATCAGTAGGTATAGTCAAAGAGATCTTGTTGACTGTGATAGGGTACAGTGTGTTCATTTCCTGTTAACATCCTATCTACATCATATCACCTTTGTTTCAGAGTTTTGTGCCTATGATGTGGCTTCCTGAGATGATCCTCAGCTGAGGCAATAACTTCAGCGTATATTACAGTGACCACCGTTCCAGTAAATATCAGTCATAAAATGCATGGTATTTATTTTATGATCAGCACCATGTGAAGGATGCTTTAAAATAGCTTTTGTTGCACAGTGTTAGCTGGTTGCAGACTGAGACAACTGAAAATCTGAACCATTTGAACATAAATGCAGTTTTGAAAGAAACAGACTGACATTTGGAGGTTTTTCATCAAATTAGATTGGAGGACTGATCTATCATGCATGTCATGTACAGTACATACACAGTGAGGAGCCTCTTCCTCTGCTGGAACAAACGGCAAAATAGAAGAGTCAGAAGTGTTAACCGCCAATGTCTTGCAAGAAAGTCCGGACGGACAGACTGTCTGTTTGATTCGAATGCAAAGTGACCTTGGCTGTGTCTGAAATTGTGATCCAGTAGGGGGAGAACCGACACTGAATGTAAATCATGTACCCCTTTAGCTGATTAGAGTGCCATATGCAGTCTAACAGGACAAAATATAGAGGACCATCTGAGTCCGAGGGTGCAAAAAGTGCCACAAATAATGCATCTGCCTAACCAAGAACGGGTCTCAAGAGAGAATGACAGGTTTATGTGCTGATTTTAAATGGTGCGTGTCCTTCGTAAAGAGAGGAGGCGCAAAGTGCACTCTGAATGACTCGCCATCATAACCAATATGACAAACTGAGGTTGCAGCTGGGAATACCAAATGGTGAAAAAGTAAAGGGCGGGCTTTTATCAGACATGCTGCGGGAATGTGAGGAAACAGTGATGACAGCAGAGGATCCTGCAGAAGTGTCTGGATGGGTGTACTATACTGTGTGTGTGTGTGTGTGTGTGTGTGTGTGTACTGTAGCTTGTATGCATCTCTTAAAACTTCCTCATACATAAAGGCCTCTGGGAAATTACATTGATGAGAGCAGCTACGAGGTGGCTCTTTGCAGGGAGATGCTGTGTGAATAGTTGCATTCTTTAAGATGAGACAGGCTCTTTCGTATCCGGCTGTATTGAGGCAGTTATTTAGTTGAGTTCTTCACCACGAAATGTAATTGTCTGAGTGCTAATGAGGCCGCTTTTTCTTTTTTTTTATTGCATTCATGATCAATTGTGGAGACAGTTAGCTAGACACTAGAATCAATATGTATTACACTGCTGCTGCTATTTGTGCAGTAGTCTAAAGAGCCAGAGTTCAAATTTCAAAAGTTTCTGAATTGTGGCTCAACTGCAAAGGGGGATCTTTAGCCATGACCCGGGAGCTTCCCTTGCAAAAAAAAAAGAGAGAAGAATAATAGTTTAAAACACATATTTATTTCCCCTGATGCCAGCTCAGTGAAGTCATGAGTCACAATCACTATTCAAATCAAGGTTTCATTGTCTCCTCTGTTATATCTCCAGTCAGAGCACAAATATGGTTCTGGGGTAAAAAATATATGACAGGAAGAAAATCCTCTGACACACAATCCAGGGAAATAACAGATTGTACTTGCTCTGTGTCTATTTTTATCCCTCACAAAATGTATTTAGCAAAAATATATTTACAGCTTTGGCATTATGATGGTATACACATCTTTGAGTTTGATTCTTTTTATCAATATGTTTGACGAGTTCAAACGGGACCATTTAGTATTTATAGACATCTTATAAATGAACATCAGAGCCTTAAACAAATTGTGTGTCAAATCCAAGACTTTTACTCTTAAATGTTTTTTCTTTACTCTGTCAGTATTGATGCTGCTTTAAACATAGGTAAGCAAGTCTGTTCTCTAAGATCAAAGTTTGCTCTTTGGCATAAAAAACACCTTGACCCAAACCTCCTTCTTTTTATTATTATTACAATTCTTTTTTTAAAACCTAGAGTTACTTAGAAGGCCAAGCAATGCTAATTTTATCTTTCTGAAAATACAGATGAAAAGGAGCAGGTTGTTGCAATTGCAGTGTCTCTGATTTAATGAAGGAAGAGGGCAAAACCATGACATACAAAAACATGCATGCTACTCATAGGGGTTATTAGTTCAGAAAGGTGCTACACGTAACTTTGTGTAATCTAATAATACCAGCTGTGCTCTATAATTACATTCCATGTCTGTGTGGCGTTTGTCATTTTACATAACAATGAACGCAATTTGCCTTAAAATACAATATACATACACATAGAACAAGTGAGACAGTATTCTCCACATGTACATTCCCTTGCTGTGTTTTAATACAGCTTTCTCAGGAGGAACTCTGCACTGAAACATTAAATATGTCACTGTGCCATCTCCATGCTAACATTTTACTGTTCAATATAATTGTAAGTTGCTCCATTAAATAAAACATACACTTTTCTTACCCGCCTCTATAGAAAAGTCATTGCACAGTATCTGGCAGCATCAGAATTCATTTTATTATATCATACTGTGCTCATTGTCACAGGAATAAAGTCTGCTTTCATCTCACCTGCTCAGAGAGGTCAAAGGTCAGGGACAGCTCCTTAAGTGCCATCCATGAAGCAGGTAGTTTTCAGAATGTGATGCTAGAAAGTGAACAGAATATACAGAAATACTTTACTTTAACCAGCTTTTGTCAATTAATAAATGTTTATATGCATAACACTGCTATTTTCCTGTTTAGTGGTTCATTGGTGAAAATCTGTAATATTTCAGAAGGAACCATCATACAGGAAAATTCAGAATGTTTTGCCACCTTTCATATCTGATTAAATTAACACTGTTAAAGATGCGTCATATATTTTCTTGTGCCCTCTCTTCTTTTGTGGCTTCTAACTTTAGACATTTGTGTCTCCAGTTGTGGTGGGGGGGGGGGGGGGGGGGGTGATATAATAACAGGGGCGAGGGCCAACACAAGTCCTTCGAGGAGGAATGCATCCATATACAAAGAGTAATACCTATCAGAGGAGCTGTGCTAATAATGAAGCAGAAAAGTCTAAAGATTGGTTTTCTGTCTGCTGGCTGTCAATTCCCACAGACCATCATCGTGGAGGAAGGACTGAGACACCATCCAGAGGATCAGAGTGGTATTACAAGAAAAGGAGCAAAAAACACGAGTGGAATTTCTTCCCCCTCATTTATCTGTGAGAAGGCTTCCTGAATCACAGCAGTGGTCACCAGATGGTGCTGCAAAGGCAGGTTTGATCCATGTGTTGCTCAACCAGTCAGGAGGCTGAAGGAATGAAGAAGTGGAGGGGCACTCGTATCAGGATAATCATCATAACTCTGGTGTCTGGCATGAAGACAAGTGACCGATGGCGGCTGTAAATCCAACACAAGAGGAAAAAAGGTTATTAAATACGCTGTGAAGGAGAGTGATGCTTTGCACTTTGGAAATTAGAGAAGTCATAAGGGACAATGCTCCCTATTTTTAATAGAAAAGTCATTGCCACTACAGAGAATTCAATTTGAGCATCAAATGAATGGAAATTGCTGTGTGGCAGTGGCGGATGGATTGTGGGGAGTCTGTTTTATCGAAGCCTCTAAAATGTTTCTAAACACCATTAACAAGATGGTGAGAAAAATTAGAAGTAGGAGAAAAAAAAGTCAAAATCTTTGTTATATATAATGTTTTTATTGCCTCAATATTTTAAAAAATGCATTCAAAATAGAAGTTAAGAGGTAAAAAGTAAAACTGAATGAAATGAATAGTCTTTCATGGTGTTAAAAGGTCAATATGTTCATTTAAAAGTAGAATCTTAATGGTGGGGGTCGAGTTTAACTTCCTCACACTGTTGGAAAGCAGCTCTATGTATAAATACTGTCTGTAAAGTTGCCACTCAACAGGCCAGTAAATGTCGTGGATATAGTATTCTCCTGAAATGACGTAACAGTTACAAATGTGATCATTTACCATTTGATTTCACGCACTACAAGCCACAGTGTCAAACGTTCAGGTCACTGTGGATGTAATTGTAAATAATGTCATGAGATGATGAGATGGCAGGAGCTCAGGGGCCAGATGGGTAAACGATGCACACGTCACATACATTGGTGATTTATAAACACAGTGTGCGGGCAGGATGTGTGCAAGTGTTATTCTGAAACCAAATGTCAATCAAAGACTCATTTATAATTAACATGAATGTTGATTTATCATTTTACGTGATTCGGTTTTTTTTCCTTCTAATTTACACACGAGTCCAACTGTTATTTTGTTGTTAATATTCTTTGTATTTTTACCTAAGTTGCATCACACCTTGTACAGTCAGTTTAGATATGACATACATTTCTGAGGTATCACTGCTGACGATGGTTTATGCTCCACGTGATTAATTAATGACACGGACGCTATAAAGAGCTGTACGGCCGTGCGTAATGGTCGTGCGTAATCGCAGCTGTTCTGCTGTGGGAGAACTTCTCCGGTGCAACACAATCTGTGAAACTGCACTTCTTCTTCTTCTCTCCCGTTAGTTTCATTGACAGGTGTACAGACTGGTGGAGCAGACGGCGTATTGATATGAAAACAGCTGGTTCTGGGCGTGTCTTCATTCAGTTCTGGATAATTGTGGGAGTGGAAATGAAGTTTGTGCATTTTCGCCCAGAGGTTTATAAAAACACAACCACACACCCGCACGGCGCGCACGCACGGCTTTATCAATCTGTCCCAAAAAAATCCTCTGCATATTTTTGGCTTTGTGCACGCATGCAGTTTTAGTCATGAATCTGCACAGAGTTTTATGCATCTGGCCCTTGAGGTTGTAGCTGGGATGGGCGGAGGGCAGGAAAACGAGAGCAGCAGATGGGGTGTCCCATTAGCAGTTGTCCTGTTAGCTAGGGCCAGCTGCCACTCTCTGGGTCTCTCTCTGGGCCCGTCCGCTCCCCTGAGTCAACAGAATAAACCTTTTTTTCATTTTAGGTTCGCAGTTTTGATGGCTTAAGCATTAAACTGGCACGCATGAAACAGCATATAAGGAGCAGACAAGGTGATTACAGTAAGAGTCTAACTTTTTGTTTTTGTTTTAACTCAATAAACACACGTATTTTTATTGTTTGCTCACATCTAACTTTTACACTTACAGTACATTATCTGACAAAGGATTACCAACTAGTGATTTTATATTTGCTGATGTAGTTCCCTGATTTAAGCATTTAATATCAGGCCAGTGTGAGGAGCAGCTGGAGCACAACATGAAGGGCTCAGAGGCGAAAAAAATAAATACATAAAATTAGATAAAGATAAATATGCTTGTTTAACTTTAGGCTTACTTAAAAAGTATCTAATAGAACAGTAATTAGAAAACATTCCTCAGATCAGAACCAAAATGTAGATTTTGTTGCTATGATGATACAATGATAATTATTATTAAGATGATGATTATTAATAGTAGTAATAGACTAAAATAAATGTGAGACAATTAATAAACTATACTTCTAATACGTCTTTGGATATTAATAGATAATACACATATGTGTCAGTTATAATTAAGAAATATTCATTAAAACATTATCACAATGTAGATTTAATGATTCTGATTATTATTGCTATTATTAATTGTAGTGGTGGAGCATTGGAATTGTATAAAAATTAGATAATGAATAAATAACTAAATGTGTAACAGATAATAAAATAAGGTGTCTTTGGATAAAATATTTCTTGTCACACAATACACACACTACAGTATGTGCATGATGATACAACTACTACTGATGAAACAATAATAGTAGCAATGATAAATGAAAAACTAATAATTATTGTTAGTAATGATAATTTATAATACAAGAGGAAGGAGACAAACAATGTATATGCAATGTATGTGCTCGTTGTGGCCTCTCACTTTCTTCTTCTGCAGCTTTAATAATGGCAACTGGTAATGATGGGATTTCCTCACCCAGACATCGGGCTACATCTGTCACTCACTCCGCTCCACCATTTGACAGAGAAGCATGGTTGCGTGGTTGCCTCACACCATTTCATTCACCAGTCACACACACACCTATATACACATGTCCCAATTTATTCACAACCTTTCTTCTTCAACTCATCTTGTCGTCTTCTTCTTTTTTCTTTTTTTAAATAGCTCTTTGTTCTCTGCCCATGTCTATTTTTATCTCGGCGTTCACGGGAGGAGTCAGAGAAATGACGAGGCTTGGGAGACTTTGCTCATCTCCATGGCAACTATATTGCAAGCCTTCCTTGTCTAACATAGTCTTTTTTCCTTCTCATATACCTTTGTTGCTCTTATCTTATTATCAGATTTATTCAGGTCCATATTTTATGACATCTACTCTCCAGATGCTGTATTCCCCCCCCCCATGCATGCTTCCTCCACTGGATCCTCACTCTCCACGCCGTCCACCCCTCACCAGCCCCCTCCCCCCAGGAGCGGATTGAGCTGTCTTTTCCTCTCTGAACCAATGGGCGTGCTGTTGTAGAGTAATTCTCTACTAACCCACGCCTCACTCATGAGACACAGTTTGGATGCTGTTCGTTTTGCTACCACTGTGAGGCCTACTTCCATGAGACCGAAAATCTCTGTGGGCTTTGCTCGGTTCAAGGGGGTTTCCCCATTTTTTCCCCACTTTTACTGGATCCTGCTGAGAAATGCAAATTTACTGGCATCTTCCCCAGTCAATAACTGCAGTATGGCACCCTCTTTTGAAATATATGCTGTACTACTGGCTTTGTTTATGATTTGATTAATAGAGAACATTTATCACTCTTAAGTTCAATATGCTTTTGTCCTGCTTATACTATGTATATAAAAATATATAATGCACTTAAATATGGCATTGTGTTTGCATTTTAGATAACAGATTATGTAGTAGTTCTTTCATATTTGCATTTAGGACTCTAATTTCTGCTACAAAAATCAAGTCAAATTCAAATATATTCATCGTGTCACTGTGTGCACTAAATTAAGCAGCACAAACAAACCAGCATCCGCATTATTTCATCATGGATTTCCCAGCCATTAGTCATCTCTTCATCAAAATATTTCTACCATTAGAACTCGCTGTCTGTTTGAGAAACAGGACATGCATTCAGTTCCACTTGCGGGATTCCTTTCTGGTCACGTGGCCTAGCAGCACAAACATATGCTGTCAATGGATGCAGAGGCGTTAGGTGCACAAAAACACACACATAGAGGGAGGAGTACA